>NC_081405.1:245013099-245354604 GCF_030272615.1 Cryptomeria japonica | reverse complement strand
CCGAAAAGCAATTCCAAATAATTAAACAGTCTACATACCATCTGTTTAAGAAAAGGGTATGGACATTTATCAAAGCATAATGGTATAGAGATTTTTGTCACATTAAACTTAGAGTGATTGTTTGGTGTGACTCTGAAGTAATCTGGGCAACATCGGGCAGAGAAATTCTCTCGATGAAGTCACATTGTCACAGAGATAGAATTTTTGAATTTGGTGAGACATTGGAGTGGTCTTGGCAAAAAGACCATTTCGGTGTGACGATTGGTTGGTCTTGCCGACAACAGTCCCTTGTCACTGTGACATTAGAGTTTGGCAAGACAAATTGAGCGGATAAACAAAGTGATGGATTTCTCCGAGATTGATAAGACATTTGTGAAGTCTTGGTGATTGGGTGATTAGTTCGGTGTGACTATGAAGCAGTCTGGGTGACATCGGGCAGAGAAATGCTCTCAGTGAAGTCACATTTCTGTCTCACCGAGCTCATAGGTCACAGTGATAGAGTTTTTGAATTCAGTGAGACATTGGAGTGGTCTTGACAAAATGATCATTTCGGTGTGATGATTGCTTGGTCTTTCCAACAACAGTCTCTTGTTTTTGTGACATTAGAGTTCGGCAAGACAAATTGGGTGGATAATCGAAGTGATGGATTTCTCTGATATCAATAAGACATCTTTGAAGTCTTGGCGACATGATAGAATTTCAATGTGACATCAATGTTCGATGAGACACTTAAAGGGGATTATCGAGGCCATTCTCTTCGGCGGATAAGCCAATTTCAAAGAGACATTGGCTTAGTCTTGGAGACAAAGTTGTTTTTCAGTACGACAATGACATTCGGCAAGACAGTTCAAGGGGCTAGCCAAAGTGATTTCCTTTGCCGATGAAGACCATATCGATGAGACTGCGCATGTGTCTTGGAGACAAGTGATGGATTTCGATATGCCATAAGGGTTCGATGAGACATGTCAAGGAGCCATCCAAAGTGATGTTTAACACTGATGTAGACCATATTGATTAGATTGATGTGTGGTCTAGGCAAAAAGCCACCTGATATCTTGTTTTATATTGTCTCTCTTTGTTTTCAGCATCAGGGGGTTACCAAGGATCATATTAAGAGTAGAAATTATTTGCATAGTATTAAACTACAACTTCTCCTACATCATAGAAAAGAGATAACATTGTCCAAGCAGCTTCAATTTTGTTCAAGCTCAAAATTATAATTGTTACCTTCAGTTATGTAATTTCTTTATGGTTATTGGTCCTTCTTATGTACTTTGGAAATTATTTGCATAGTATTAAACTACAACTTCTCCTACATCATAGAAAAGAGATAACATTGTCCAAGTAGCTTCAATTTTGTTCAAGCTCAAAATTATAATTGCTACCTCTAGTTATGTAATTTCTTTATGGCTATCGGTCCTTCTTATAGACTTTAGATTGGTTGTCATTGAGTTGTTATGTTATGGTTTTGTGGATATTGGTTCCCTTTTGATCTCTTGACTAATTGTTATCGAGTTTGTTTGATTTTTTGGTGTTCAATTATAATGTTTAATATGTTATTTTCTGTCTTCTTGACAATTTTGACTACCTTCTTTCAATATAGATTTAGTATTTAGACATTGATTTAGTTAAAATAAAAATTTTAAAACTTATACACTATATCATTTGTCTATGTGAATTCTCTAATTTATTTATTCAAACAATTGTATGATTATTTATATAACATCTATGGGTGTCTCACTTGCTGCTTGAAATGTCAATCAGATTGCATTTTGGCTCTACAATGATCAATTCAACATGACTTTGATCATGACTTTGATCTATATGGGCCACATCAGTGATTAGTTCGGTGTGACTCTGAAGCCCTAAAAATGTTAACTTTGCACGTATGTGCAAGGTGGAATATTCATCGGGTAAAGCTCGCAATTAACACATCGTTCAACATGGAAATCAAGGACCTCATCTTCTTCAGGAAGATTTATCAAAGGTAAAAGCGCATGTAGGGACAGTCTCAAGAAAACTTTCTTCGCGCTGAAGTGTAAATTTTGAAAGCGCAGGAGAATGGTGTCAATAGCATAAGTTGCAGGTTCTTCCCTAGAGAATTAGTATGTACTGCAAAGAAACGGGACTCGGACTCGGCTCGGTCTCGGCAAGGCTGACTCGGACTCGAACTCGGGACTCGACATCAGACTCGACTCCAGACTCGGCGGGACTCGAGAAAGTGAAAAACTCAAGAAATTTATAGATTTTTAAAGATTTAAAACTTGTTTCAGACACCCTTTATTGAATACACCTTAAAGACACAATAACATCATCAAATTTGGCTCATTTGATTACATACACAAGTATACATCAATCACATAAGCATAAACGCAAATTGTAGCTAAAGAAAATAACAAACATAGATATATAAATATTGTCAAATGTATATAATATTAGAAAACTCATGGAATAAAAAATACATGTCATCATATGATGATCATCAAATGTTTCATACAACTACCAAAGGTAAATACAACTACAAGCCTATGGCTCAGAGAAGCCTGCACGACAGCACCCTCCGGGCCCGGCCCCCTGTGAAGGAGTCTAAGGTAGGTCCTGGATGATTGGACAGCCATGGCCGCTCCCCATGACACCATGTCATGCTCACCAACATCAGGAACATCCGTGTCACTATCTGCCTCTGAATCTCCTATCTGTGCTCATGCTCTCCGTTCCTCCTCTGTCATGGCTATAGTCTTAGCCTCTATATCTACCTAGTCGATCCAATCAGTGTCAGACTCAGAGGTTAAATTTTCCCTACTTCTATCGACGCAGTTTCCCCCCATATTTTTTGACGGGGGTTTGGGGGCAATGCTCCCAAGGTGGGGTCAAGGGGCATCGCGGAGGTTGTAGTGAACAAAGACGAGACCATTCATTTAAAAAAAACTTTTTAAAATGTTTTTTTTTGTCATTTTACTTAAGCTAGGCAGTAGCTGAGTTTGGGGCTCAGGACTCATCGAGTTTGGTGAGTTTGAGCCAAACTCACCAGCTCGGCGAGTCTGGCAATTTTACTCACCAGACTCGGTCGAGTACGGGTTCGAGCCCCTAGGACTCGCCGAGCATGACTTTTACTTGGACTCACCGAGTCTGGGCAAGTCTAGGCGAGTCCCATTTCTATATGTAGACATTTTCAGAGACATCTTACGTGTCTCATATCATGCCCCTAAAGCTTGTTCACCCTAAGACCAAGCTGAAGGCAACAACCATGACCAAAAACCCTTCTGTGGTAGTGTTGATGTGTTTTTCATGCACATGCGAACACATAATAAAATACCAAGGTATCTTATCCCCTCTTGAAAAAAGTTTCCCCGAATGCTGAAGATTTCACCTAAGGATCAATCAAGGCAACTCCAAGGTTCTTGTATGTAGGGTCTCTATGTGTGGATAAGCTCAATTTGGTCTAATGTGATTATGCTGGATTCACAAGGGGACTTACATTTGAATGCTTGAGCGTATGATCTGCTAGAATGTGAATCCTATCTACTGGCTGGAAGATAAAGAAATATCAAAAGGTGCAGGGAATGGAGAATCTAATCTAAGACCTAGAATGCAAGAAGAAGGATTAACGACTAGTTGAAGTCCTACTAGGCTGGGTCTCACCATCAGGTTGAACAATCCAACACCAACTCAGTGCGATCTTCTAAGGAATGCTTCGAATATGTTCAAATCGTACACCATCAGACATTGATCACCATTCAAGATAATGCCTGAACAAGAGACATGTAACGACTTGAGATTAAGCTCATTCTATGCCAGTTGACCACGCAAGGTGCACTTACAATCAACAAGAGGCTAGTGGTTTGGACTAGGCAGATTCCACGCGAGTACATTTAGTAACTTCCTTCATTCAATCTAATTATCTATCATCTAAAATGAAGATTCAACAAGAGACCATGTGTTTTGCAAAGAAATGACACATCTCACCATAACTTCAATGAAAATGGAGTTCATTTACAATCAAGGCATCAATTTCTTGCCTTCTCCTCCTAATCTACTCTAATTGCTATTCTATTCACTATTCTAGCTACTAATTCTTATTAGCTAACTCTTAACTAATCTTTGACTATTAACTATTAACCTTTACTAATGAAGAGATGGA
Organism: Cryptomeria japonica; assembly: GCF_030272615.1. Taxonomy (NCBI): domain Eukaryota; kingdom Viridiplantae; phylum Streptophyta; class Pinopsida; order Cupressales; family Cupressaceae; genus Cryptomeria; species Cryptomeria japonica. The sequence goes on along the minus strand of NC_081405.1, from coordinate 245,350,463 downwards.
GCTTTATATAGGGAGCTCTTTACAATTCAATGCCTTTGACTGATTTACAATCAATGGCTAGGATTACAAGATGAAAACCCTAATTAGGGTTTATTATAACAAACTTCCCTAGCCAATGAGAAAATTACATTCAATGAGTGTGGACCTATAGGAAGTAGGGGTAGGTACACCGAAGTTTGAGCCATCACCAGTGACTCGGGTACATTGAATCTGGACATGCTAAGGTTGACCAACCTAGTTAGAGAAATAGTTGTCATGTATTTGTGTGGTGTACCTGTACCTGTTCTTGCAACACAAAACACTCAATAAATCATTGCAAGCATGGTTAGTAGATTAAATCAGTGAAACATAAAACCATAGCTAATCGACTTATTGCCTCCTAGTAAATGCGAGTATGAAAAATGCTCTCAGATCTTTCTTATACAAATTCCAGTGACTTGACTACACTTAGACGGAGGATTTGAATGCTGAAACTGCATGATCTAGCAAGAATAGCATGATTAATCTATATGAGTTCATGATTGATCTAGAAAATGAACTAGAATGAAGATGCAATTAAGCTAAAATGAGCATGATAACATTGCTATGAAATGATAAACTAGAAGCTAGATGCCTATAGTAACAATGCTTAAGCTACGAATGAGATGGGATCAAATGATATGCAAGAATGATATGAAATTTGGACCAATGTTGCTCCAAAATGAGGTCTATTTATAGGATTTTCCAAGGCTAGCGGTGAGTTGGCATGAATCAACGGTTGAGATTGATTTGAAGATATCAATGGTTAAATTGGAGGAGGTTGGCAAAGGGGGTTGGATTAAAGGGAACAATTAGTGACAAGTGTCACAAAGGTTCTAGAAGATGTTGGATGAAAGGGGACATGGTGGTAGGTAGAATGGGTTAGGTTTAGGAATGGTTAAGTTTAGGAGTGGTAGAAGTTAGGAGAATTTGAATAATTCAAATATTAGGAAAATGGCTAATTAATCTCAACAACTCATGATTTGATTTATTTTAATTAATTAGGGGATTTAGAAGAAATGATTTTGATGGGGGGAATTAATTAATTTGAATTAATTAATTAAAGGGGTGAAATGAACCTATTTAATAAATCCTTAGATTTATTAATAAGTAGATGAATGAGAGATTTAATCAAATTGCTTAGTGAATTTAATTAAATTGGGGAGGAGAGATTAATTAAATAATTGCTTATTTAATTAATTATCTTCAGACCATTTTTAGGTGTATACATTTTGCCCCTCTTTAAAGCGAGGTGTGATGATGTGTTGATTCAAAGAATAATCTCATTTTGATGATGGTATTGATTTGATAGGATGCCCTAGCTCTTGATTGCTAAATCCTGGTATGATGATGCCCCCTCGAGAGATCAATTGAGAGAATTGATCTTTAGATTTTTTGCGAGATTGATATCTCGATAGATTTGATTTGATTTTTGCAACTGTGGTTTGATGAAAGTGCGAGTTCTTCGATTAGCTTGATTTCTTAGGTTGGTAAGATTGAAAAATCTTGATTGATTGGATTCAGTCTAGTTTTAGGAAGGATTCATCCTATATAAGACAACGATGATCAAAGCATCTGGTTTCAGGAAGGATTCATCCTGTATAATACATGATCAGAACGTCTGGTTTCAAGAAGGATACATCCTGTATAAGACATGAATCATAATCAAATCATAGGGTTTCAGGAAGGATTCATCTTGTATAAGACGTGATAGAATTGATTAGATTTGATTGATTGATTGATTTGATTTGATAAGGTTGATTAGATAAAGAACTGACATTTTGTTGATATCAAGTTGTAGAAATATTTTGGATATGCTGATTGTTGGTTCTGTTGAGAGAGATAGCATAAGATTTGAGCTAGGTCAATAATATCATGAAAGAGATGAGTTGTCACTCTGATTGCGTATACACTTGTGATGATACTTCGATGATTCCTGTGATAGATTTAACCTTGGATAAAAGGAGCTTGTAGGATCCCGTGCAAGAATGAAATGCAAGCTAAAATGTAATGGAATGCAAAGCTATGACCGGTAAAGTCACTGGATTATTTTGCATTTTTGTCATCATTGAGCTTTTGAAATGTGGGAAGTGAGTGCAAACATTGATGGTATAATTAAACCATGATGACCTGAGCACTATTTTCATGGATTTTGATATAGCAAGTTAACACAAGCATCAAGGTATAATTGAACCAAGATGACCTGAGTGTTGTTTGCGTAAAACAGGCAGTATTAATCATTTCAATATGCAAATTGGAAATGTCTTCAACGATATTCTGATGATCATGTTAGGTGCATACAATAGTGACTAGGATGCCACCTTGTCTGATACTTGCTTGTATCTCTTGATATTTGATGAGAAGCCTAACTTTGATTAACTCTTTTGAAACTATTTGCTTCTTAAATGTACCTTTGTATTGAATTTAGTTGATCCTCCTTCATCCTTGATGCGAAGAATGATGCACTCATTGATTCTCTATGTGCTTGATGAGGCTTCCTTACTGTCAATTTTTTCTTTCTCTCGTAGCATACCTCACCTTGAAGTGTTGGTAAGGTCATTCTTCTTTGTCATCATGTGGTTCCTTTGTGTGGCAAAATGAAGGTTTTGGAAATAGCTTGCAACTCCTCGAACACTTGTAGTCTTCCAATACTTCAAAATACCTTGAGTCTTCCTTTATGCATTTGGAATGTCCTTGATGATGATGGGACTAGAATAGGTCGTACTTGTCCTGGATTGATCCTCTTTCATCTCCAAAACAAACAAAAATATGATTAAGTACACATGATATATTTATCCTGACCATAACATTTGTTACCTTAAATCATTAATAAGAAGGCATTAAAATGAAAATTCACTTAGGATACTCTCTAGGGACAGGCCCTATAGGAATTTTGCTCTGGACCCTTTGGAAGGGTCAGGAGCGATTTTTGCTATTTTGCTCAATTAGACCTCATTTTCAACATTTCACAATTTTGGACTTAACCTTCATACCTCCTCGCATCATGATCTCACAACTAGCCCTTTAAGTGGTGTCAATTTCAAAGTATTTTTGGCAAGAAATTAGGCTATCTTAGGATTTCGCTTTGGACCCTTTGGAAGGGTCAGGAGTGAAATTCATGATTAGCACACAATTCCATCCCTTCCTTACTCCAAATTTCTTCTCAAGGTAAGTATACATTAGTCTTCTCTCCACCAAGGCCTAAGACTCCATATCTTGAACTCATACATGAGCAAACTAGATGATTTTGAGAATTTTGCTTTGGACCCTTTGGAAGGGTCAGGAGTGAAATTCATGATTTTCTTGCTTTCCCTTACTTAGCTCCATTCTTCATCGTTTAATTCATTAAAAACAAGTCTTTGGGATTCAAAATTTTTTGTGAATGAGCTAGCTTGTAGATTGGAGCAAGGTATAGAACCTCATGAATAAATTCGCTCTGGACCCTTTGGAAGGGTCAGGAGTGAAATTCTTCCTTTAGGTTGAATTCCTCCTTCCTCTTACTTCGTTTTACCTTGATTCTTACCTTTGGATCCCTCTCTCATGAAGGCAACACTTGTTTGACCCCGAAGAAGGCCTGAAAGGAGAAATTCTCTCTAGACCATGGCCAAGGATAGGACCTATTTAGGATTTCGCTCTAGACCCTTTGGAAGGGTCGGGAGCGATTTTCATGCTCTAGGTCAAAATTTTCACCTTTTTTGATCATAGATCATTCAAAGGCATGCCTAGGGGCATCTTCAAGTTCAACTCATGCTGATCAATGCTTGGCTCAACAAAAAATTGGGAGAAAAAGGAGATTTTGAGAATTTCGCTTTGGGCCCTTTGGAAGGGTCAGTAGAGAAATTATTGATTTAGGATTAATTCCTTCATTTACCAACTTCCTATCCACCTCAAAAGGAAAGAATACATCACTCCACTTCTATCTATGCCATAGGAACCAAGGTTTTGACCTCACCCAAGGAGAAAATTGGTTGCTTTGAATAATTTCGCTTTGGACCCTTTGGAAGGGTCAGGAGCGAAATTCTTGTTTTAGGTTGATTTTCACCACTTTATTGCTTTAGACAACCTTTCAAAGGTGAGTGCACATTAAAATATTCCCAACCATGCCTTAGAAATCAAAAACTTGGTCATAACAAGGAGTAACATAGAGGTTATGGGAATTTTGATTTGGACCCTTTGGAAGGGTCGGGAGCAAAATTCTTCCTTGAGCTCGTTTCACACCTCCTTTCTCCTTTCCCAAAATTGGATATAACTTCCCAGGTCTCCTCCTATCATCATCAAGTTCAAATTGTTATTTACTTCAGGATTTTGTGAAGAAATAGGGTCCTACAAGAATTTCACTCTGGACCCTTTGGAAGGGTCAGGAGCGAAATTCACCCTTAGGCTCAAATCTTGACTTCATCTCCCATATTTCTTCATCCAAAAAAGTGCTTTTCCCTCACCAATGCCTGGGAATGAGTTAGTTCCTAGTTTGAGTCAAGGTGGAATGTCTTATGGAGGAACTCTCTTTGGACCCTTTGGAAGGGTCAGGAGAAAAATTCCTATTCTAGGCTTAATTCACCTTGAAATTAACTTTACTTCACCTTAGACTCAACCTTTCGATGCATTTCCTTCTATATCCTTGAAAATCAATTCGACCAACCAATGACTTAGGTGAAATCTTAGGTCCTTTATGAAATTTTTCTCTGGACCCTTTGGAAGGGTTAGGAGCGAAATTCAAGTTTAGGCTCAAATTTCTTACCTTCTATCACTTGACTTTGTCTTACACAACAATTTTCTCTTCATTACGCCATAAGGACAAGGTTTCTTATTCTAATTAGGACGAGGAAAGAGAAATTCGCTCTGGACCCTTTGGAAGGGTCAGGAGCGAATTTGGTGAATTTGCCTTAGACATTACTCAAACATTCTAAGTTTTTCCTCAATCACATTGGTCATACCTCTAACAAAGCACCTTGAGGGGTTTTTGGCTCAAAAGAATTGAATTACAAAGACATCTTAGCCATTTCACCCAAGTACCCTTGGAAGGACAGGACCTATCCTAAAATTTTGCTATGGACCCTTTGGAAGGGTCAGGAGCGAAATTCATCCTTGACTCTCAAAGCTTGACCTTTTCATCAAATCTCCAAGTCCAGACTTGTCCAAGTCATCCCCAAAGGATAAATAGGTCAACTTCACATCATTTCAATGTCTAGAACTTCATCATTCATCACTTGGATCAATATCCATCCCCAAAAGAGGATATTTACTCACAAAGCTTCATTGACCTCAAATTCAAACAAGACATAACCTAGCAACGAGGGCAAAACTTGACCTAAGGAAGGCTTTAAAGAGACCTTGACCTAGAGCACCTACAGACCCACCTTAACTCAAGAAGAGCTTGTTATCTTAATGATCCCTCATCCCTCTGAAAACCCTCCAAATGGAAAGGCTAAAAGCCAAGACCAGGCAATTAAGCAAACTAAACTAGTCCTAGAAAGCAAAAAGTAGGGGTCCCCATTTGCAATGGGGTGATGTGTGAATACGTCACAATAGGTAGGAGACAAATATGAAGAAGTCTATGATTTGGAGCTCCATGAACAACCAAAGACTCTCTAGGAAGACGTCTGTCAGAGGAAGTTGAGCGAGAGGGGTAGTTCAAACAAATCTTCTCTCAAACTTTGGAATTCCAGCCTTCCACAATACATGGTCACCATGGTTCCTCACTACCCTGATTTTATTGATGCATGCATTGCGAACTTCAAACCTAATCCACCAATGATCAAAGGAGAGTCAATAAGAGTAGTGATAAGTGTGGAAAACATTAGAGACATGTTGTGTATCCCACAGATTGACAATAGCACAAAGATTTCTCGCAAGAAGGTCGTAGAGGGTTATTGGTGAGGTAGGCATGGCGGTGTCAGTTTCTGCAATGATGTGATGCAAAGGGACCAGAATATTGTAGATCTCCCTTGATTTCCATTGTCATAAGGAAACCTCAAACAGAAAGATTTGAAGGATGCCACATCCATGCTGGCGTATATTTTTAGTTTTGATAATGATCGAAATGTTCACCCTTTTTAGATAGGTTTCCTGTTCAAGTTTCGAAAGCAGAGAGAGGATTTCTGGTATGATTTTGCATCAGAACATAGACTTCTTTGGGAATTAATGGAATTCCCAAAGCATTATAGATTTAGGTACACTTCCTTCCTAGTCCACATGTTTTTGCATCAGAACATAGACTTCTTTCGAGAGCATATGGAGCTTTCCATGTATGATAGCCAGAATAGGAAGAAGCCTTTAATTGTGTGGACCCACATATTGTCCACTACACATGATGTATATGTGTTTTTAGATGCTTTCTTAGCCCCTACCATGCAAGTTTTGAGTAAGAAAGACATAGATTCCATTACTCAGTTTTCAAAGAGCCAAATTTGCTAGATGGCAGTGAACAGTCCCCCATGTGATTGGTTTTTAGGACAAGATTTTTCTTTCATCAGGGTTCATGAGTTCATAGAGGAGCCTTTCTATCTCCCACAATCTATTCCTAATCACACCTTAGCCCTAGAAATATTTAGGTAGATGGTCATAATTGGAGAATGCATAGGCTCAAAGAGACATGGGGTCGCTATAACCCAGGATAATAAGATCATAGGGCCCATTGTCATCTCTAAAAGACTTCAAGAAGAGGGTGTTCTTACTTCAAAGCTAGTTCAGTTGGACTTGGTAGCTATTGATGATAAATGGAGTTACAATCCAGATGGATGCCTCTCCACAAGGACACTTATAGTGCATGTATCACGCAGTCCCGTCTAGGATTCCTGGAGAAATCCAAAAGAAGATGACCTGGCACTATATGTGAATTTAAATCTCATCCCTAAGGAAGATTAACCACCTTGGTTAGCGTTCTATGAACTAACAGGGAGGGTCAATCCTGCGAAGAAATTGCCAGTTATTTTATACAGGAAAATAGAAGAAGACACTTGGCCTGAGAATAAAAGGCAAGCATTTTGGTTATATAGGAAAGAAGTCAGACAACCCCGAGTGGGATTGGGAAATCTTCCTAGTGATGATGCTTTTGAATAATAGTGGTAGAAATATAATGATGACATTGAAGATGATTATGAACCTTCCTCGAGTGGCACTGATGAGGGAGTTGTTGCACAAGTGGTTGAGATGCCTGGGGGAAAAGGGAAATAGGTTGAGATCATCCCTCCACCAATAAGCCTTGCACCTTTGCTTTCATACCACGTTTTAAAGAAGTTCATTGGTAGGCCTTGCTCCCAAGTCTCAAGGAAGCGATCTAGTGAAATGCCTCAACAACAGAGTCCTCCAGAAGTAGGTGGGCCCCCTAGAAGAAGAATAACATAGCTAATGTTCTTGGGAGTACTCAGGCACAAGTACCTGTATTGTCACCATCCCTAGTTGCGATGGCAACGTCTTCTGCTTAGGTATTGTTTTCTCCCCCTCTTCTTTCTTCTCAGTCTCTAGTTTCCATTGCTGTGTCATCCTCTCTTGAGCCATCTAGCAGCGCAGAGGTAGTTGTATCTTTTGCGGCCATTCTGCAGCCTCAATCAGTTTCAGCCTCCACTAGCCTTGTTGTATCCTCCCCACCTAGCATCACCTCTTTTGGAACTGTAGTAAGCATATCTCACTCTGCTCAAACCCCAAGTCAGTCAACAGAAGTATCCTCTATAGCGCGCGCTCTCAATTTTGCAAGCTATATACCCACTGCATCATCAAGTGATGGGTTGTTGTTTTCCTCTCCTACCGGTGTCTTCCCAGGAATCCCTCTTTTTTCCCTCGTTGCTCTCACCTTGACAGCTCAAGCCCAATTCCAAACCACCGTGGCCCCAATTCCTTCCATCCCTCCTCCAAGGGCTCCTTTTGCAGGGCAAATGATCCCCTCTCCATCATAATTCATGCAACAAGCGGATTTCGCCAAGCTTGCCCAAGCTCAAAGATCACAAAAAAGGAAAGCTAAAGATTCTCAGAAGCCTGCAAAATCTTGCATTCAGACATTGTATAGTGAAGGTCATGAAAACCTGTTGTTTGCAGCTATGACACGAAGTGTTGTCAAGCCAGCCGACCAAATGTGGGTTGAAGATTATTCAAAGCACGCCATTGGCATTTATCTAAAACAAGCCCGACCACAGGATAGAGTGGAACTCATGGAGGAGTCACAGAAAGTGATGTCTTTTGACTATTTGAAGTGTACTTGACACCTAGATAAAGTCACAATTGAGTTGGAAAGAGTAAAGGCTACAAATGAACAATTGTAGAAAGAAGGAAAGGCCAGGGAAGCGAAGGTTACTCGTCTTCAATCCGCAATGCTTCAGGAAAGGAGTGAAAGAGACAGGCTTCAGAGTGCATTGAATAGCACAATAAGCCAATTGCAAGCAGAGCAATCTGCTATGAATAAGCTAACCAAGGAATTGTATGACAAGGAGCAAGAGCTCTTGCAGGTTCAAGTCATTGCCCTCGATACATTTCAAATTTCAGACACAATTGCAGGAAGTTACTACAGAGGAAGAGAAATATCATCAAGAATTTGTCAATACATGGGCTCTTCTTGTAAAAGACCAGGCTTTGTGAGATTTCCAGGAAAAGTAGACCCAGTCCACACGGGAGCTTCAAGAATTAAGAGTGACCTTAGAAAATGAGAAGGGGAATAATAACCAGTTGCAAGAAGAGCTATAGGATAAACACACTACGATAATGGTGCTACAACATCAGGTAACAGGAATTAGCAAGAAAGATGCAAGAGCTTGTTGTGACCTTTTCACACATCACCCCATTGCAAATGGGGACCCCCTCTTTCTTGCTTCTCGTGTTGGTTAATTTAGAGTTTCAGCAGCATAATGGGCAATTTTGAGTTCCCGTGCCCGAGTCTCGGATTTTTTATCAATGCCTAATTGTTGTTTACGGTTTATGAAGTTATAGGATCAAGTGCAAAAAAGTTGAGATTTTAATGATTCTAGTTTTGTCTAAGTGTAGACCTTTTGAGTGGTAACATGTTTTGAACGTCCTTGTCGGTGATAATTAAGTGCTTGGGTATTTTAAGGCCTTTTGGAGTTGTTTTATCACTCCTAGGAAGTTATTCAAGTTGATTTTTATCTCGATAGGCTTCCTTTTGTTTCACTCAAATTTTGGTAAATTTGTCTAAGTCCCAATGCATTATATTAAAATTTTGAAGTCCAGATGATTTTGAGTGGTTAAACTATTGAATTTTTGATGAAAATCCATATTCTAAGGGTCAAAATTCTAGACTGGAGGTTCTTTTCCCTCCACAATCCTGATGACCCATGATTTTCCCCCACTCAAAATTCTGACTGGTGGTGGATTTCCACTGGATTCCTGATGGACCTAATTTTTCCCCCACTCATTATCCAAACGTGGGGTGATTTTCCACCAAGATGCTCAAAATTTGACTGTGATAGAAATTTTCCTGACAACTCACGATTTTCCACTAGGACTGCGAATGACTTTAATAAGGACTAAAATGATGATTCTTGATGCCTATCGATTTTCCACTAGGACTTTTATGACAAGATTTTGAAGATTTTAATGCGGATAGTGATTCCAGACCTTAGGCAAATTTCCACTAGGGATGATTTTGAGGATTTTGGGTCTGGATAACTGTCCACACATGGGTCAATTTTCCCCTGGAGACAATTTTGTGCAAAGTTGATGAAATTTTGTTGGGATTTTTATCCTAATAGGGGTCAAATTTCCCCTAATTGACATTTTTAATGAATTTAATAATTTTTCATTGGAATTTTTATCCCAAGATGGATTGATTTTACCCTTGATGATAATTTGATTTAATTTTTGAAATCTTTTAATGAATTGACCCCACATTTAATTATTTTTTACAAATGTCAGTGATTATTTAACAAAAAATAAATAAAAATTAATAAATGATTTGCAATGAGCATTTAATGAATTTCATCGTCTGGAAACAAATCGATTTTCCCCATGCAAGTATAAGTAACAATGTTTTATCCCACATTGCTTGTGTGGTGAAAAGTCAAGGCAAAAGCAAGTTTAAAAGAGTGTCTAGTAATATTATAATATTATAATTGCTGATGGTGATTGCTGGGTGGTGGATTGGAGACATTTTGGTGGTTGATTGTAACTTTTCTAGCTAGGCGATTTTTTGCTAAGTGTCATTTTGACACCATCATTCAAGTTGGAGTTGAAGTTTAAAGTTATTTTCTACCCAGTCAGGCTTGGGTGACATTTTTTGATAGCCATTGAAGCAATTTTTAACTCCATTTCCAGACGTGTGATTTATGGAAGGTGGCATCATAGCTAAAAGAGGGCGATTTTTATTTGGAAATTATTTGACACCATTTTTAGTGGATTTTATTTATTCTTGGTGGCTGCCATTGTCATTCCTTGCTGTGATAACTTCTAAATCTAGGTTTGATGCCATTATTGTTTGCTGGTAATTAATTTTCAGACTTAATTTTTCATTGCCCAGCCAATCCCAACCTAGACGATTTTGTTTGGATGTGTTTTCTGAGGTGTTTTAGAGAATTTGCAGATCTTCTTAGTGTTGTTGCGGGTCTAAAACTTCATTGTCAAGGGGTTTTATATAGAAAACATTCATTTCCAACCACCTACCTATTTGGGCAATTTCACTTGGAGTGCATTTTTGCACCATTTCTTAGCAATTTTCTGAGTTTACTATCATTCCTAGAGGTGCTGGTAAGTCTGGAAACTTCATTTTCAGACTTGTCTTTAGACTGAAAATTCACCTCCAGCCCTACATATGTGCTCAGATTTATTCATGTTTGCCTTGGGAAATTTATTTTCATCACAAATTTTGCATAACACGCGATTCCAACATGTTTTTAATGACCGATTTATAGAGTTGCGGGTTGTCTTCAAACTTGTTGGCAGCCATTATTGGACTTTGGGAAGGTGTCCTCGGACAACTTTTGTGTGAAAACACTACTTTTCACACATTTCCTAGTTCATTTCCCGATCTACTATACTCCTTTGTGTTACTACTTATTAAATTGCCATTTGTTTCATATCCAAAGTCATACTATATTCTAGTCGGTTAGTATTACCGAATCATGCAATCGGTACACACAGAGAAGTCGGTATGAACAGTCAAGTCGGTTACAGAATAAAGCAGTCACAGAACGCAGTATTCACCGAGCTGTTTACCGAGTAATGTTTCATGGCTACCGAGTGGTAAAGTTAACTCAGCAAGTTGAAATTCACTGAGTGAAATGTTTTACCAAATACATTGAACCTGGACATGCACATAAAAATGTGTTACAAGATCGAGGCACATCTAACTGTTTTTGCATTGGAAATTGCACTAGGAGATTGTGTATGATTACAAGGTCAATCTAACCAATGAGATATTTTGTTTAGTTATTCATTCAAAGAATCTTTTTGTAAGATTGACACAATGAATTAGATCACTACTGTAAGAGATCTATTTATACAGCATGATTCTAGGGTTAGATACAAGGTGTGTGTGTATGCATGAAGGAGACTATTATAGAGACACAGAGAGGTCACCGAGAAGGTTATCAGTGAACAATCGAAGAATAGAGTAAATAGAAGGGTTTACCAAGTTTCTTTATGGGTTACCGAGGTATGCTACAAGCTAGGTAATCTTATTCAAAGCACATAGAATCTGCTATAGCATTTTAGATGTAAAGTTGCAGATATTTGTAATGATTTTATTGTAATATTTTGAATTTGTAAGAGAAACCTTTAACAGGGTAAAAGACTCTAACCAAGTCTATAAATTGTAAATCCTTTAACCAAGTGCAACATTTATATAGTGTTGTAAAATCCTTTAGTAAGGTAGATCTAACCGATCTTGATACTCCTAACAAGGTAAGCTATCAGAAATAGCTAAATGTAGATCTAACCGAGCATTCTTTATTATTGTAGTAGTGAATTTGTGGGTGCCATCCCCACTACAGTTTTTCTCTCTAACCAAGAGTTTCTGCGTGACCAAAATATATGTGTTATGGAGTGAATCATGTATGATTGTTATCTGTTGATTTTAGTTTTATTTTATGTTACTGCACTATTCTGTTTATGCATAATAGTAAGGTTATTATCAAAGAAAAGTTTTGGAGTACTGATTCACCCCTCTCCTCTCAGTGCATTAGCTTTCCATATTGGGCCTAACAATTGGTATCAGAGCTTGAATCTTGGAAAAGGGTTTAACTACCTAAAGAGAAAGATCTTAGCAATGGAAGGCTACAAACAATCTCAGAGGATTGTGCATCTTCAAGAAGAGCTGGATAATGCAAATCAAGTGATTGCAGACATGCAAAGGCAAATGTAAAAATCTCTGAAAGTAAGGAGAAGATTATCTGATGACTTGCAGGATTCTCAAGAGATAGTGGAACAAATCGAGACATCATCTGAGAATAGTATATCTGAAGAGACTGAAGAAATGATTGGAATGTTGAAAGAAAAGAACAAAGCATTGGTTGATCAACTAAAAGCAATGAAAAGAGAACATGAACATTTCAGTACATAGATGACTGAAAATCTAGATGCATTAAGGATAGCTGAGGATAAAGCAAGAGATCTACAAAGAGAGAAACAACAAATTGAAGCTCTAGTATCTGATAAGGATGATGAAATCATAAGGTTAACTGGTATTCAACAAAATATGACAGATCAACTAGGTTATGCACATCATGAAGTAATTCTAAAGAATGATGAAAATCAATCATTGAAACTTGAAGTATCAAGGTTGACTAGTGAACTTGAAACAGAGAAGAAATCCAAAGAATCATTGGAGAAAAGTTATGAAGCATCAAAGATGTTGGATGAGCAACTGAATACAAGAAGACTCTACAAAGATGGAGGACTCGATTACAAAGGAAAAGAATCAACCAAGAAAGGAATTCACACTATTGAGAGAGGAGAATCATCAAAACAAGCTGGAAAAAGGAATAACATCAAAAGGAAGAAGCCTATTTGCTACTACTGTGGAAATCAAGGTCATACTGCCAACATATGCCAGATCAAAAAAGGTAAGCAACTGAATATCTTTAAGTCCAATGGATATTGTTATAATTGCAATAAATATTGTCACACACCTAATCAATGTAGGACAAAATCTTTTAACAACTATCAGAAGGCAAAATTCAAAGGGTATTGTAGAAACTGCAATAGATATGGACATAGTACCGAGAAGTACTGGTCTAAGCAAAAGAACTACATGCAGTATCCACACCGAGAAAACACTAGAGGTTACCGAACTCACACAGATCCTTACCAACAATATGCAGTAGTACCATGGGATTACAATACAAGGATATGGTGCGAATGTTGTGGAAGATATGGACATATAAGTGCCAACTATTTTATAAGGTTTGGAATGAACAACCAGAGATCATGGAGAAATCCTGGTATGGCATGTTTTCATTGTCACAAAGCTGGACATTTAGTTGGAGATTGCAGAGATCAACCGAGAAGAGACACTGAACAGATAAAAGAAAAATTCAAGATGATTTGGAAAAAGAAAGAAATTATGTTTGATGAAGAAAGCACCTTACCTACCGAGTTAGGTGCACCTATTTCAAATTAGTCAAGAAAAGGTATGAAGGGACTGCATTCTCTAAAAAGTTAAATCATAACAGTTCCTATTCTATTGTGTACAAAAATTCAAAATCTGCATAGTTAAGATGCAATTAGTCAGCTTATATACTATACAGGAAACCTGTCAAGTCAGTGTATATAGGAAACCTGCCAAGTCGGTTAATAAAGAAAAGTTGGTTACTCGGTGAAAACAGAAAAAAGAGTAAATTGGTAAAAGGTGAACCAAGTGCATTTAATATCTTGACCTAACTTGCACGGAGCCCGATAAGGTATTTTTGAGTACTTAAAAGTGTTTTGGTGGTCATTTTCATTCACCCAAGTTTTTGAGAAGCAGAGCAGAGCGAATCAAAGCGATCAAACTTCATTCAGAGCGAATTTTGAGGTATTTACATCAATCTTTTCACACTGTTTAGCTGGTTTTCGATCTAGTCAAAGTGTTATTGTCTATCGAGTGTGAAGCATCAGTCACTTATAAACCCTAAGGATAATTTGTCAAATCTTACCCGAAACCTACCATGGCACCCAAGATCCAAGACCCTATAGTTGTCCAAAATGTGGAGAAGCCCTCACTGAAATATTCTCTAACTCCTAAAGTTGCCTTAGAACCGGATGATAAAACTGCATTTTCACTCATCCCGGATCGAGTCTTGTTAGTGGAAGAAGTCAGATTCTTTACCAAATGCTGTGTTGAGGAACTTGGACATGTAGAGATTAGTGACACATATGATGAACTATGCACTGATGGCAAACTGGATAGCAAATTTGAGCATATCAAAATCAATGGACTAACTGAAGCCCTAGTCTATCCCTGTGTGTTCAAACCCCAGTGGGTTAAGTTTGTATTGAGCAGAGTACTTGATGATTTCATGTGGCTACAAGAGCAACCATTCAAGATCATTAAGGAAGTCATTCACCTGATCACCGGGTATCCCATCTATGATCATGCTCGTGCATAGAAAATGATATCACAAAAGGAGCTAATCAGTCTAACTGGAGTAGAGTCTGATTACCGAGGACTGAAACTGAATAATGTCACTGATGTAGAACTAAAGTTTGCAATTAGAGTTATTGGTTACTGTTTCTTCCAATCTGTAAGGGAAAATAGTGTACCATGTGCTGCAATGGACCTGGCCTACAAAATAGTGAAGAAAGGAATGAAAGTAGACTTATGTGAAGTGCTACTAAAGAACTTGTTTGAGAACCTGAACATAATAAGGAAGCCGAAGAAGAAAAACTTGGCAAACACACTAAAGTTCGGTTCACTACTTGTATGTATGTTTTTCTATTTTGAGAAGTTCTGTCCCTCAGTCAGTAAAGTAGTATGGGAGCTACACCGACCTATCACCCATCAGATCAATGACTACATCAAGAAGTTAGGAGATAACTTTAATAATATCATGGATGATTACTTCAAAAAATTCCAAGAGAAAATGTACAACAGGTACAGGATTCCACCACAGCTGGTCAGAAAATACAAGGACAATATATGTTTTGAAGTTGACATTGATTATTGCTATGTAAATGTTATTGAACCAAGGACTCAATCATTGCAACCAATGGGTTATGAGATTGATTATGATATTACACAACAACAAATTGATGCCTATTTATCACTGCCAAGGCATGCAATCGAACTAAGGTATGGAACCTATGAAGAGGTGAAGGAGAAAGTAAAAATGAGCATTGTAGTATCTAAGGCTACAAGAAAAGCTACAAAGATGATAAAGGTTTTATCTAAGAAATTTGGAGAAGAATCCTCCTCTACACCTATCAAAGGCAATCTTGCCATTACCGAAGAGGAATCAGAAGCATAGGAGGCTGCAATAACATTAAGCACAGAGTTGCCAAAGGGTAAAGTTCTGAAAAGAAAGAAACAGGACATCACAAAGGCCCTATTGACTCCACCAACAAAGAGACCCAACACTAGAGCATCAGCTGCATCACCGAGTAAGAAGCAAAAGAGTGTTACTGCACCAAAGGTAACCAAGGCTTACAAGAAATCTACTCAGAGACTCATTTTGGCAAAAGAGTCGAGTGATACAGAGTCTGATGATGCAAACAAATTCCAGATTGTGAAAAGCAAAAAGGTAAACATTCACAGTGTTGAAAACTTTTGTGCCAATCTTAAAGAATACGATGGATTTGCGGGATTTAGATATGTTAAGTATGAGACTAGGAATAATGATGAGAAATGATAGATTGAAGAAGCTGTCATCTGTACACTTTTGAAGTTTTGGTTAGCACCATTAGAACTAGAAAAGTCACTTCTGAGTGAACTCTACTTACACATTGATAACAGATGGAAATATGCAATGGACTCAGAGAGACAAATAAGAGAAAGAAGTCTAGTCCATCTATTTCCTGACATGTCTGTAGCTGAAATCAAGGAGCATTTGACCACATACAATTCTAAATTTCTTGTGAAATAGAGAGCCTTAAAATTGATGAATGGGCTATATATAGATGTGGAGAATGAGACTAAAGCCAAGTGGCAGGAGATCTTCAAACAAAAGGATGTTGGTGAACAATCTCAAATTGACATTGTTGATGTCACTGAGCAAGATCCAGATGTCACCGAGCAAAGACCAGACCCGGTTGACACTATACAAATTGATGAAGATATAATGGATGAAGTAGCATCGGAGTAGGAAATGATTGAAGGCACTACTTATACAAAACTTGTCTCTAGTGAATCTGTCTTAGAACAAGTTCAGCCTTATCCACCGATGAAGCCACCAGTCTCAACCGAAGCTCCCAAGGACACCGAGCAAGTTACTGAAGGTAACAAATCTAAAGCTGCAGGAGATACAAGTAACAAATCTGAAGCTGCAGGTGATACAACCAAAGATCAGACGTCTCAAGCACAGACAAGCACTACAAATGTTACAACTAAGACCCCTATCACCAAGCCACCCAAAGACACTGCAACGACTACAGGAACCAACCAAAGTGTTGCATCTACCGAGCAACCTACCATGGGTCAGCAAGCCTCACAAGTAATTTTCTTAGTGCCACAGACCAAAGGCAAAGAAAAGAAGGTGAGAAAGCATGGTTTTAAATTTGACTTATCTAAACTGATCGTGTTGCCCAATGTAGACATTTCTAAATTGAAAGGGCAAGCACTTATTGAATTTGGTGAACTATGCAAAGCAAAGGCCGAACAGGAGAAGCAACTGGCCATACAGAAAAAGAATAAAGTACTTCAGAAGGTTAGGACACTACTCACAGAAATACTACCATCAGCAATAGTGTCAACCAATGCAGCCATCCATATTCAGTTGGATGCACTCCTCAATCAGATTGAAACATCTGGAGTTGATGCATCTGAGTACTGAAGCAAGCTCAAGGATAAAGAGCTTACAACAAAAATGATAGAGGAAGCACTAAAATCAATTGCTATTGGCAAGGTAAAACTTGTCAAATTCATTGCTGAGTTGTCCCCTCAACTCAAGCACATTCTTTATTTATTCCAGAAATTGTGTACATTTTCCTTATTTATTAAAGATATCAAAAATAAAACTGATGCAATTGAGAAAGAGATCACTGATCTCTCATCTAAGTTGACCACTGAGCCTAATTCAGTTCAGAATTTTTACACAAAGCTACAATAGCTCATGGCTCAACAGTTAGAACTGAGGAATGAAGAGCATAAAATCAGGATGGATATAATGACCCTTCAGACATTATTCCTTCCTCATCTCTCATCAGTATAGGAATAGATTAACTGAGCTACACGCTTATCAACTACACAAGAGGGAAGCACTCTTGATGGCTTAATATCACTCTTATATGATATTCAAGCACAAAACTCATTAATGGAAAGTGTCAAGGACTCACTCTCAGTCGCCCTCACCGATGCCCAGACCAAGTACAAAACTATTTTTGATCAGTTACCGCCTCCGGATGGAAATTAAGTTTATAATGTTTGTCAAAAAGGGGGAGTAATATTATGATACTATATAGAGGAAAGTAATACCGAGCAAAGGGGGAGTAATTCTACATTTGGAGAGTAATACAGTTTTGATAACACAATTTTGAGTATTGTATACAAGGGGAGTATACTGAGCAGAATATATAGAGCATTCAGAGCACACAAGTATAGGACATAACCGAACATGCAAAATTTAGAGTTATATACAGAATAATGACAAGGGGAGTATATCTACACATACTATTTTATTGACTATTGTATATATTGTCAAGTATAGTCATTTTGCAAGTATATAGTTTTTGAGTTATGACTTTGAAAGTAGTTTTTGTCAAACATCTCAACTAATGTCAAAAGGGGAGATTGTTACTACTTATCAAATTGCCATTAGTTTCATATCCAAAGTCATACTATATTCTAGTCAGTTAGTATTACCGAATCATGCAGTTGGTACACACAGAGAAGTCGGTATGAACAGTCAAGTTGGTTACAAAAGAAAGCGGTCACAGAACACAGTATTCACCGAGCTATTTACCGAGTAATGTTTCATGGCTACCGAGTGGTAAAGTTAACTCACCGAGTTGATATTCACTGAGTGAAATGTTTTACTAGATACATTGAACCTGGACATGCACATGAAAACGTGTTACAAGATCGAGGCACATCTAACTGTTTTTGCATTGGAAATTGCACTAGGAGATTGTGTATGATTACAAGGTCAATCTAACCAATGAGATATTTTGTTTAGTTATTCATTCAAAGAATCTTTTTGTAAGATTGAAGCAATGAATTAGATCACCGCTGTAAGAGATCTATTTATTCAACATGATTCTATGGTTAGGTACAAGGTGTGTGTGTATGCATGAAGGAAGACTGTTACAGAGACACAGAGAGGTCACTGAGAAGGTTATCAGTGAATAGTCGAAGAACAAAGTAAACAGAAGGGTTTACTAATTTTCATTATGGGTTATCGAGGTATGCTACAAGCTAGGTAATCTTATTCAAAGCACATAGAATTTGCTATAGCATTTCAGATGTAAAGTTGTAGATATTTGTAATGATTTTATTGTAATATTTTGAAGTTGTAAGAGAAACCTTTAACAAGTTAAAAGACTCTAACCAAGTCTATAAATTGTAAATCCTTTAACAAGGTGCAACATTTATATAGTGTTGTAAAATCCTTTAGTAAGGTAGATCTAAGTGATCTTGATACTCCTAACAGGGTAAGCTATTAGAAATAGCTAAATGTAGCTCTAACCGAGCATTCTTTATTATTGCAGTAGTGAAGTTGTGGGTGCCATCCCCATTGTAGTTTTTCTCTCTAACCAAGAGTTTCTGCGTGACCAAACTATATGTGTTATGGAGTGAATCATGTATGATTGTTATCTGTTGATTTTAGTTTTATTTTATGTTACTGCACTATTCTGTTTATGCATAACAGTAAGGTTATTATCAAAGAAAAGTTTTGGAGTACTGATTCACCCCTCCCCTCTAAGTACATTAGCTTTCCATATTAGGCCTAACACTTTGCACTCTAATTTGGATAAAATTTCTATTATAAGGTGTATTCAGACTTTGCTAAGTCTGAAATTTGATGATTTTAATGAACTTCATAAGGGTTTCATACCCTAATCTTGTCATTTCTTTTTAAATATGGATAAAGTTCCTGATTTTCATCCCTAAATTTGTCTAAATCATTAGGAAATCAGAACTAGTTATCAGTATATATTTTTCAAAGTGTCTAACTTCTAGCATCATACATGTGCAATGTCAAAGTCCAGAATTAGCATGCGAAGGGAACAACAAAAGATAGTTGAGACAAGATTCTATCCATAATCCAAGATGGCATGTAAATGGAAGGAGATTACAGACACAAACATGCATTTCTTGAACATGGGCCAGATTCAACAACGAATGTTCAGAATTGGAAGCCAGATTCTTTCCCTAGCTTATGTGAACATTATGAAGAGTGGTATTTATCAGGCCGCTGGATTTCCACAATCCATATAGTGTAGCAAGCTAATCCTGGAATGTGCACAATGTTATGATCCTCACTCTTGAATGATCAAGACTCCTAAGAATGCCATCATTGTCTACCTTGCTAAGGATGTGATTGCTGGGGTGCTTGGAATTCCACCTGGAGCATACATGAAAGATAGAACCAAGGATGAATATGAAGAAAGATATAAGAAGAAGATGGATTCTTTGGTCATCGTAGTGAACAAGGAATGGATGATTAAACCTAGGACTCATCATTCTAAGGCTCCCAAGACACTCATGTGCACAGATTTCAAAGATGAATATAGTGATTTAGTATTCCTACTTAACCGAGTGATGGGGATGCCACATGGTGCATTATATGATGGATGGATGTTCTATTCATCCAAGATTTTCTGAAAGGAACGTTGATCAATTGGTCAAAAATCATAAGTGACAATCTAGATTTTCAGCTGAGGAATGTGGAGAGATCCAAGTCATTCGTCATGACTTCCTATTTGGTGTACCCACTTGCATGATTTGTTACCTACAAAGGATTGATATGCAGAGGTGAAGTCGGGAATGGACAAGGATAGTTTAGGAGTTATGAATGTTATCCACAGCTGAACATGTATCAAATTGAAGATTATAAGAGAGTGAATGATGCATTCACTATGTACATAACGTGAATGTTGCAAGGCGAGATCCACAGGAGGTTGTCCAAAAAGGCAACAAAGCTGATAGAGAAATATTGATCATGGTACATACAATTCTCCACTTTCACATACTTGAGGATTCATGGATTTCAATTTGAACCTTAGAGGCTTCCTAGGTATCCTATAGACAAAATGATATTACTTGAGGTGGTGAAACAACTTTTGGAGTTTGATTCTATCCAAAAGGACAAACATAGAATAGGCATGTCATTTCCTATTTCCGTAAGAAAGACATTGGAAGTTTGCCAATCCGCCGCAACAACTAGCATAACAATTGAAGAACTTGCATTCTATCAATTTGCAACATATAAAAAAAGAGAAAGATTTGATCTGGATAAGAAAGTTGGAAGGATCAGAGGAGATAAGTTCATCCACAAGGTAGACATAGAACATTATTGGGCCAAACTAATGGATGGGCACACAGTGAAAAGAAGAATGTGGTCTAGAATGTCAATGGATTTCATGAGGAAGTGTGGACATTTCCTCATTCCTGATCAAATATTAGATAACAAGGATCATACACATCCACAATATGAAAATGAAATGAAGAAAACTTTTTTATTGCCTAATTGGTCAAAACAAGAAGTGACAAATTTGAATGTATTGATGGGAGAGGTCTTTAGTTTCTCCTGAGGATGGGTGGACCATTAGATGAACAGGATGGTTGACATGGGTGCTACCTTCACTTATGAAAGGATGAAACAAAAGACTATCATTCCTTCACCTATCATTCCTTTACCTCCCCTCAGTGTCTCATCAATCAAGGAAGTTGAAGTGTCTGAACAAAATAAAGAGTATGAGCAATGTTCCAACACAATGATATTACTAGAGAATGTTCAGGATTTACATACCACAACTACATCTGCTCCACCTAGTGAGGATGATGATCAATCAAGATCTCCTATTGTCCTTTTGGAGGTTAGTTTGGGGAATAATGTATACGATTTGACCAGAGATGATCCTAATGATGATGATGATGTTATCTCAGCATTGAGAAAGCTTGATCAAGAGACATGTCTCGATGATGGTATGGAGATGGCTGCTATTCCTGATTGGTTGATGAGAAGTATGGAGAAAAGTAAGAAGATGGTAGAGGCACGGTCGTTTGACAACATTGATGATAACTTAGCTAGGAGCAACAAGGAGAAAGAACCAAAGAAAGTTGAGATTTTGTCACATATAGCTAGAGATGAGAGAGGAATGCAGATTGCACAGGTGGTTGTTCCTATTTTAGATGTGACAATGGACATTCTTACTCCCATGGATTTCCAAATTACTTCAGTTGCCCTTGGTCATACTACAAAAGAGCTGGAATTCCAAGAGGTTGGTGATACTCTCAAGGCAATCAGTGTGAGATTGGATTGGGAGATAGAGAAAAGAGAGAAGTAAGAAGAAGAGAATATTAGACTTAGAGAATACATTACAGGGAGAAGGCGTGACAATCCCACCCTTATTTCCCCTAATGCAATTGATCATGGACTACATACACACTATGAGGCAACGAGAGATATGCTCTCGGAGATGGAGAAATGGATTGAAAATAAAAAGAGATAGGCGGATGATTTCCTTACTCATTTTGTCCAATCTTTTGACAGGAGAATAGGGCTCATGTCCAGGATATAGTATCTAGAGGGAGTTTGGGAGGAATTCTGACCTATTCAAGAGAAGACTACTCCATGCCTCAGAGCTTTGAAGAAATTCCTTCGTCCACATTGATCAGGGAGAATATTGTGCATAATGGAGATAGATACAATTTCCATGGCTGGTATTGTTAATTATCCATATAAAAATCAACTTATGAGAGGACACAAAAAAATTGTGCAGAGATGGAAGGATTAATTCATGGATGTTGACGTCAATGAGGCTAGTGGTTTACACTTAGCAGAATTGAGAGACAAGATGAAGTTCATGCACTTCAATCAGTTGGACTTTTTGAAGAAGAGTCAAATAGATTATTTGGTCTCTTTGTTGATTCATGTCCACAATTCGTAGAACCTTATGCCAGATTGGGAGAACACCTTGGATGCTTGCTCGGATGCATTGGACATGATTGATTTACAGTTGGATACCTTACCCAGGATTTCCATGGAGGAGTTAGATTATGTATTAGCTAGATTCTTGGATTATGTTGTGAGAGAAATAGATGCAGGACGAAGTCTTCTAGAAAAATCCCTATTTGATGACTAGGTTTCTTTCTATTGGGCCATATGTTGGTGGCTCCATTTTTTATGTAAACCCTAATTAGGGCAACTCTACGGTTTTTTTGGCATGATCTTGGCCCTTGGTTTTAATTTAATCTTGGCCATCCATTTTGTATGAGACTCTATATATACCTCATTGCCTCTTATTTGTAAGAGGGATTTTTGAGAATTGTTGTAGATGTTGTAGATTTGAATATAAATCATTGTTCAGCTTGATGGTGATTTTGTTTAAGTGTTGTTTTGCATTCAAGGTTCTCAATTCCTCCAAGTTAGATTACAATTTTAGATTAGAATTTTCTTTCAATGTTTGTTAGATTGAATGAAGGAATTGTTGAATGCATTTGTGTGGAATCCCTTTATCCATACTACTAGCCTCTTGTTGATTGTAAGAGTTTCTTGCGTGGTCAACTAGAAATATATGCAAAGTTAACTTCAATTGTTATATGTCAATTGTTATGCATCAACTTGGATGGTATCTATCGCATGCTGAAATTCATTGAATGTAAATCGAATAGGAATGAAAGAGAGAAATCATGAATCCCTATCCTAATTGGAACTCAAACAAACAAACAATGGAATAATGCTAAACAAGAAATGGGAATATAAGATATATCAATTAATTCCCCCATTCTAAGACTGCATATAGCTTCCATTGCTTTTCTCCTCTTTGTGGTATGGTGGCTCTCATTTATCGCGCTGACAAAGTTCGTGATTTTTGAAAATGAAAATTGAATGCTCAATTTATAGATAATTAGAGAGGATTGAATGAAAGGTGGAACAAAATGATTAAGAGGTGGAACTCAAGTGAGCTCACATGTTGATTGATAGTTGAATTGCTCAATTGGAGGTGAAACAAAATAGATTGAATAGATAAAATGAGTCAACTGATTGAGAAAAAGCTGACTGAAGGATGAAAAAAATGATTGGAGGAAATAAAGAGGAGGAAATAGTTAACTGATTGAAAGCTGATTGAGAGCTTTATTTAGAAAAATCTAACTAAACGATAGAAATAGGAATTGAAGAGATAATTGATTGAATTAATTAATTTAGAGTGTGCTTGCACTTTGACTTGGATTTCCAATTTGATTTTTGCATCAGATTTTAATTCAAATATTGAATTTATTTTTAATTCAATTTATTATTTCAATATATTTAGAACTTTGAGTTTGGTTTTCAATTTGATTTTTGAAATCATCCACATGTATTTGAAATTAGAAGAATATGAATTTGAAATTGGAATTTGGAGAATTAATGAAATTAAATGAAATTAGAAGAAATGTGAAATTAGAATTTGAAGAGTAAAATAGTTAATCAAATAATTTAAATAAACTGTTTGATTATTTAGAAACTGAATTTAATTAAATAAAAAAGATTATTTAAATTAAAAGATTAAAATCATAATTAATTAAATAATAAGTATTTAATTAGTATTTAGAAGAGGGTTGAATGATTAATTGAATAGAGATAGAAATTGAGAATTAATTTATTTCAATAATAAAGATTATTTAAATTGAGGATTAAAAATCACAATTAATTAAATAATAAATATTTAATTAACATTACCAAATGGTTTAAATGATTAAACGATGATAGAATTGAAAATAGAATAATTAGTAAGATGCTTAGGAAATATTAAATTAGAAGAATAAGATTAACTTAATTTAATTAAATAATTAAAGAATTATTTAACTAATTGGACGAATAATTAGTACCTAGTCAATGAGACAATTTTAGGTGTCTATAGTATCAATGCTTGATGGTAGTAATTTTAAAATCTATGAAACATACCTTAGATGATTGCACTAAGCTTGTGTCAAAATCTGTTCAATTTGATGGTGAGACCTTGCCTAGTTTGATTCCACTGGATTTGTTCATGACTTCTTGCATTCTAGGTTTAGAATAGAATTCCTATCACTACTCCCTTTTCCCCCTTTTTTAAAAAGTCTTGTTAGACTTAAGTCCAGAACTACATTGACAAATCCTAAGTTATCAGCACACCCATTCCACATTCATGATAAGTGAAGTTGATTCGAACAATTGTGTAAGTCCCCAAGTGAAAACAACAATTCACATCGACCATTGAGTTACCCACTCATCAAGACATGATTGTAGAGACCTTGGAATCATTTTAGTTGATATTACCCTTAGCATCTGAGGTGATTTTGTTCAAGAGAGGGTAAAGTAATTTGGTATTTTATTTTGATGCTTGCATGTGCATAAAACACACATCAACAAAGTTGCAGGAGAAGATAGAATCAAAAGAAGTTGAAGTGGAACTCCTTTCAAAACCTTCAACTCCCTAGCCTACCCCTCCCACAAACTTCACCCCCATGGTGTAGAAGCTTCATAATGCATATTCGGAGAAAATAAGGTAGTTTGTTCCCTCTTTGGAGCCAGCTCTGAAATTCTTTGTAGATTCCCATTCCTTGTGTGTTAGAGTTAGTATCACCATTGAGAAAACCATGTAGTCGGTTATGCCCAAGGTCCCTAACACTCAGTAGTTAATAAATTGGTTGTACATTGCTTCCTCCCAAGAATTGGCCGCTATAGGAATCGAGAATCCTGAAGAAGTAGCCCAAAAAACTAACAAATTCCTCAACTGCAACAAAGTGGCCATGCAAAGAATCGAGTTGAACAATAAAAATAACCCAAAGGACCAGGAGGTGGGATCTGTCAGTGAGGAGAAGGAAGAATCTATTCCAACCTCTTCATTCTCAAAATCAGTCGAGGAAAACTTGAATGAAGCTCAAGACCCTTCTGACATCGAGCCCTTATTGCTTTTAACCAATGGAAGCCCAAAGCCTAATCTTTGTAAAATACCTCCTCAAAGTGTGGTTATGGATATCCTGGAAGGGAGTCTCCGGATTATTGGCTCGAGAGAAGGAAAAATGAATTAAGGAGGAACTCAATGGAGGGATCTCAACTAGAAGCAAGAATAAGAAAAAGGTAGATGTTGGAAGTCAGAACAAAAAGCAGGGAAGGCCATCCCTAAAACATCAAAGGGAATAGGAAAGCTCGAAGAACTGTGCTGATGGAACACAGTGTTCCATTGAGTCAGCCCTATCCCCAGTTAAAGTATGAAGATAATATCCTAGAATATCAGAGGATGTGTTACGAAACATCATTAGAGATCATAAACCGGATGTGGTCCTCGTTCAGGAAACCAAGATGTCTAAGGAAAAATTTGAAAAGATAAGAATTTTCAAGGAATTATGGTGTCATAGGATCTAACTCGGAAGGAGCTTCTGGAGGAATTGCTATTTTTTGGAACCAAAAAACCATTAAAGGTAGGGAAATCATCTCTGCTTTCAACAAGAACTCAGTTCAGCTTGAGCATATTAAGGACAACTTTGTCTGGGTGTTATCTAATGTCTACATGCCTAACACCAAAACTAGGAGAGTTAAATATTGGAGAAGCCTTGTAGACGACAGACTCAAGTTTGCTGGCCAAAGCTGGATTATTAAGCAAGATTTCAATACTCCGTTCAAAGAGGAAATGAAAATGGGAGGTCTCCCTTTACAACTTGATGGGAAACAAGACCTCATGGATTTCATAAATGATCAAGCTCTCATTGACGTGGATCTCCAGGGCATTAATTACACTTGGACCAATAGAAGAACCAGAGCTGACCTGATTCAAGTAAAGTTAGATAGAACTCTAATCTCTCCTGATTGGTTAACCAAGTTTAGTTGTTCCCTTGCTTCTGTTATCAAAATTGGGTCAGACCTTTACCCCATCTCCTTTATTGCCAACTCTTTTTGGGCCAAGAGAAACTTCCCTTTCAGATTTGAAAAAGCATGGCTTTCCCATCCCTCTTTGGAAGCTCATATTGCTGAATGGTGGAATTCTGAAGTGGAGGGTAAGGATCTTTTTAGGATAGCCAAAAAACTCAATATCATAAAAGCCAAAATTAAAATCTGGAACAAAGAGATTTTTGGGGATATATTCAAGAGCAAAATTCAAGTCAAAACTGAAATTAAGGATGTTCAGGATAGAATCCAAGAGGCTGGGCTGTCTGAAGATCTTAGGATGGATGAAAATGTTCTTTTGTCTAAATACCACACCATTATCTCCAATGAAGAGACGTTCTGGAGACAAAGATCTAGGACCTTGTTCTTGAAGGAAAATGACAAAAATACCCAGTTTTTTCACTTAACTACTCTAAAGAATAGGGTGGCTAATAGAATATCCAGATTATCCTACAATGAAGGCATCCTAACAGAGGATAATGACATTAGGAAGGAAGCTCTTGAGCATTTTAGTACCCTGCTAGGAGAAGTGGATAACCAGGATTTTAGCAATCAAAACACCCTTTTACAAGTTATTCCTTCTATCTTGACTGAAGTTGATAACAACCTTTTAACCCATATTCCCTCTAATCAGGAAATCAAAAAGGCTGTGTTCTCTTTTCAGGGTGATAAATCCCCTAGATCGGACGGTTTTCCAATGTTCTTCCAAAATTTTTGACATATCGTGGAGGCTGACATCTGCAATGGTGTTAAAGAGTTCTTTGGCTCTAGAAGGCTCCTTAAGGAACTGAATGCCACCTTCATTGTCTTTATCCCAAAGATCCTTGGTGTTGATTCTCTCAACAAGTTTAGACCCATTAGCCTGTGTAACTTTGTGTACAAAATTTTATCCAAGGTTCTGACTTCCAGGTTGCTGGATATTCTTCCTAGAATTATCTCTGTCTAGTAGAATGGCTTTGTCCTAGGTAGACAGATTCTAGATTCCATCATATCCGTTCATGAAAATATCCACTCCCTGAAAGTGGAAAATAACCAGGGCTTCTTCTTGAAGTTAGACATGGCTAAATCTTTCAATAGAGTGAACTGGCAGTTTCTCCTTAGGATTATGAAAGCATTTGGTTTTGGTGGCAAAATTATTCAGCTATGTTCTCAACTTATGGAAAATTCATCTTCAGCTGTTATTGTCAATGGTTCCCCGTCCAGTTTCTTCAAAAGCTCTAGAGGTCTTAGATAGGGGGACCCCATATCCCCTATCCTGTTTACCATTCTAGCTGAATGCTTGGGTAGATTTATTCTTAGAAATGTGGAAGATGGCATTCTTAGGGATCTGAAACCTTCTTCTTCTAATGTTGTTTGTTCTCATGAACAATTCATTGACGATTCTATTACCATGGGGGAAGCTACCATCTTGGAAGCTAAAAATATGAAGAATATCTTGAATACATATGAATCTGCCTCTGGTCAAAAAAATCAACTGGGATAAAAGTTCTATGTTCTTCATCAATACCCCAATCCAAAGGCAACTAAGGATTGGAAGAATTCTTGGCTGCACAATTTCTGAGCTTCCCTCTACTTATCTAGGGCTTCCTCTATGTTTCAAGCCCGAGGATTCCTTCTGGAATAAGCTGATAGACAAACTCAACTTGAAATTGGCTGGTTGGAAAGGGGCGGTCCTTAGTCAAGCGGGCAAAATTACTCTGCTTAAAGCCACTCTCCAAAATCTTCCTATTTATGCTCTCAGCTTGTTTAAAATACCCACAAAGTTTGTGGAAGCCATTGAAAGAATTAAAAAAAAGTTTCTTTGGTTGGGAGTGGAAGTCAAAAAAAGAATTCCCCTTATTGCCTGGAATAAAATTTGTTCCCCTAAGGCCTCTGCTGGGTTGGGTTAAGGAATATTGGGATAATGAATAAAGCCTTATTAGCCAAACAAATATGGAGATTGAAAAGAGAGGAAAGAGAATGGAATTCAATCTGGAAAAACAAATATCTCTATATGCAACCTTCTGAGGAGGAATTCCTTGATAATTCTTTCATTGTTGAAGGTTTGGCTATATGGAATGCTATTCAATCTACTAAAAGTTGGGCTGTTGCTGGTCAAACTTGGAACCTTGGGGATGGGAGGAGAATAAGATTTTGGGAGGTGGATCTTGGACAAACCCCTGGAGGATGTACCAATCCTAAAAGATTGGAAAGACTGGTTCAAAAGTAGGTTTGGTGAGCTGGTTAGAGATTACTGGAGAAATGGGAACTGGATTAACTTTAGCCAGCAGTGTCTGGGGCTCAAGTTCCTTCAGATTGCTCTTTCTGCTAAAATCCCTATAGACAACAAAGATGATAGATTGATATGGAGGGAAACCTAGATGAGAAATATTCTGTTTCCTCAGCTGTGGCTAGTCATAATGATTCTTTGGAAGAAATTCCTATCTGGGCTAAAGTTTGGAACAAGAAGTTAATTCCTAAGGTTAATATCTTCTTTTGGATTTTCATCCAAAACAAGGTTTTAACCCTGGACAACCTTTCAAAGAGAGGTTTTATTTTTCCTAATAGGTGTTCTCTTTGTTGTAGGGAAGAAGAGACGGCTTGCCATATTCTCAATCAGTACACTTTTAGTCAGGATATCTAGAAAATCATCTTAAGCAGGTGGAACCTGAGTTGGGTTTTCCCAAACTCCCTTGGGGATTCCTGGAAGCAATGGCACTGCCCTAATTCTAATCCTAAAATTGTGGAGACTTGGAGACTTACTTTGTCGGTTGTCATCTGGAATATCTGGAAAGAGCGTAACAATAGGATTTTTAGGGATAAAAGGGCTATTCCTGAAGCGGTGGCAGATAAAATTTACAAGAGTATATTTGAATGCCTCTATGGCACTAATTATGGACCAGCTGCTAAAGATGACTTCAAACACAGGTGGAACCTCTCTACTACTACTACTAGCAAGGAGAAAGGAAGAGAAGTTCTCATTTGGTGTTTTCCTCCTCAAGGGTGGATTAAGGCTAACTTTGACAGGGCCTCTAAGGGGAATCCGGGTAAAGTCGGATACGGGGGCATTATCAAGAATTTTGCTAGAAGTTGTTTAAAGGCGGTGGCTAGTCCCTTGGGGAACCAAACTAGTCACTTCTCTGAAGCCTCTACTGCCCTGAACACCTTAATTATAGCCAAAAGTCTTAATTATGATAAATTACGGCTTGAGGGAGATTCACTTAATATTATTAAGTGTCTGAAGGGGGAGTCGGAGCCTTCTTGGTCAATTGAAAATATTATCATGAAAGCTAGAGAGATCATTGCAAGTTTTAAAGAAATCATTATTCAACATGCCTTTAGAGAGAAAAATAGTGTGGTGGACTATCTAGCGAATATAGGAACTTATTCTGACTCCGAATCGATTTGGCATGGGGAATATCTCAATTTAAACATTAAAGATCTCCTTAGAAAGGACCGTCATATGGGGAGAGAAGGACAGTATAATCATGATAGGGAATATGATTAATTTATGTCTTGATGGAAAGGTCATCATTACATGGCAAAGCGGCAGATTCCCAACAATCTTTAATAATTTGCTGCACGCTCTGTGGGTATCCTGGTTCAAAATCTTGAGCAAATTTGGGAAAGAAGGGCTTAGTTTGTAGAGAAACAGAGTAGAAAGTTTGAATCTGAAGATGGGAGGTGACCTAAGGAGGGAGGAACTAGACAATACGTCGACTTGGAAAGCAAAGCCAAAAGTGTAGGCAAAACTGGAGAAGGGTTCTCTCACAAGCTTCATGGAGAAGCTCATGGACTATGATAAAGGTAGGGTAAACCTCGTCATTTCCAAGATTTCTAAAAATTGGTCTAATGGCTCCTTCAAAATATATGGAGTTAAGTTCAAGCTGGACGCAGGGCTCATTACTACAGTGACTAGTATGCCCCACACTAGGCTTAATTTCTTTTGAGACCTTAAAGTCTTCAACAATGTGGTCAACTTGTTCCTGCGAAAAGAAAAAGAGAGGGCTAGAATAGGTAAAGCCACTGGGGGCTACTACAAAGCTTCTAAAATCAAGAAATTGTGGGGTTGGGTTCTGAATACAATTATGGAATACATCACAGTTGAGGACCGTTTCTCCAGGGCCCACACCTACCACTTTGTTCTCTTAAACCATTTCAGACACAAAAAAAAGGTATCTCTGCCCTACTACCTTTTTAGGTCCCTTTCTAGGTCCCTCAATAGAAACAACAAAAATCCTTCTAGCCCGCTTCTTCACTGTGGGATTTTGTTGCTCATCTATGAGCATTGTAAAACCCTTGCCCTGTTGGAAAACAATAGGATTTCCGCCTCTTCGGGTAAGAGAAAGATGGAGGGAGGAGACTCCAGCAAAGAGAAGGCATCTTCTAGCAAAAAAAGAAAAAATGCCCTTGGAATGGAAATAGAGGAAATTGATAAGGAATGCAGCGAAATGGAGATGGATGACTCCAATGGTGAAGATAGCTAGAATGATGAGGAGCTGGGTAATGAGGAAGAAAGTCGTGATAATGAGCCTGGTAATGAAAACCCTATCCTCAGTGATTGCCTTGGTAAGGACAACAACCATCCCATGGAGGAAGTGGATTTCAAGGATAATGAGGAAACTAATGTGAATTCTGAGAAGGAAAGGAACAAAGAATCTGAGAAGGACCTGACTAAGGACAAGGTTAGTGAGGATAAGGAAAGTACAGATAAAGGGTTACTCTTGGATAACCTCAAGAAACTCACTGAGGCGAGAATAGATTATGACAGATGGACCTATGCACTCCTGAAGAACTTGGAAAAAAAAGGGGAAAAACATAGATGAGAAGAGGGAGGATGACAACAGAGATTAGATAAAATGGAAGTAGAATATGGAGGATAAGGTTAATTCTTTGGAAGAAGGGAGAGAGGCGATGAAAAATCTAATGGGCGTTATCCTGAGTATCCTATCTATTGTTACTAAAAACTTGGAGGATATTGCTAAGGTCTTTGATCACACCAGATATCCTAATCCAGTTGTGGATCTTGACTTGGATGACGAGATTATCCAGACTAGTAGTGGTGATGCTACTCCGACTGGTGGCGTTGTGAAAAAGACCAGGGCTAGAGTCAAGAAAGTTGTGGCTGATTCTGCAAAGGATCTCCCTAATCTCAGGGATAACATCAAAGAGTTGCATGAAATCAGCAACACCCTGGTGAATGCCTTGGAAAAAATCAACTAGCTTCTCTCTCGGTGTTTGGCTGGCTTGTTGGCTTTGTGGGGATTTTTCTTGTTTTCTTTGGTTTTCTACTAACTTTTCGATGGTTTGTTCCTTTTTGTTTCTCTTTGCTTTTGTTGTTTAAGTTTTGCTTGTAAAGGGTTTTGGGGCCCCTTCAAAACCTGCTTTTACCTTAATCAAAAACAAAGTGGCCATGCAAAGTGCGTTAAGCATGTCAACTTTAAAATTCTCAATTGTTTTCATTAAGGAGAGATTTGAGGGTTTCATAAAACTTGGCCTACCTTCACCTTTCCTCTCAGATGACTTAGTCCTAAGTGTCAAACAATTTTTGGGCCTAATAACGCAACAACAACAAGATCAGTCATTCTTATAGGCTTTGAGCAATCCTCTTGAAGTCGACGAGGTTGAAGGTTTGAATTATCCATTGGCCGGACTCCTCATTTTATTTGAACTCACAAGGAGTTAAGTGACCTACCTTTCAGGGAAATCATCGAGCTAGATCAGAATTCTCAGGCCCTCAAAGCTCAAACTCTCCCCTCAGAAGATGATTGGCTTCCCCTATAGCAAGTTTTCGACAAACTTTTCAAAGTAGAAACATAAGTTTGATCTATGAGTCAAAAATTTGGGGTATCGACATCCCATAGGTAGGATTATCTCAAAATTTGCCAATAATCTATGAACTTTTTATCCGTGGTGCCTATCAAGGAGTTAGCTTACTGGTTTTTGTTAAGTCCCTACTCGATTTTGGTTTTTGGTGCTTCTGCGCTTGCCACCTGTTGGCACAGCTTGCATCATTCAAGCCTTCCTTTTCCCTTTGCTCAGAATTCATGATCAAATAATGTGTGGAAGGGCTCTTCTTTTCTTTCACATCGCTAGGCCCACAGTTATCAAGTTAGAATTTGTTGTGATAGTGGCAGCTCTCCGCTGGGCTTCTAAATTGCAGTTTTGCCAGTTTATGAGTCTCTCCCTTCTGCTACCACGTGTCTCTTGTAATGATGGTTGGAAGGTCTCTGCATGTGCTTTCCAGGTAGTGGAGTGTTTTCATTCCAACAATAAGTAGTTCAAGAAATTACCGCGAAGCTTTCTTTGGTCCGATTAATAGAAAATTTAGAGGCGGTTGCGCTAGATGCCGAAAACGGTTTTCTCCTTCACTTTCCTTGTTGTTTCATGAATAGTGGTGGTGCTGCCAGTGATGTATCTTGGTGATGCCTTCTCTATTTTCCAGTGTCAGGCCATTAGGTCTTTCTCTACAAGAAGCTCAATTTTTGCCTTGCGAAGGGTTCAAAACTTTTATTTTGAAAAAGATATAGACAAGTATTCTAGATAGGAATTTGGCCTTTAATTTGTGATTATATTTCTGAAGATGTGATAATAAAATGTACTTGTGGCCTTTATGATTACTATTGTTGAGTGTGCATTAATAGTTTTCTGTGCATCCTTGAAATTACGACATAACTTTAGAAATATATGCTTAAGACTCTGTCGATTAAACTATGTTTTTGCACTTGTTATCTGCTGGATGCATGATATATATTGCTTTATGTTAAGAGGATCTTTGATTATGTCTTTATCAGTATTATGGACATGTAGATTGTGGAATGAGCCTCTGAATGACATGTATGTGAATTTCTTTGTGACTCTTAGTGCATTAAAATCAATTTAGCGTATTGCTTTAGAATAGTTTTTTCTTTTAAGTTTTCTTCTTCCCCTTTCTCCCCCAAATGAGCGAAGAGACGACTTCTAAAATCTCGGAGCTCACTTAGTGAAAACATGCAGGTCCCCCATCACTGAGTTTCCCATAAGACTGTATTCCTAGAAGCAATTCCAGTGATCAACAGTTACCATTCATAATTCTTCACCTCATACTTTCAGCTTTTATTTTCCCACTCGTTTTCTATGTTTTGTTCTTTCAAAGCTTACAATCTTAGAGATAAAATTGAACAATGAAAAGAGACATAAGAGTGACTCTACATCATTTTGTCTATAATTCAATTAAATAAATTAATAAAAAATAGCATGCACATGAAATTTCTTTGTTGAGAAGAAAAGGCAACTTCTCTGTTACATTGGGATGCATTACATATGTTACATCACTATAATTCTTTTTGGAATTAACCTTATGAGTTATATTTAGTTACATTATATTTATTTGGATTAGAACAAATATAATCCAAAAAAATTCAAAATCCCTACAAGGCACAATAAACAATCGATAAAACCTTATTGATACTTTACCATATAGAGAAAGTAACAAAAAATCAAAGAATCTAAACCATGAAAGCAATGTATTTTTAAGAGTGGTATACCAATGCAATCATGCATATTGTGTCCTACTCTATGTAGGCAACATCATTTCATATATAATTTTTAGATTTGGAATCTTTTAAATGATAATTTTTCACAGCTTGCATAAGAAGGAACTATTAATCAGTTTAAAAGTTTCCAAAATAATGTTGAGAAATATAATATCTAATTCATTTTGTATAACTAAACTAATTTTTCCATGCAAGCATTGCTTTTGTAGGCCTTGGTTGTGTGTCTAAACATGAAGGAAAAGAATTAGACAGTCAAAGCACCTAATATATTTGATATCCTCCCAAAATTTAGATTATAAATTCAATATTTTGCCAATATCCTGTAAAATAATAATTAATCTAAAATTTTTCTCTTGTGTACCTTTCAAACTCAAAGGGATTTCTGTAAATGGACATGCAGAAACCCTGAGAATAGAATATGTCTAATTAATCTCTTACGAGAGACTTCCAATGTTTACACAACTTCAAATTAATATGATGTAACCATTAAGGTTTATTGTTTGTCTTAAGATTTTCTATCATTTCACAATGGCTACGTAGGGGACAAAATGACCCGCCCCATGCCATGCCTTGCCTTCTCCATGGCCCCATGCCATGACACCACCGTCCAATTAGACTATCATGTCAGAAGCTCCGCCCCCAAAATTCGTACTGTCGTACCGCCTCCACTTATTTTAATATCTTTATAAATTATTTTAATATCTTTATAAATTATTATATATATATATATATATATATATATATATATATATATATATATATATTTAAAAGTTACAATTAGTAATATAATAAATTAATAGTTGATTATATATTTAGATTTTTAAATAATAGGTTATATTTTTATTTTTTTTTAATTTCTATTTATTTTAATAAAAATCATATTATAATATATATAATATGTAATTGATGATTTTAAGATATATGTATTATATAGAAATTTTAATAATAGTATTTTTTAATTTTTTACATACATATAAATAGGTAAATAATAGTTTATTTTTAACTGAAATATTTTTAACTAAGTTATACATATTTAAGTTAAAAAAAATATTATAAAATTTACTAAAAATAAAAATAAAAGTAATTAAAATATTTAAGTAAAGTAATTAAGTTACACATATTTAAGTTAAAAAATATCAAAAAATTTACTAAAAGTAAAAATAAAAGTAACTAAGTTAGTTAAAAATATTTAAGATAAAAATATTAACTTACACATATTTTTGATATTTTTTCATTTAAAAATAAAAGTAAAAAATATGTGTAATTAAGTAAAAATATGTGTAACCTAATATACAAATTTAACATATATATT
Source organism: Cryptomeria japonica (assembly GCF_030272615.1). Classification (NCBI taxonomy): domain Eukaryota; kingdom Viridiplantae; phylum Streptophyta; class Pinopsida; order Cupressales; family Cupressaceae; genus Cryptomeria; species Cryptomeria japonica. The sequence continues at coordinate 245,315,478 of NC_081405.1, read as the reverse complement.
AAAAAGATTATTAATATAACTTTAAAATAAAAGTAAAATATGTGTAACTAATATTAAATTTTAACATCCATAATATATAACTAATTAAGTCATTTTAACATATGTAAGTTAAAATTAATGATTAGTTGCACATATTTAAGTTAAAAAAAAAAAAAAACTAAAAGTAAAAATAAAAGTAATTAGGTTACTTAGTTAAAAATATTTAAGTAACCATTGGGTGCATGAACTATGAGGAAACACTTGATGCCCAACTCCGCAATCTGTTTATCTCAGAGGAGTATGCATATGAGGCGTTTAAAGGTCTGGTGGGGATTACACTCAACTTCGACCGTCACTGGTGCGACTCCATTATCTATGAAGTTGTTCTTATGCCATTAGTAGACATCATCGAATCTAGGGAGAGAGTCATAGAGCGGTTGTGCGGCTTTGTTAAGACTGTCAATGGGAACTGCATCGCCAACTCCATTTTAAGCCTGCCGGAGAATGTCTGGATCAATATCCTGAAGACATACTTTCAGCCGGACATATTCCTGCCCACGGATTCTAAGGATGAAGAGGAGGAGAGTGAGGATGAAGGGAGTGATGAGTCTGATGACAATAAGAGAAACAGGGCAGAATGCATGCGTTTGGAGAGGGAAGAATTAAAGGAGATGATGAGGACGTTCGATGAAAATGCTTGGGAAGTCTTCAGGTGTGTCGTACTAAATGGGGATATGGCTCCTTTCCGCAGAGTAACAAACTCTGAAACTTGGTGGTTCTCGGCTGGAGCAACAGAAACAATAATCAATGTGGGAGACTTTGCGGGGGTCATTTTGCAAACTCTTAATGGCGGGGCTTAATGCTGATCGGGATTTGGACTGACTTTGTCCTTGACGTATTGTTCACTCAGCCAAAATATGTATGCAAGGGTTGGTTAGTTAGCAAAGTAGACTGTGGGGTTGGATAGTCAGTATGTGTTTGTTGAGAATTTGTTTTTAGGGGTTAGATAGGTAGAAAGAAAATTTGTGGTCTTGCTATCAGGCTTGATGCCTTTGTGTAAACCTTTTTGGAAATTAATATAAGGGTGCTATCCCCTTTAATGATAGCTCTTGCCATATATATATATATATATATATATATATATATATATATATATATATATATATATATATATATATATATATATATATATATATATATATATATATATATATATATATATATATATATATATATAAGTAACTAAGTTACACATATTTAAGTTAAAAAATATCAAAAAATTTACTAAAACTAAAAATAAAAGGAACCAAGTTAGTTAAAAATATTTAACTAAGTTACACATATTTTTTATATTTTTTAAAGCTTCTTTTTAACTATATTTTACTTTTATTTTTAAGTTATATTAATAATTTTTTTAATACATATGTTAAATTTTTATATTAGTTACACGCATTTTTACTTAATTACCCTTTTTTTACTTTTATTTTTAAATTAAATTTATTATTAAAAAATAAATATATAATTCAAAAATTAAACTATTATTTACCTAATGTATTTAAAAGGTGCGCACTGGTGTTGAGCTGGACCATTTGGCCACTGTGGATTTGGAGGAGAACGCCCCCCTTCGCATGGTTTGGGAATATCTTCTAACTTTTCTCTTCTCTTTTGATTGCATTTATTTTTCTCTCTCCTTCGTAGTTTAGGCTCCCTTGGCCGAGCTTGCGAGCTCTCTCTGAATTTATGGAGATTGAGTTTGATGGAGGTGATCACTCACCTCTGAGTCCTGCCTATGCCCAAACTCCCCTGCAACCAAAGAAATTGTTTAGAGAGTCTGTTGGCAGGGGTTCGTTCTCCATCAACTAGGATGCTAAATTCATCACAAACAGTGGAAACGGAGCTGGCCCAGAAGGTATTGACCTTGGGTTTGCCTCCAAGTCTATCACCATTTCCCCTAATACTTCCATGGCCAAGGAAATTGTTGTTGAAAAGAATAGGCTTAAAGATACTGCAATTTTTTTTTGCTTATGTTGATTCTGAAAAATGCCCTCCGCGGAAATTTATGGATGATTGGTTTCATAACTACTGGAATTTAAAATTAGGGTTTCAAATTTCATTTTGTAGGCAAATTCAGAAAGGTTTATTCATTCTTTTCTTCAATTCCCATGTTATGCAAGTTGAAGTTCTTAAGAAATTGTATTGGAATGTTGGGAAAATTGCATTTTGAGCCCATGCCTGGTCCCCTGAGGCAATTTCTGAAGAATTTTTAGCTCTGTCTTGCCCTAGGTGGGTTATTGTTAAAAACATCCCTCCCTTCCTGTGGAAATTTATTCTGCATATCGTTGAACCCATTGGCAAATTCATCCACATGGATGACTCCACTTGGCTTGTTCCCCATCTCGATGCTAGAGTTCTAATTTCCATAAAACTTGGCATTGATCTCCCGAATGGCCTTGGTATCAATATCGAAGGTGAAGTTTTCTCTTGCCCTCTGGAATTTTTAGGAGGACTTAATGCATGCTTTCTATGTAAAGCAGATGGACATATCTACAAGAACTGCCCTATTATCACTAAGAAATCGACCAAGCCTGACTCAAAGAAAACTCCCTCTGAACCCAAGGATGCTAACCCCAACCCAACGACTCCATCCCCCCAAGTGCAGTCTGATAATTACGACACCCCCGCCAACATCCTGGACATCTTTGTTCTAAAACCTCACTCTAGCCCCTCTCAAATCAACTTGACCCCTAATACTAATCCACATGGATTCCTCACCATCTCTAATAAGTCTAAGAAGCACAGAAGGAAAAATGCACAACAACTAGCGCTTGACAACATCATGGGTGCTAATCCGTCAGGTCAAACTTCACCACCTAATCCTGAGCCCACTCCATCCACAGGGGGAGGTTTGTTTTCACAAGTTAAAAATATCATTAAGAACTTTGAGATCGACATGAGTGGTGGCTTTGTGATCTCTCAGAAGGCCAGTATCAACTCTGAAAGCTCCACATAACCCACCCCCTGTGTTGGTATTACTGATGAATTTAGCCAAAGCCTTCCTCCAAAAATTTTCAATGATATTAAGGATGATGTTGTTATTCAGGTCATCATGGCTGACCCTAATGCTGATAGAAACTCTGCTTTTTTTCCCACTAATGTGGAGATGGATTTGAATAAAACTCCTAACCAGAATATCACTACTCTCTCTCATAAGATTGATGAATCTGGTGATGACCATGATGACCACACTGAAAAATCCTAATTGGAGAGGCCGCCCCCCTCGGGCTCTAAAAATAAGACCTCCTTTGGTAAAAATAAAATTGGCAATCCAAAGGATCTGCCCTGCTGTGATAGTAGCCCTCATGCTACTAATGTCTTTTAACTCTTTATCCTGGTTATCCATGAAGTAGGTTTCGTGGAATATTAGAGGTCTGGAAGCTCTAGATAGGAAATGCATTGTTAAGCTATTCTTAGATTCGCATAAAGATTTGGACTTTCTCATGCTTCAAGAGCTTAAAGCTATTAATTTTACCCTAGATAATAGCCTCAACTATATATGGAATGACTCCATTGAAATCTGCTCTAACAAATTTAAAGGTAAGGGTGGATTTGGTCTGCTTATTAATCTGAAATGGTTGAAACTTATTATTAATAAAGGGTGCTCCCCCTGCAATAGGGTGGTTTGGGCTACTATTAATGTTGACAACACTTTGATTGGCATCTACTCTATATATGCTTCCAATGACTATAAAGAGAGAATTGCTCTCTGGGACTGGATTGCCTCTCTCCCTAATATACCTTGGATCCTGGGAGGAGACATTAATATGATTGATAACTATGATGACAAGATGGGGGGCAACCTCTTTGACTGGAAAGGTAATGAAAAATCCCACTGGGATAGGATGAAATGGGTGAAAAATCTTTTTGACCCTCTATTTGGCAATAAATCTAATTCCAAGGGTCTATGGAACACTTGGTGCAATTTTCAAAAGGGTTGTAAAAGGATATACTGTAGACTTGACTGGTTCTATGCTAATAAAGATGTCTTCTCCTTCACTCCTATTGATCAAGGTAACCCTGTTTCCATTTGCCCCTTTACTCTGTCGGATCACCACCCCATTGCTGCTATCATTGAGTTTTCTAACTCTACTCCCCTTAAGAGGGAGAGAACCAAGAAATTTATTCTTAACACCAACCTGCTTAAAGATGTTGATGTCCTTACTGCTATTAATCTTATTAGGAATATTAATAAGAGCAACAAGAACTTAGCCTCCCACATTGACAGATGGAACTATAATATTGTCTCTTGGCAAAAACTCTTACAGACTATCGACCAAAAAATATCCAAAGAATTTAGATTTGAGGAGAAAACTCTCAATCTTAGACTCCTCCACCTTGAGAATGAGATCCATCTTAATCCCGCAACACCAACCTTGATATTCAAGTGGCCAAGGCCAGGGATTCCCTTAGAGTGCACCAACAAGTTAGAATTAAGGGTGCCATGGTTAAGGCCTACACCCATTGGCTCCAATTTGGAGATATAGGCTCCAAATTATTTTTTAATCTGCTTAAGCATACACACAACAGAGAGAAAATTGATAGACTTGTTATTGATGATAATGTTATTGACAACTTAGAAGACATAAAAGAGGCCTTTGCTCTCTTCTTCCAAAAACATTTCACCTCTAAAGAATCGGAGTCCGCCAAGTATCTTAGTTATAAGTACCTGACCCTTATTCCCTGTAGGATCTCAGAGGAGCAGTCCTGCAACCTTAAGAAGCATTTCACTATTGATGAAATCCAGAGAGCTATCAATTCCCTCCATGATGACAAAGCCTCGGGGTCTGATGGGCTCCCCATTTAATTCTATAAAGCCAATCTCAATTGGATCTACTTTGATATGCTCAATATCTACAATGAAGCTCTACTTAAAGGCTCCCTTGGGAGCACCATCAATAAGGGCATTATTAAACTCATTCCTAAGGATGGGGATAAGGCCCTCATCAAAAACTGGAGGCCCATCACACTTCTTAATGTGTCCTACAAGATCCTTTCTAAAATGTTGGCCATCCAGATTGAGAAAATTCTCCCCAAATTCATATGCCCCACCCAAACCAGTTTCATTAAAGGTAGATACATCTTGGAAAACCTCATCACTAGTTGGGCAGCCATGGAGTGGTCTAAAGTCTCAAGTCAAAACACTGCTATGTTTCTCCTTGATTTTGAAAAAGCCTATGATAGGGTGGAATGGGACTTTATTGTTTTGATGCTTAAAGCCTTTGGCTTCACTGCTGAATTTTGCTCCTGTGTTAATGTCCTCCTTCATGATGCTTTTGCTCAGGTTGATGTTAATGGCTCCCTCTCCTCCTCCATCACGCTTTCCCGATCTATTAGGCAGGAGTGCCCCTTGGCCCCTACCCTTTTTGTTATAGCCTTTGATGCTCTGTACTACCTCCTTGGGGATAACTCTTCTCTCCCCCAAGATGAATGGGATCAGACTCCCTGATGACAATGAATTTTTGAATATTCAGTTTGCCGATGACATGGCCTTGTTTCTTGAGCTCAAAAAGAAAAATCTGGAAAACCTTAGCATTAAAATCCAAGTCTTTGGATCCATTTTTGGAGCTAGGATCTCCCAGGTCAAGTCCACCTTCTGTAATGTCCCCTTTTCAAGGTGACATGAGATGAGCAGGGGTTGACCTACCATTCGAGTTCCCATAGGTCAACGACATGGTTAGGGGACTCATTCTGAGGGTCATGGAGCTTTGTAGGGGCTTTGTGAGTCATTTTGAACCTTCGGACGAGGTCTCCTATTGTTTAGGGAGAACTGGCAGTTGACTGAATGATCACTTGGGGGACCAAGGAGCAGAGCAAGATCCTTTTGAGCAGTTACAGGTGTTTGAAGAGAGGTTCCTACTTTTTAGGGAGATTCCCTACCTTTTAGGAGGTTGTGGCAGTTTCCATATTTGAGGTTCCACGAGACCATACTATGGTTTCAGTTTCAGGAAGATTGGGTGTGTTTCCTAGTTTCTAGGAGCATCCCTAGATTTTAGGGATGGGACTGCCAGTTAGCTCAGCTTTTCCGACATCGGTCATAGATAGGTGACAAAGTTATATTCATGATTGTTTCATTATTTTGGGCTGTTATTGGATATCTGGAGATATTTTAATATATTTAAATATTTCCTAAGTTAGTGATTAAATAAATTAAAATAAGGCTATGTATTTAGTCATTTCAGAGTAGTAAGGGGTTTCTGGCTTCATTTGGGTTGATATGCCTATGTGTTATAGCTCATTGGAAAGGTCTTGAACTTTGCTGCATGATTCTCACCTTCTGGAGTCTTTTTGGATGCTTAGCGCTATTTATTTGCAATTTAGTGTTATTTTCCTATAGTTGACACCATAATTAGAAAATAACACTCTTTTCATAATGTGCCAACTTTACTCCCTTTTAGGGTTTGGCTTGGAAAGGAAAGGAGATATAAGGAAATGAAGACCTAATTATTCATTATCTTTTTACACAATCAAACTTATTTTGTGAATTTTCTCTGAGTGAGTGATTATTCATCTGGGACGCAAACCCCAAGATCTGGACTGGCTGGGACGTAGCCCTCAGCAATTATTGGCATTGGATTCTTTAGGCAGAGTGCATAGTTGATAGAGATTGAGTACGCCATTCTTCATTGTGGATTCATGCTACAGAGTAGGGTTTCAGCATGGCAGATTGATTCTTCAACTTGGGCGTGATCCTTGTAGCCTTAGGGCCACCATTTGCAGCAGGTAAATCCCACGTGGAATGTAAGGAATGCATGTATTTATCCTTAGAGGTATTCTTGATTCATGATATATTATTTTGTGAAGAACTTGGAAGTTTTAGGTCTGCAATTTATAACAGCAAGCAGGTTTGAGACGGAAACCTCAGATTTGGTCTTCAAGAGGACGAAATCCCTTCTACAGGAGGCACATGGAACACATCAAAAGCTTGTTTCAGGCATATTGAGGGTCATTTCAAAAATAAAACTCAGTAATCATTAACAGAAAGGTTATTACATCAGATCTGAGCAAGAATACATTCAATTTCAATGCATTACTTATTTCTTTTGGCAGCTGTATTGTTTCCCAAGGGGGGCATACCATTGTAGATGGCTATGGAGTGATAATAAATAAAATGGAGGGTTTTAACTCCATTTCTTGTTCTTAACTTCATTTTTAGGATCAGAAAGGACTGTGTAGAAGAAATCATAGTCATCAGGCTTGAATTGAGATCAGGGTGAGCAAAACAGTGAGGATTTAAGGCTAAAATTGTATAATTTTGCCTAGTAGAATTTGGATTTCCAACTGGTAATTGGATTTTTGGCCCAATTTGTTATTGGTAATTCATTTGGAGGTAGTATAAGTGTATTGGTACATCTGGACTGCCCTTGTACCTTCAACTCATGCCTGTATCCATTTCTGGATAGCAAATCAGCAACAAACCCCAACGCTGGATCCGTGGTATGTTTCTAATTGTTTTGGTGAATGTATCTTCACTCCTAGTTGAATGTAATCTGTTGTCATAAATAAAATTAGAAGTTGATATCTTATTTTGAGTTGAATTCTATGTTATTATTGGTTAATGGTTGCAATCCCCATCACCAAAAAATAAACAACACTTTCTGCATCTTTTGTCTAGTCTCTAAGAGCACCAAAAGGCTCTAAAAGATAGTTTATTAATTAAAACTTATCCAGGGCAGAAAAGAACCCATTTAGGGATCTTTCAGTGGTATCAGAGCTTTGATCTTGATAGCTTGTTGGGTGAAGATCAAGAGTTCTAATTCAGATTTGAGTTTAGTTTGGTTGAAAATCAAATTGGACATCATGACAGGGTTGTTTAGAAATAAACAAGTAGGGAAAGAATTTGAAAAAACACCTTCAAGGAGTTCCAGACAGTCTAAGGGTACAACTCCTTCAACAGGTACAAGGAGAAGGTCTCCTGCCAAGACATTCAATGATACAATTATGAACAACTATGATAAGTATTGCTCTCTTCCTAAAAAGATACGTGACCACCTTTCCTTCACACAATTCATGGGTGTACTAATTGAAGATGACTTGATGTTTTGAAGTCCACGTCATCAACCAAAAACAAAACAAGAGTCGATTGAGAGCAAGGGAAGCAAAGGAAGAGGAGCAGATATGATGTTTACCGGTGAGATTGGTAGGAAACTATTTGAAGATTTTGAGAGACATGTAGATCTAATTGGTACCTCTTTGGTTGGTTACAATGCTGTCCCATCATTTTTGGTGGAAGATATGAAGGAAGAGTTCGTAACTTCAAGCAATACACAAGACATTCATGAGAGGTATGATGAGTTTTCAAATTACCCAAAAACTGATTTTGAATCAGCAATTGATGAAGAAAATGAGGTTGAAATGGACAGCATAAGTTTGGATTCATTTGTCACACTACTTCCTCTTCTCAATTGGGAAGACCATGAGGAAAGTCAAAATTTAATGGTGTGTAGTGAATCCAAAGATTTGTCACCATGGTATGATCATAATTCTGAAGTCCATAACAGCAGTGACATAACTTCTCTTCCTCGAGATATGATAGCCTTTGGTCATGAAGAGAATAAAGATTTGCATTCTACATTTGCGGGTGCTTATGGTACAAGCATGGGTTGTGCTGATGCAAATAATACAACTCACCATAAGTCTGATTTTGTGTACTTTGGGGCAGCTGATATAAAACATTGCCAAAAGTTGAACTAAGATTGGTTACATAGAGCTACCCAAGCAAAAACGCTTGCTGCCCAAGCAAGACACTACCTCCAAAGAGTCAAAGAGCGTCACAATCGGTTAGATGATGCAAGGATACAAAGAGAATCATCCATTAGATCTTTATTTTTTGAGTTTGATCAGCAATTCTCCTTTATCTAACGAGTCAAATTTGAAACCTTGCATTGAGAATATTCAAGTTGGGAAGACTAGATGTGAAGTTGATGAGTTGTTAGGTGGCATTCATGGTGGACCAACCACTGAAGGTTTATCCATGTTGCAGAACAAAAACATCTACTATTCATTTGTGGACTTGTCACCTCTTTCATATGATAGAGAAGTGATATACTTATTAATTGGTGAATCTGTTTTCTTAGATGTGATAGTGGGCTATGAAGATCAGCGTGTAAGAGACTATATTTGGTGCATGGCTAAACAATTTATTTATTTGGCATCCTCCAATGAAGACATACTAACTTGTGGAGAAATTAGGCAAGTTGCAGTCGCTGATCAAAGGTTTTGGAGAGGTTTCCATCACACTTTGCTTGTTGGAAATTGTCTTATTGATGGGTCCATTTCAACATTGAAGATTGGTGGTATTTATGGTTTCAATTGGAGTGAAACTCTCAGCTGGTTAGGTGATGGCCAGATTTGCAGTAGCAGTATAATGAGTATTGACATGATGGATGTATATGACAGTGCAAAGATTTGGGATTCTGCTATTGACATGTGTGGTGTATTTCTTCAGTGGATCCATGATGAGTTGTTTCACTTTGGGTATACAAATGTTTATATCGGAGTAGTACAGCGGTTGGGTGAAGTAACGTTTATCAGATTGATATGGGATCTAGTGAATTGGTTCTCAGCGTGCAGGTGCAGATTGCTTGAGGGCAAGCAATCTTTGGGAAGGGAAGATTGTAATGTCCCCTTTTCTAGGTGACATGAGATGAGCAGGGGTTGACCTACCATTCGAGTTCTCGTAGGTCGACGACATGGTTAGGGGACTCATTCTGAGGGTCATGGAGCTTTGTAGGGGCTCTGTGATCTGTTTCGGACCTTCAGACGAGGTCTCGTATCTTTTAGGGAGAACTGGCAGTTGACTGAATGAAAAAGAGTGTTATTTTCTAATTATGGCATTATGAAAAGAGTGTTATTTTCTAATAATTAGAAAATAACACTCTTTTCATTCAGTCAACTGCCAGTTCTCCCTAAAAAATAGGAGACCTCGTCCGAAGGTTTGAAACTACTCACAGAGCCCCTGCAAAGCTCCATGACCCTCAAAATGAGTCCCCTAACCATGTCATTGACCTACGGGAACTCGAATGGTAGGTCAACCCCTACTCATCTCATGTCACCTAGAAAAGGGGACATTACACCTTCCTTAGCTAGAAGGAACATCCCCCTGACTGGTTTGGGCAATTTGGCTACCAATGGGGTGGCTCGAACAAAATTGTTAGATATCTTGGTGTCCCTTTCTCTATGTCCCCCTCCCTCAAAGACATGTGGATCTGGGTCAAAGATAGAATTGACAAGAAACTTAATAAATGGAACAAGAAGTTCCTCTCCCTGACTGGCAGGGTTCAAGTCTACCAGAAAATCCTTTCCTCCTATAACATCTATTACTCATCCACTTGGATGTTTAGCAATTATTAGATCTTGGAAATCCAAAAGGCTATCAAACGATTCCTCTGGTTTGATGGTAAAGGTAACAATAAGCTTCACTCTGTTAACTGGGACTGGTGCCACATTGAAAAAAGCCTTGGTGGCCTGGGTTTGAAAGACCTCAAGACCCAAGGCATTTCTCTTGTGGCCAAATGGATCTTTGACACCTTTGAAGGTCAAGAACCTTGGAAGGTCTTAGTTAGAAGCAATATTGAGCATGTTGTTCCTACGAAGGCTAAATCCTAGAAAGGCCTCCCCTTCATTGACCTTATTGTTGGTGGCTTCCCTGTCTCCGTCCAAGGCTCTTGTGTTTTCAGATCTATTTGGAAATCCTAGGAGCATGTTAGGGGGTTCTTAATCGACACTAATGTCTCTAATGGTGGGTGAGCATTCACTTTCATGGAACCTCTATCACGCTGGCAAACCCCTTGCCCTCACCCAAGGTGTTGGCATATGCACACTCCAATGAGATATTGTATGTGATTGAAGGTTTTGTCATTGATGGCAACCTTGCAATCCTATGGCACTAACAAAGGCATTATACCAGCATCAACATATCACACTCTACACCGGTACTCAGGACATCATCACCAGCATAAAGAAAAGAAGTATACCGGCACAAAGGCCGACAGGATTTTGTTATATTATATTTTGTTTATTATTTTGTAAAGCCAACTTGGCATATTGTAAAATGACTCTTATATATAAAAGAGTTCATTGTAGACATTTTGTAATGAATGAGTAAGGAGGTAATAAGGAAAATATTAGGCAAACCTATTATGCGAAATATAGGCTAAGGGTTTATGTAAGAAATAGAGCAGCAACCGGTACTGGATCAGGCATTATAGATGCTATTGTAAAGCAGTACAAGATATTGGATTTGTATAATCCTTATTGTAAGTCAGTGAGACTTCCCATTGAGCAGTGAGCTCTACGTAGTTGGCCTTCCTGCATGTGCAGACCCCTATTGTAAGTAATATTCTCTTATTGGCCAGTGAGTGAATATTGTGGGTCACAAATCCCATCGAGGTTTTTCCCACACTGGGTTTCCTCGTTAAATCGTTGTGTTATGGTGTGTTTTTCATGTGGATGTTCTTAATTTTGTTTATTGCATTATTTCTTGCATACCGACACACTGTTATATTATGTTATGCATGTTTTAATTCAAGAAATTCTATTAACCAGTTAGATACTGATTCACCCCCCCTCTCAGTATCTGTGGGATTCCTAACAATTGGTATTAGAGCCTGGTCCTCTATTTTCAGAAGCCTAACAACTTGAGGAAGATCTTGACACCAGTAAAGATGGAAAATCTGATGAAGCAATTGGAAGGAGCTCTTTCAGACTATGATACAGAGAAATTGAAAAATATCAAACTAGAAGATGATTTAAAGGCAGCTCAGGATATCATTCAGGCACTTCAAGAAAATTTTACTATTGCAAGAAATAAGAGAAGAGAACTTTGTGAAAAATTGCAAAATGAGAATAATGAAAAGGAATCACTTAATGATATGATAAGCAAGCTTAAACAAGAGAACATGACAACAAAAAATGAGATGCAGGATATGACTATGAGATTTTGCAAAGAGATTGAGAATAAGAAGAAGAATGAAGAAGAATTGACCAGAAGACTAAGTGATGCAGCAAATGAGAACACAAGACTTAGCTATGAAAATGACATGTTGAAGATAGATCTGATGCATACATAGAATGACTCAAATGAATTGATGAGACAAAAAGAAGTCTTAGAAAGAGAACTAGAAACTGCAAATCAAAACAAAGAAAAAATCAAGAAAAGCTCAGAGGAACTTGCCACCTTGCTGAAGAATCAAAAACCTAAAGGTGACACTTCTGGAATTGGCTTTGAAGTTGGTGAAAGCTCCGGTACTGCAAATACTCAGGATCATAGCAAACTGGTAAGACAACCTAATGCTTATAAATTCAATGGAAAATGCTTTAACTGTAATAAGTATGGTCATAGAGCAAATGAATGTAGATCTAGAAATTACCAGAATATCAACACACCCACCGGTCAATGTTCTAAATGCAACAAAGTTGGTCACAACTCTGAAAACTGCAGAATGAATGTGAGATGTTATGTTTGTGGAAAATTTGGACATTTATCTAATCAATGCAGAACACAAACTGGCATAGGTTATGGGAAAGCTATTCAGAAGAATAATGTAACTTGTTATGCATGTAACAAGATTGGGCATATTGCTAAATTCTGTAGAAGTAAAGGAACACCGGTAGACAATTAAAGTTTAATCTTGAAAGGTAAAGAAAAGGTTGAAGGGGTTAAGCAAGAATTCTCAAAACAATGGATTAGAAAAGCTGATCTAAATATTGGGAATACCCCTCCACTGGTAGAATCAGTCAATACTCCACCAGCAGGACAAAGTGATGCTTCACCAGAAAGACAAAGTGATTCTTCACCGACAGGATAGAGTGATGCTTCACCGCCAGGACAGAGTAGTGCTCCACCGGCAGGAAGTTCTTCATCTAATTGAAGAAAGTTTCCTTGAGGGTTTGGCAATCTAATGACACATATGCTATTATTCCCTCGGTTAGAGATAAGAAGTTGGAAATTAATTCTTACCGGCAAACAATGTTAAGTGAACACTTAACCGACATGCATTTAATGTGGTAGATGGCGAAAAGACACTATAAAATTGAGGTTTTGGCTCCATTTCATTTCACCGAGATTTCAAACCTACGAAGAGCATGAAGATTCTGAGCTAAGGCATTTTGAGCAAGAAGCAAGAACACTCCAAGCAATCATCCATCCTAAAGGTAGTAAAAGGTATTTTATCATGGCATCCACCTCTGCAATTGAATATATAGCAAACCCTACTATTGTTGAAGTGATAAAAAGACCTAGGCCCGTATTTCAGTTAGTTCCTGAGGTAGCTAAGAAAGATGATACCTTAGGTGCTTTTTCTCAAATTCCCAAGGGAGTTGTTTATGTTGAAGACCCCTGAATGTGCATCCACTGCAACATTGAGGAACTAGGAGATGAAGAAATTAAGACTATGTTTAAGACTGTGATATGTGATAAAACCAGCAATGTAAAAGATGAACACAAGATCATTGAAACCCTAGGATTTATAGAGATCCTTAGCATTCCTAAATTCGCCAAGGATGTGATTAGGATAGTCTTAAGCAGGGTACATGGTGAATTTTTCTAATTAGATGCAGTCCACAAAATCACTAAGGAAGTTGTGAAAGCTATCACAGGGTTACCGATCACCGGTAAGAGGCCAAATAAAACTAAGAAGGTATCCAATGACCTAGTTACAAACCTAACTGGTGCAACATTCAACAAGAGGTCCCTAAGAGTTAATAATGTAATAGACATTAATGTGAGATTTATCAGCATGATATTAGGGTATAAAGCTACTCATGCAAATAGACTCAATTCAGTTTCAAGTTTATGCATTAAGAGTGCTTATGATATGATCACAGACAATGCAAAGATTGATATATGTGAGTGGTTAAAAGATGAATTAATTGACAACCTTGGAAAGATTAAGAAGGACAAGAAAGGAACTTTTAGGTTTGGAAATCTGTTAGTGTAGACACCTCAAATTGTCATGTCTAATTAAATAAAGATTTTTATTTATTTAATTAATTCATTTATCCTCTTCTAGCCTTATTTCTCATTGAAATAAATACTTTTATTTATTTAAATTACCCTTTTCCTAAAATTAAATAAATATCTTATTTATTTAATTGATCCCACTTCCTCTATTAATTAAATAAATCTTTATTTATTTAATTAATTCATTAACCTTTTCTACCTATGACACATGTCATTCATCTCTTAATTCCTACATTGCCTACCTCTTATTATTTTATTATTTTCTTTACCTACCCTCTAATCATAGCCGACCTCTTTTACACCTCTCAATCTTATCCCTCCATTTCTTATAGTGTCTTCTATATAAGGAGATACTTCCTTCATTATCAACCCTAATCAATTTATGCATCCTAAATCAATTGCGCACTCGACTACACTACGCTTTGCACTTTCATATGCGATCCTACTTGCAACCACATTCCGTTCTTTGTTGAGCTCTTGTGCACATAAAATCTGAGAGCAAATATATCAAGCAAGATCAATGAAGATAGGAAGAATGGAGATCCAAACCCTATTGGACATGTGATGGTATAATCTTTGTGATTTCATTTGATTTGCATTGTCCTAGGTAATCTTCATATGTTATGGTGGATCTTTGTTGTTGTTAGGCTAGGGTTTTGTGGTTGAATCCATTTAGTCTTTCAATATTTGTTATTATTGTTGTATCTATTTTCACCATAAACATTTTGGCATGCCCTGTGGGACTCTTGTCCCTTTTGCATTTAATATCCTTGTTGCAGATTTTGTGTCTTGAAGTTGCAGATCTGACATTTTTCGACAGCATTTTGATATTTTGGCATCTACGTACTTTCGGATCACATTTTTGGTTTTCTATCACATTTGTGCACTTCTAGATCGCGTTTGTGACCTTTTTCCATGTCTGTGACATCTGGAATCGCGTCTGCGTCTACGACACTATTTCATCTTTTTTTTCCAGATTCCAAAAATCGCGTTTGTGATCTCCAGTCGCGTCTGTGGGGTTTGTAGGCGCGTCTGCATCCAAAAGCTGCGTTTGCGTTATAGAGTCACGTCTGTGTCTCAAAGCCATGTCTGCGTATTGTACCCGCGTTTGTGCACATTGATTTCATTTTTAGGGGTTTTTCATTGATTCAATTTTTAATCATTCGGTTTTTCAGATCTAGTTTATTTTGAGCTAACATCTTCAGATCTAGCTAACAAAATTGGTGCAGCTTGTCTTGAAAGAAAAATCATTTTGTCGAAGGCCCCTATTTTCACAAAGTCTTTTGGATCTAAAATTTACCTAACTTGTGTGCTTGCAGGAAGGGGTGATTATTTCAAACAATCCAAACTACTAATAAATCTTTGTTGTAGGTCCTTGGCAAGGGTTTTTGGATTTTTATTGTGTGCCTTGTTTTCATAGACTAGCAAACACTTCAATTGGTGCACTAAAATTGAACCATTGACTTTTGTGTCTTGAGCAATAGGCTCTTTTTGTTTAATCTTTAGAGGGCCTATCTTCCCGTGTGGTCATTAGGACTACTAGTGAGAAGAGAACGACCCAAGTGGTAGCAAAAGAAAAGCCATCTTCTTCCAAATCACTATAAATAACTATATCCATGGTGAAAACTATGGATAACGCGTGCTAATTAGTTCATAACGACACTATGTCTCCCCATAAACCCATTTGATCAAATTTATTTGATCATTTGTAGGGCGTAACCCCTACTGGCTAGGAGCCTTCTGTATTTACAGAGCTGAAAGTGCCGCATGTATGGCCACACGAGCGGATGCCCTTACTAGCACCTTTTTGTTTTAGAAGCTCAAATCCTTCTAGTTGTTGAGGCAGGAGGTCAGACCTCTGGTAGTGGCCCACACACATATGATTCTTAGTAGAGATACAAAGTTCACCACAAGGAGTTTTTGTGGGGACTGATGCTTGGCTGCCCCAAGAAGTGAGTGCCAAGGGTGGAGCCAGTGGGGTCAAGCATCTAAGTTTCCGCTCTAAATAACATAGCCTTGGGGGTAAAACCCCATGTGGGATCAACAACTATTGTCTTGGCCAGCCATAAGAATTGTGCTTGACTTATTTAAACATTCAAACATTCAAGACCAAACAACAAAACATTGTGTCTTTTGTGTCTTCAAGTGTATGCAAAACAATTTTACATCAAACAACACACTTTTCTTTGAGTCATTTTTGTCTAGACACTTGCAAACATTGAGTCCTCATCAACACTATGTCATCTTGTCACAGAAAAACAGTCAAACATTCAGATTTGGTCACAACAAAGCAACTTCACAGATTGGAAAAATTTGCACAAATTTTGCAGAAATACGTCTGTGTCTGACATAATAGCATATGTGTCGTATAACCGCGTCTGTGAAGGACAGAAATGCATCTGTGTTCTCAGAATCAACATTGCATTTACAAAATCTTAGAAACGTGTCTGTGTTAAACAGAACCACGTCTATATCAGGAAATCACATCTGTGCAGTATACAAGCACGTCTGTGTTTAGAATTGAAAAACTTTTATAGTCCATCAAACAAACACAGTCAGTTTTGAAATTCTTGAGCTTCTTAGGTTATTTCTCTAGGTTTTCATCTAGCATTCAACCTATCTTTGGGTCTCACAAAGTCCATCATTGCTTTACACCTTACATTACATTCACATTTGTCTAAACTACTTGTCCTCATCATACTTTGTCAACACACTACATACAACAACATTTTGCTAAGTGGTCCCTCATCAAGGTCTATCACCTTTGGGTCTCATTTGGTCTTACATAGAGTCAAGGTCAACTTACCTCATCAAGAGAAACTATCCTCTCTTTGGAAGCCACACCTACTCTACTACATACATACTTGGTCTTACACTTTGGACATTGCAAGTACACCTCAGATTCATTTACATTCCATCCAACTCTTGGTCTTTCATACTCTTTCCATTTTCATCTAGTCTCACACATCTTGGTCAATACCTAGTTCATTGTTGAAACCCATTCCCAAAAATCTAGGAGAGAAACTAAAGAGGCTCAAGAGTCTACAAACATGAGTTCCTATGAGTATGACAATGATATCTTTTTCAATTCTGATCATACTACATTACCTGACATGGATGCTTATAGAAACATGCCAAATGTTGAGAACATGGACACTACAAACAACAATGATACACACAATGACAATATGGACAACTTCTCTGTACATTCAGCAGAAGCGGAAGACACCATTATGAATCCCCATTTCAATCGATTGGTTGAGGAAATAATGAGGAGAGATAGACAATATTTTCTACAAGTGATGGCACAAAATGGAACCAAGATCCCTCATGATTTTGACATGTCTCAAATAATGGAAAATTGAACTTTGCAATAAACTCACTCCAACATGGATCAAAGGAGGCCTAATAGTGGAGGCAATAGAGGACCACATCTTGTGCCTGAATCACTGTCATCTTTGTTTCAAAAACCAAAGGTCCCATACACACATGGTCAAGCATATGATACTCACCTTCGCAAACCATTATGGAGGTCTTATGTAGAAAAATATGCTCAATCACATACCAATGCTAAGGATCAACCACCAAAGCAATTGGATATTCAAAGGCATGCTCAAAATTGGACATAAGGAAACCTCGTGTCAAATTTGGGGGCAACACATTAGAACATGACATGCCTGTAGAGTATGGTATACATGGACAAAGCAGATATTTCGTTCCTCAACATGACTCTATACCAAGTGGTCCATATACGCAACATCATTATAAACCTCCTCCATATGAACATGTGTATGATCAATATCATCCATATATGCAACATGCTCCTCCTCCAATTGGTTCCTCAAGCATGGGATATGGTCCAAGGAGTCGATCTCCACCTAAGAACAATTTGGAGCAACAAATCAGGGACTTACAAAAGAAATGGAGGACATAAATACACCAAAGCCAACGTACACAATGAGAGACATATGTCCTTATCCATTTGACAAGAGAATTCCAATGCCTCCTTTTCCTACACACTTTGTGATGCCTAAGTTTGATAAGTATAGAGGCAAAGGGGATCCTAAGGCACACATAAGACAGTTTTTCACAACTTGCATTGAGGTAGCTTCAGAAGAAACATATTTGATGAGATTATTCCCACAAAGCTTAGGAGATCAAGCTATGGAATGGTTCTCCCAACTTCCACCTGGAATTAAGTCATGGGGTGACTTAGCTGAGACATTTATTCAAAATTTCTCCTACAACATAGAGACAGACATATCAGTCACTACTTTGTGCAACACCAAGCAAAAAGATGGAGAGTCTTTTTCATCATTTTTACAAAGATGGAGAAATCTAGCTAGCAGATGCTCTTGTGAAATTCCACAAAAATAAATGGTAGAGATGTTCACCCAAAATGTTAACAAGGACATTGGCTATGATCTAAGGAAAGCTTGTTTGTCCACCTTCAAGGACGTCATTGAAAAAGGCTTAGCGATAGAAAAGGTCCTAATTGAACAAGGAGTCATTAAGATATTCAAGGAAAAAAAAGATGACTTTAAAGGAAAAGATAAGCCAAGATTTTGGAACAAAAACAAGAACACAGTCAATGATGGTGTTGTTGATACCAATACAGTGCGACCCAAAATTGTTTTTTCAAGACCAAGCTCTACAAACAATCAAGTGAGTACTCAAACAACTTCCAGATCATGAAGGAAGTATACCCCATTGGGAGAACCACTTGAGTCAATTTTCAAGAAGCTAGTGGCAAACAAAGTAATCACAATTCCAGATTTTCCTTCATATGAGCCAAAGGTCAAACTAAATTGGTGGAATGATGATGAGTATTGTGAATTTCATAAAAGCAAGGGTCATAAGATAGGAAATTGTCATTGACTGAAGAACATCATGCAAGATCTCATTGATAGAGGTGACATTGAGATTGAAAGGAATTCATCCAATCAAGAACATGAGATGTTTAAGGAACCATTCCCAAAACATGACAAGGGAAAAGTTGCAGCCACAGATGACCAGACCAACTATACCAGAGCATCTTATAACTATGATTCAACTATCAATCACATCTCGATGGAAAATTATGTCTCTACTATCATCATCAAGGACAAAATGCTTGAAAATTCTACCCAAAGACCCAAGATTGTCCTAAAAGGAATTGGATCTTCTTCCGAACCTACCTCTGAATGTCATGTTACAACCCGTTGAGGTAAATTCACTTTGCAAGGTGCTCCAGCCAAAAACACTGCTTCCTCATCAACCAAGCCTGAGTATGACCTTGGAGAACAGTTAGGGAAGACACCCGCGCTCATTTCAATTCTTAAGCTCCTCCGCATATCCCCCGCACATAAAGCTATTCTTGACAAAATCTTGAGAGACACTGTCGTTCCTACTGATCTGAACATGGACCAGCTTCAAGCCATGGTGGGATACCTTTTCATTCCACACTCTCTTACATTCATAGAAGCCGATGACGCCTTTGTAAGTCAGCCACATAATGCACCATTACACATTGAAGCCTTCATACACAAACATCAAATAAAATGAGTCCTAATAGATGGAGGAGCAGGTCTAAACATTTGTCCATTGAGCACTATTAAACAATTGGGATATTCTGATAAAGCTATGAATTCTACAAACAAAATCACCATCAAGGCATATGATGATGAAGAGCATTCATCCAAAGGCACAGTCACCTTTCCTCTCAGAGTTGGGCCAGTTACGAAGGATGTGGTTTGTCAAGTCCTAGACATAGATCTCACATACAACATATTGCTGTGATGTCCTTGGATTCATGAAATGAGGGCAGTCCCATCTAGATATCACCAATGCATTAAGTTTCCTCATAATGGAGTTGAGATAACAGTTAATGGTGATCCTAATCCATTCATATACTGCAATAACTTGAGATAAAAAACTAAGACCATCATTCCCAGTAATCGTGAAGTTGTACCTTCTTCGGCATACATTGATCCTGAGTCATTAAAACCTTCGACATCAAAACAAGGTGAGCTTAAAGGCAAATTTTAGGACAAGGGCATGGGTGAATACACTTTAAATCAGACCATGTGCTTACAACAAGTCATGAGTTCACCAAAAGAATATGGAAGACCACATCCTAATAAACAAGTATCTATCATTGTACTCAAATGGGACCCTACTATCTTTCAAAGATGGGGTGAACTGGAAGAGGAAGACTTATACAAAATGCTTTACAAAGACCTTGAAAATGATACACAAGATCACATTAGTATACCATGTGAGAAATATGGAAAAGGTTTCAAGATCCTACAAAAATTTGGGTATGATGGCAAAAGCCCTCTTAGGTTAAGAAGGAAGGCATCATTGAACCTTTACAACCTGAATTGACATTCAAAAAGGAACGCTCGAAGGGACTTGGTTTCATGACTTCCAAGGTCCACACTCAAAGGACAGAAGAAGCATTACAAATCAAAGATGCCAAAATTCAACAAGAGAATCGGTATTCCACAGACTCCAACGAATGGGAATGGGGTTTAGACAAATCCTCCAGTGACTACGAGCTCACCAAGACATTCAAAGAGCCAGATGAACCCACAGAAGAAGAGGAATTTTATGAAAAATTCAAAGTTGGTCAAGAATCAACCCCTGAGGATTCCACTTAGTCCTTGTCTATAGGTTCTAGGTTGAAATCACATAGAATGAGAACACCTGTCCCAGAATGCGCTACTAGTGATGATAATTTGGATTCGTTCACGATCAAGATTGATGAGGAGAGTGCCAATGATGACCTTGATAACTACCTCGACATACCTGAATATAACCACATCTTCACTCTTAGTCCTGCTAACTTCAAAGACATTAAATGCCTTCCCCTTGTCCACCACCAACTTATTGACTGGGATCATGAAGGATCTGCACAGTTTGACACATTCCAAAATGATGAAGCTTTTATTGACTATCTTGGCATATGAGATGATCTTCCCCTTGGGGACCATAAAGTAGGATACACTATAGAACTCAATAGTGTGGCATATTTTGGTGAGGGTGTCGGGCCTTCTAGTTGCAAAAATATAAAAATAAAAACAAACCAAAGGTCTTATGGCAAAAACCACACTGTGGCGCTGTCTAAACCCAAAAAAGTAAAAAGAAAGGACGTATCTGAGGGTGAAAACCTCTCTAAGGCACCCGAAGATGGAGGGCTCGACATTCTCCTAGCATCATATGAGGAAAATTCATCCATGTTGGTAGAGGAGACTCTCAAAACAAACATTGGCACAGAAGAGGTTCCACATAGCATATTCCTAGCTCAATCTTTGATAGAGTCAGAAAGGTCAAAATTCATAAGTTTCTTCACAGAACGAAAAATCAACTTTTCATGGTCATAGGCTGATATGCCTGGATTGGATCCAGATTTGGTAATGCATCATTTGACAGTTAAACCGGGGGCAAAACCAGTGAAACAGAAATTAAGAAAGATGCATCCACAAGTCGCACTATTGGTCAAAGTAGAACTTGAGAAATTATTGGATGTCAGATTCATATGCCCAATTGATTATCCTGAATGGATCTCCAACTTAGTACCTGTCAGTAAACCAGATCGCAGCATCAGAATATGTACAGATTTCAGAGACATCAATAAAGCTTGTCCTAAGGATGTTTTCCCATTACCAAACATAGATTTGATTGTAGATCTCACAACAGGTCATGAAATATTATCATTGATGGATGGATTCTCTGGTTATAATCAAATAAAGATTGCATCCGAGGATCAACACAAAACAACATTCACTTGTCCTTGGGGAACCTTCTGTTGGAATGTCATGCCCTTCGGGTTAAAAAATGCAGGAGCTACATATCAAAGAGCCATGACTACTATCTTTCATGATCTCATGCACATTACTGTGGAAGATTATGTTGATGACCTCTTGGGCAAATCAATAGACAAAGATACACATTTGGACATACTTTTAGTCATCTTTGATCGGTTGGAAAAATACAAAGTAAGATTAAACCCCAAGAAATGTGTCTTTGGAGTAACCTCCGGGAAGCTCCTAGGATTCATTGTATCAAAAAGAGGAATCGAAGCTGATCCAGCAAAAGTCAAAGCCATCCTAGAGATGCAACCACCAAGAAATATCAGTCAACTTCGGTCTTTACAAGGGAGACTTCAATCCATATAAAGATTCATAGCACAACTTGCAGATAAATGTAATCCCTTTCAGCACTTGCTACATAAAAACATCAAATTCAAATGGGATGATAACTGTCAATAGGCTTTCCAGATACTCAAAGATTATCTTTTGAATCTGCTAGTTTTGATGCCACCAATTCCAGATCAGCCTCTATTACTATACATATCAGCTACTCCAACAACACTGGGGGCACTCTTAGCACAACAAGTTGCTGAGGGCAAAGAAAAGGCAATATACTATATTAGTCGCACATTTGTGGGATATGAGCTAAACTACACACCAATTGAGCATGCATGTCTCGCTGTGGTCTTTACTTCGCAGAAAGTATGACATTACATGCTAACTCATAAGACTAAGTTGGTTGCAAGGATCGATCCATTGAAATACCTTCTCAATAAAGCAACACTTACTGGGTGACTAGCCAAATGGGTAATGATCCTGAGTGAATTCGACATCGAGTATGTGGATAGAAAAGCAATTAAAGGACAAGCTGTCACAGATCAGTTAGCAGATGCTCCCATGATAGATGATGTTCCTCTAATTTCAGAATTTCCAGATGAATCCATTTTAACAGTGTCACATGCAAAACCATGGCAACTATACTTTGACGGCTCATACACACAGCAGGGGGTAGGAGGTGGCATCCTCTTCATAACTCCTCAAGGGGATTCTATACCAAAATCATATCGATTATCATTTCCCTGCACTAATAATATAGTAGAATATGAGGCATTGACAACTGGATTACAGATTGTGGTTCAGTGGAAGATCCAGGAACTTCGTGTTTTTGGGGACTCTCAACTTGTAATTCGTCAAGCAACTGATGATTAGCAAAAAAAGGATGAGAAATTAATGCCTTACAAAAGAATGGTGGATGACCTGAAACAACATTTCACGAAGATAGACTTTGAGCAGATACCAAGAGAGAAGAATCGAGCCGCAGATGCCATGGCTACAATTGCTTCGCTAATTGATCTACCTCCAAATGAGACCCGCTATGAGTTCTTGGTGGATAACCTTTTGGTTCCCTCATATGAAATCACTCCTACAAAGATGGTATGTGTCGTTGGTCCTGAGTCCTAGTTATATGGTTCCATTTTCACATACCTTCGTGACAATACCCTACCTCCTGATCTATTCAATAATCAACGTCCGACTTTCATTCACCAATCTTCTTGATACGTCATTTTAGCCAATTTCCTATATCATCGAGGTCTAGATGGCAATCTTCTTAGATGTTTAGAAAGCGACAAAGCTTAGATTGCATTACGTGAAGTACATGAAGGGATATGTGGTCCACATTCTAGTGGTCCTACCTTAGCCAAGAAACTCATCAGGACTGGATATTATTGGCCCAATATGGAAAAGACTCATATTAGTTTGTCAAGAAGTGTAAGAAATGTCAACTTCATGGAGACCTCATTCATGCGCCAGCACAAGAACTTCAACCAATTTTGACTCCTTGTCCCTTTTGTCAGTGGGGACTCGATCTCATAGGCAAGATTCACCCTCCATCCTCCAACGGTCATAAATTCATTATCACTACCACAAAGTATTTCACAAAATGGATCGAAGCCATGCCTCTCATCTAAGTCACTGGAAAATAGATTGCTACGTTCATTCTCAACTATATCATTTGTCGATATGGTATTCCTGTTTCCATTATCACTGATAACGGGCGTCCCTTCAAAAATCAAGATGTTCGTGAACTCTGTGCCCGCTTCCATATTTCCCATCGTTTCTCCACACCATATTACCCCCAAGGTAACGGTCAAGCTGAGGTGTCTAATAAAACAATCCTTAAAATCTTAAAAAAGATAGTTGACTATGCTGGCCATAATTGACATATCCAACTTAATCCTGCACTTTGGGCCTACTGCACAAGTGTCCGCACACTTATAGGGGCTACACCCTATTCACTTGTCTATGGTGTTGAAGCCGTCTTGCCTATTGAGGTCAAGCTACCCTCTTTAAGAGTCTCTTTGCAAAACATTATCAGTGATGAAGACTATAGGGTCTCTCGCTTACAAGAACTTGAACTATTAGATGAATGAAGAGAAACTGCTTTTAATCATCTCAAGGCTTATCAACAATGAATGAGTCACATCTACAATCACAAAGTCAAGCCTCGCACATTTGAGATAGGTGATTTGGTTCTCAGAGAAAACCCAAAAAATAAGCAAAACAGAGAGAAGAAGGGCAAGTTCGAAACAAACTGGCTTGGTCCTTACATCATTACAACAACCTATGGATCTGGGGCATATCAGCTCTCAACTAAAGAGGGTGAACCTTTGGAGGATCCTATCAACAACATGCATCTTCGCAGGTTTTACACATAGCTCTTTAGAGTATCCCAATGTCAAAAATACAAAAAAATTCAAAAATTTCAAAAATACAAAAAAATCACAAAAAACATAAAAATCATTACTTGGTGAAAACCTGGCAAACAGGCACCTTGTGACAACAAAAAAATCAAAAAAGTAAAGAAAAACATTTCGTCCAATGGTGAAAACTACTTTGGTAGCGCCCTGGGCAAATACCATGGTAAGAACTGGATCACTAGCACCATGTGTAGAGACATTGCTCCTCCCTCTTTCAAGATTCACTTGCATCCTTCACTTTGCACACACTCACATCCTATCCGTCCATAATAAACTTACAAATTCCCATCATGGCTTGTTATTGATCTACCCAAGATTGGTTCACCATTCATAATAAACCTCCCTTTTCACCCCTCTCCATTCATAATAAATCAGCTCCTATCTATGGCTAAGGCTAATCCCACGTTTAGTGATGGGTGTGGAACAAAGAGCATCACATGTTTCGAGGAGTACAGTTTCTTCTAGTTTTCTTCAGTCTATTCGCGCACAATCTGCAATAAAGAAGCATTTGCATCACCAATCCACAATAAAGTTTCATCTTCTCCTCAATAAAGTATCAGTTTCATGGATTCAGTCAGTTTCAGATGAGACACAACAGCAACAATAGACTTCAACAAATCAAATATTTCGACAGACTCAGACAACATTATGGTTCAATGCTATCTATCCTTGTTGTGAAAGTAAACATTGTGACCACAATCAAATAAGACTTATACAAGTGACAAGAGACACTAAACTTGAGGACTACAGTGAATGTTGGTGTCGAGTCTTGGTTTTCTTTTGAGTTTATCTTTTGGTGACATGTCTTTTAGCTTTTCTGGGATGTCTCTGACTAGAGATTCTATCTCCAAGATGTCTTTGACTAGAAAAGCGAGGATGGGGTATCGTCACCTATTTGTATTTGCTGTTTGTGGATTGTCTCTTAGTAATGCTATGACTTGTCCAAGGATATGAGGACACTGAGAGTCGAGTATGAACTGGGGCATTCCTTGTTTGTGATTGTCTTATCTCCATGCAAACAGGTACAATGACTTTCTGGGTCAAACATATGCCTCAATTGTCATAACCTACTTGCCATAATAAAGCTCAATGATGATAACGCACAAGAAGCTCCTTCACTTTCATATCTTCTGTCTTCCATCCCCCATTCTCGATTGACCTCCATAGTCCTTCTCGAGTCCGCGTAGCTTGCTATCACACGATTGAGTATAATGACATGCCAAAAACATTTGCATTTCATATAGTTTCACGTGCATTACCACATATAAGCATTTCATACATATATATAAATATCACAATTGCATCACATCCTGCACACAACACATATTAGCACATTTTACATCCTGATCATGTAAATAATCATTTGCATTTCATACATTCACATTTACATTTGCATAACATATAAAACATAAAAGAACAAAAAATATTGCATTTCCTCATGTATATATTTGCATCCATGTCATAAGCATCACATAACACATACATCATTAAACATCTCATCACATAGGTACACATGCATATAGCTGCCACAAAGATGAATCTTCTCATATATATATATATATATATATATATATATATATATATATATATATATATATATATATATATATATATATATATAAAGTGTCATGATACAATGATGTCAAAATCATATGGCTACAATCACCTGAAGGTGTCTACATCATCATACAAAAATGGTACAATACTGATACATAGGGAGCCCTCTATAGCTATGATGAACTCTCTCCCTCGGAGCCACCTGGCCTCGATGGAGTCTGAGCCCTAGAAGGACCTGCCCCAAGATCATCTCTCCTGCCCCCTTTATCTGGTGGTGGTGGAGGACCCATAACCCCACCGCTGGATGCCTGTCTCCTCTAACTCCCTCCCGTAGTTGTCGTTGTCTGCGATGGCCTATGGAAGCTCCTTGCCCACTGCTCTGGTGGCACTGCCCCGTAGTATAGGTCGCACCAGTAACCTATCTCCTCCCCTACCCATAGAATGTAGGCATATCCAACCCCTGTATCCTCTGCTGCCTACCTCCCAGGCCTCAGTGCTGTCTCAGCCTCAGTATAGCACTGGATAGCCTGATCCCACTCATGCTCTGTCTCCCTCAGTCGCCTCTTGAGCCTAGCGGTCTCCCTCTCCAGGTCCTGAATCTCATCTGCCTGTCCCTAGCAGATCTCCCTCAGCTCAACCAGCTCATCCTCCTCTGCCTCAGCCCCCTGTGCATCTACCTATGGCTCTACTTGTGGCTCCCCCTATACTAGTGCATGTGCCTATACCTGTACCTGCCTCTGTCCCTATCCCTGCACTTGTCTAGGACCCTGTGCTGCTGGCACCTATAATGACAATCCACCCTGACCCCTCACCACACGAGCCTATCTCTCCTCCCCACCCTCTCTCCATGGAATCACCTTCCTCTCTCCAATAGCACCCCGCCTCCTCTGTCAGCCTCTCCCCCCACCATCTCCATCATCATCCCCATCCCCACCACCATCTCCCTCTACAAGCTCCCCTGGGTCTGTTAGTCATGGAAAGGGATGCTCAACCCAATATGTTGTGTACTCTGCATCCATGCCTGCATCCTCAATATCTGACCACATGTCCCATGGCATCGGCATCATCTCTGCTAGCTGCGTCATGGCCTGATCATATGACAACAGTGGCCCAAAGTGTACCTGATCCCTGACTGTCCGAGCATACATCCCCGAACCCCGTGGCATCTGCTCAATATGACCAAACTGCCTGCATACTCTGTCAATCAGCTGTCTCTCCAAAACATAGGGCATCCGCCCAATCAGATATCTGCTTCAGAAGGTATACGGGAGATCCATTGTGTCCTCCTCCCACTGCTCGCACCCAAGGTATGGCCTCCATATCACAATGTCGATCTCATCTAGGACTCGACGCCAATGCTCCAGCCTGCCAATTCGTGGCTGTGAAGTAATCATGTCATACAGGTGAACAAAGCTGCGTCCATGACCCCTGCCCCTAAAATGTATCAGTCGGGTAATCGACAGATGCTCATAGGCCCATACCTGTAGCAATGTAACTCTGCAGCCCAATCCTATGGATCCATGATACACAAACTGATGCAGCTCATAATACAAGTGTGCCAGCACACACGGTCCCTAGGCATATCTAGTGTGTTGTGTAACCAGTGTCTCCAAGGTGCTTCCCCAGCCCACAACCAACCCTCGTGTCGCCCTGTCTAGACACAGGAACCCACTAATCACTCCCCCTAGCACTGCTGGTAGTGCTAGTCCTGTTGCTTTCATCGTGTCCCATGCCACGTGTCAAGCCCTCATCTCTAGTCCGGGATCCTGAAACACTCATCTCAGGGCCTCCCTATCTCCCTCTTGATCATAGGGTATTAGCTCCCCGTCGATCAGTATCCTCAATATCCTGTACACATCCTCCAAGGTGACTATCATCTCACCCATCGACAAATGGAAAGTGCACATCTCGGAGTGCCATCTCTCAGCTAGCACAGTCAGCAACCCCATATTCGCCTGAAACTCAAGCACATATATAATGTATCGCAAACCCATGCCCTCAATGGCAGCTCTGTCTTCGAATGTCAACTCTAGTTGCAACCTTTGAGTCGACGGGAATCTCTTTCACAACTCCAGCATAGGAAAATACTCCTACAGTCAAGAAAATCAATTATGTTAGTCATAGTGGCATTCACTGTTCATCACAAAATGCTACTTTTTATCTAAGTGCATATGGTACTCTATCCTAGTAACACTCACTGTTCATCACAAAGTTGCTTCTATCCTAGTGACACTCACTGTTCATCACAAAGTGTTGCTTCTATCCTAGTGGTACTCCCTATTCATCACAAAGTACTACGAGTTTTGTACTCCATGTTCATCACAAAGTACTACGTGTTTTGCACTCCCTGTTCATCACAAAGTGCTGCTCACATTTGCACTCACTGTTCATCACAAAGTGCTGCTCACATTTGCACTCACTGTTCATCACAAAGTGCTGCTCATATTTTAGTACTCCTTGTTCATCACAAAGTACTATGTCCTGGTACTCACTGTTCATCACAAAGTGCCTTGATCTATCCTATCCTAGGGCCTCTGCTTGAGTGAATCCTCTTGAGTAGTTTCCTAATTGGCAATGTATATTCTATCATAGAATTGTCAATCCTAGCCCTATTTGCTATTCTAGTCTTCCCTAGAGGACCTGCTTGAGTGTATCCTCTCAGCAACTTATCCAATCGACAGCGTATGTTCATCACAAAACTGTCGATTTGACCTAGAAGACACAAATTCACATTTTTAATACAAACACGCTTTCATGACATAAACGCGCTTAGAGACTGCATAAACGCGTCTGTTCTACACAGACGTGCCTGAAATACATAGACATGCCTATGCTCTGCACAAACGCGCCTGCATAGCGCAGACGCTATCGCATCCGGCACAGACGCGCCTAGCACAAACACAGACGTGCCTAGCTAGCATAGACGCGCCTGGCACCAGCACAGATGCGCCTACACGTTTTGGACATTTTTGACATTATCCTAAAAGTGCATTAATTGCACTACCTAGCATGCATTTATGACAACATTTATTGTAACAAAGTACAAGGAGGTTTTGTGGTACTCATCGGCTCTCCTGCGTCTGCTGGCCTCTGATATCAGCGAACGCGATCGAATCTGTGAACCAATGCCATCGCTATTGACTGCTGCTGCTCTATCTTGCTCTGCACTCTGATCTCGTGGATGTGTGGATGACAATGAGGATGTATTCCCCTCATGGTCTATTTTATAGATTGCCCTAGCCCTAGCCCTAGCCCTCGTTTCTCGAGTCAGTCTTCGTTATCCCGTGACTCTGTCACTCTATCCTATCCGATCAGTCCATTCTAGCCTTTCTTTCTTATCGAGAGATTGTCTGCGATCTTTCCAGACATTTTCATCCAATCTCTCGAGGGGGCATATCATTCCCATCTTGGGGCAACTTTGTATCAGTTCGTCTTATCTTCTTTGAAACAATGCGACAAGCTGCATTGTCTCAAAGAGGGGCAAAATTTAGACACCTAAAATTGTCATGTCTAATTAAATAAATATTTTTATTTATTTAATTATTTGAGCCTAATTCTTCTATTAATTAAATAAATCCTTATTTATTTAATTAATTCATTTATCCTCTTCTCGCCTTATTTCTCATTTAAATAAATACTTTTATTTATTTAAATTACCCTTTTCCTAAAATTAAATAAATATCTTATTTATTTAATTGATCCCACTTCCTCTATTAATTAAATAAATCTTTATTTATTTAATTAATTCATTAACCTTTTCTACCTATGACACATGTCATTCATCTCTTAATTCCTACACTACCTACCTCTTATTATTTTATTATTTTCTTTACCTACCCTCTAATCATAGCCAACCTCTTTTACACCTCTCAATCTTATCCCTCCATTTCTTATAGTGTCTTCTATATAAGGAGATACTTCCTTCATTATCAACCCTAATCAATCTATGCATCCTAAATCAATCACGCACTCGACTACACTACGCTTTGCACTTTCATATGCGATCCTACTTGCAACCACATTCTGTTCTTTGTTGAGCTCTTGTGCACATAAAATCTAAGAGCAAATATATCAAACAAGATCAATGGAGATAGGAAGAATGGAGATCCAAACCCTATTGGACATGTGATGGTATAATCTTTGTGATTTCATTTGATTTTCATTGTCTTAGGTAATCTTCATATGTTATGGTGGATCTTTGTTGTTGTTAGGCTAGGCTTTGTGGTTGAATCCATTTAGTTTTTCAATATTTGTTATTATTGTTGTATCCATTTTCACCATAAACAGTTAGTATGTCTGATGCTACACATAACAAAATAGGTTCTCGGTATAGGCTACAAAGAACTTGGATATGATATACCGATAGGTAAACAGTTAACAAAACTATTCAATAACATGGGAGAAAACAAGGAAAACAATATTCAAGACTTCTTTCAAGCACTAAAGGCTAAAATGAATAAAAGAATCAGGTTATCACAAAAGATTGTCAACAAATACAAAGATGACATATGCTTTGTAATCAAGAAGGATGAAATTTGGATGGAAGCAGTCATCCCTAGGACAGTTTGGGTAATCGAGATGGGCTATGAAACATATGATCATATAATTGAAACATATGCTAAAGCACTTCTAGAAGCCCCCAGTGAACCTAAGGAAGAAGTATTTGGTAGTGCTGAGACTATAGAAAAACAAATACAATCAAAGAAAAGAGTAAAAAAGGTTGAGGCATTTGTAAGGAAAGGTTCCAGACAAGCAAAAGCCATCAAAAAAGATGTGTTAAAGAAAACTGGTTTAACAGAGGATGAGTTAGCAACTCCACAACCTGAAACTCACCTATCACTGGTAGGTACTTCTTCGGAGAGTGACATGCCTGCAACTTGCAAAAGAGTTGTAAGGAAAAGAGATCCCTCACTGGCAACCACACCCTCAGCCAGGAGGACAAGACAAAAACAACAAGCAGTGAGATCTCCGGTAAGAAAGGCTACACCAAAGAAGAAGAAACTTACACCCAAAAAGAAGAAGAGAACAAACACACACTTGGCCCCTCTTGATATACTACTGAATGAAATTACAGAGGAAGGTAAACTGAAAAATATAGAGAAATTGTATGACACTCTGACTGCAGATGAAAAAGAACAAGTAGAAAATAGTGTTATATTGCATATGGACATGTATAAGAAATTTTGATGGAAGTAATAGATGATGTACTAGATGAACTATTCAAAAGATTAGAGGCAAGGAGACAAGCAGTAATAGAACTTGATAAGAAAATCAGAATAGAAAAGTTACTAGTTGTTTATCCAGTGAACTCACCTAAAGAGATTGATGATTTAATTGCTAAAGCCAATCGATCAGTATTTTCTACTGCACACCGACACATTGCATTAATGGTTGGAAGAGTCAATGAGGTGACTGAGGAAACAGAAAATGGATGGGATATATTACTAGTTGAAAAAGAAAAACAGGAAGAATACAGGAACCCCAAACCCATAAAAGTTTATCAGAAAGATAGAGACAAGGGTAAAGGTAAAGTTGGTGGACCACCTAGTATCAAAGTTAGAGACAGCTTACCCCCACCTCCTTTGATTACTCCACTAGTAAAAATAATAGCTATAGAAGATCAACCGACAGCTGAGAGTATGGATGTAGAGGATGGCAATCCTAATTCTGAAGTCTTATATACTATAGATATTGATACTCAAAAGATCAACATAGTGGTAGACAAAGATACAGCTGATAAGACTGATATGGCTAGTGAGCCTTCGGTAGTTGAGGAAATTGATAACACAAAGGAGAAACCAACAAAAGATAAAGAGAAAAAGGTAGAGATTCAGACTGAGACAAAGAAACAAATAGAGAAAAAGGCTCCGGAACAACAACAACAACAACAAGAACAGGTACATAAGAAAACAGTGCCACCGACAACTAGTGAAATAGAAAAACCATTGCTTAAAGAAATGCAGACACAAACAGACCTACAAGAGGTCAATGCAAGATTGGTTATTTCCACCGGTACTCAGAATTTTGGTTCATCATCAGGCTACAAATCAACTAATGTGACTGAGGTACTATTAGATTCAATCAAAAAGATAACAGACTGTAGCTCACAATCTTACAAGGCAATTGATGATACCATACCAATTTTGAAGGTAATTTCTCCTAACTGTAATATAGACAACAAAGATTCTTTAGGACAACTTGATACACTGTGTAAATATATCACAGAAAACATTGAGAAAATAAAGGAAGAGTCATTGAAGGATAAAGTAGAAATTGAAAAACAGAAATTCTTTGAGCAGCAAATAAAGACGTGTAACAAAGATTTTGACACACTTCTACCAGAATTATGTAATTTATTGAAAGAGTACAAAACTCTGTACAAAGACACCTGTAAGACAAACTTTTTGACTATAGATATAGACAAAAAGATGAGCAAGGTACAGAAAGAGATCAATAAACTTGCAGATAATTTTGTTAACTCACCTGATACACTATCAGTTTTTGAAGAGAAGATAACAAATTTTGAAGAAGAATTACTTAAAATTGGAAAGAGAGAGAGAAAGAATAGTGAATAAGGCAAAGCATTTGAGATCAAAACTAAGTCCAAGATTGGAATATCTAGCATCACTGTGGAAGGAAGTATCTGAGGCACTAATACAGGGAAACAAAACACCGGCAGAGCATTTGCAACATCTCACCGGTACAATGAAGAGAACAGAGACAATAATAAAGGATAGCAAGAAGTTTATGGATAGTATAAACCTGATTTTGGGAGATCTTTTTCAAATTGTAACCACCCAATTACAAGGTTGAAACTACAAACTCTACTGACATCTTGACAACCTTTGTCATTGATGCCAAAGGGGGAGTAGTGAGATGAGAAAATTCAAATCATGGGAATCTTATGCTTAGGGGGAGCACACACATTTTTGGACTTCACATTTTTGGATACATTTTTTTTGAAATTTCTAATGAGTGTTGCCATCAATGCCAAAGGGGGAGATTGTTGGCATATGCACACTCTAATGAGACATTGTATGTGATTGAAGGTTTTGTCATTGATGGCAACCTTGCAATCCTATGGCACCGGCAAAGGCATTATACCGGCATCAACAGATCACACTCTACACCGGCATTGGCACAAAGAAAAGAAATATACCGGTACAGAGGCCGATAGGATTTTGTTATATTATATTTTGTTTATTATTTTGTAAATCCAACTTGGCATATTGTAAAATGACATATATAAAAGAGTTCACTGTAGACATTTTGTAATGATTGAGTAAGGAAGTAATAAGGAAAATATTAGGCAGACCTATTATGCGAAATATAGGCTAAGGGTTTATGTAAGAAACAAAGCAGGAACCGGTACTAGATCAGGCATTATAGATGCTATTGTAAATTAGTACAAGATATTGGATTTGTATAATCCTTATTGTAAGTCAGTGAGACTTCCCATTGAGCAGTGAGCTCTAGGTAGTTGGCCTTCCTGCATGTGTAGGCCCCTATTGTAAGTAATATTCTCTTATTGGCCAGTGAGTGAATATTGTGGGTCACAAATCCCACTGACGTTTTTCCCACACTGGGTTTCCTCATTAAATCATTGTGTTATGGTGTGCTAATCATGTGGATGTTCTTAATTTTGTTTATTGCATTATTTCTTGCATACCGGTACACTGTTATATTATGTTCTGCATGTTTTAATTCAAGAAATTCTATTAACCGGTTAGATACTGATTCACCCCCCCCTCTCAATATCTGTGGGATTCCTAACACAAGGTTGTTCGGCTAGAGCTTGGGCCAGTAAAGGGATCAAATATCTCTTTGATATTTTGGAGCATGGTACTCTTATTCCTTGGGATAATCTAAAAACTGAATTTGACCTCCCCCACGCTAAAAAACATACTTATAATATTATTAAACAAGCTTGTGCTACCTTTGGTTTCCCTAAAAGTTGGGATCTTGATTCTCATATATTTTTGTCCTTCAAATGGACTGATGGTACTCTTTTGGCTAAAATTAAAGCCCATAATATATATGTTGTTTTGAATTCTGAAACTTCCATTATTATGCATGTTAATAAACTTTGGTACTCTGATCTATCTATTCTTCAGTGGCAGAAAACTTTCACCAAATTATGGAAAAGTCCTATTGATCCTAAAATCAAGTGTTTTAAGTGGCTTTGCACTCTTAACAGACTTCCTATTAGGCATCATGGTTATACTGATTTATGCTTTATTTGTAAACTTCCTGAGACTAACAGGCATATTCTCTTTGATTGCTCCATTGCTAAGGAGATCTGGTTAATGTTTGGTATCTCTATCCCTTATACTGTTAATATTATGGACATCATTTTTGGTCACATTCAAGGTTTGAAAAAAGATGCTAACATTTTCTGGTTTATTTTATCTGCCTATATTTGTTGGCATATATGGAAGATTAGAAATGTTGACAGATTTGAAGGCCAACCTAGGGCCCTTACTGAGTCTTTTCGAAGACTCACATATTCTAAAATTGTTGTGTAGGTTGCCTTTACTATGAACGTCGAGAGGAATAAGTTGCGGAGGTTCCTCAAAGATGGTCACGCATCGATGTTCATCTATGAAATGGTAGATGGCTATGAGTGGCATCATAATATGGACAACTTGTCCTCTTTTAAGGAGGCCCTCAAGAGACTAAGCAATGATATCAGAAACAATAGGGAGCCCTCATTTTCCCATGTTGAGATGCTCGCACCAACCAGGAACCGGAAAACCATTGTCTGGATGGAAGGGCCTCAGGGATGGACTGCTTGGGTGGAAAACTATGAAGAATTCCTCTCTTAGGATTTTGGTCGTTGCTGGATATTTTGATGGCCTCAATTTACTTCCTTTTTTGTTGATACTGCTCTTTATGATACTCAGTTGTGTATTGTGCATCACATGGTCTAATGCAAGATCTTTGTTGATACTTTGAACTCTTGGTGGTTAAGGATTGGCCTCCCACTTTCTTTGTCCCCCTTTGTTTTATCTCAATC
Organism: Cryptomeria japonica; assembly: GCF_030272615.1. Classification (NCBI taxonomy): domain Eukaryota; kingdom Viridiplantae; phylum Streptophyta; class Pinopsida; order Cupressales; family Cupressaceae; genus Cryptomeria; species Cryptomeria japonica. The sequence continues at coordinate 245,280,357 of NC_081405.1, read as the reverse complement.
TTCAATATAAAAAAAATGTATTTAAAAAGTTAAAAAATAATGCTATTAAAATTTACATATATATTAAAATCACATAATTATATATTATAATACAGTTATATTAAAATAAATTAAAAAAAAAAATTTAAATATATAACTTATTATTAAAATAATAATTTAATAAAAATAAAACCAAAATAAAGAAAAACTAAATAAAACATAAAAGCATAAATAATAAAAATAAAATTTTAAAAGAAGTTAAACGAGGAAAACTTAAAACATTAAAGATTAATAATAAAAATAAAAATTTAAACATATAACTATTTAATTAAAAATTAAATATATATTTAATTATTAATTTATTATTTTATTAATATAATTAAAAAACATAATAAACAAAGAATTATAAAGAAATATATTAATATAAATTATTTTAGTTGAGAAAAAGAACGAAGTGGTTGACATGAAATATAACCTTGGAAAGGCAACCATCCCAGGGAGAAGATGATTTGAAATGTTTCGGAAAGAGAGGGCATGTTAAAAAACTAATCGGCGACATTGTATACCCTTCCTTATACCCTACTTAACGAATAACTTATTTTCTCCATCTGCGCAAGCCAAACACATGAAAAAGGGCGCGTCAGGGCAATCAAACGTGCATAAATCTCTTTTGCGCATCGATTTTTCTTCAGTTGGAGCTGATCTTTGTGACAAATTTGTGGCCCTAAATGGTCTATATTTTGAGAGCCCTAGCAGATTGAAGAAGACTTTCCTGACGGCGTCGGAAAAGGCTAATCACTTTCATAAACAAAGGAATATTAGATTCGATCAGCCAAAAAAGGATCAACTGCCATAGATCATCACTTTCATAAACAGAGGAATATCAGATTCGATCAGGGGCAATCTTTGGGGACTCAATACCATTGGAGTAAAAACTGCACTGTTCTTTTTATTCAATAGTTCTCTCTCAGGTTCAGTAGAAATTTAATAGAGTGATCAAACATGGCTGATAGAGGACATTTGGGTTCATGGGCGGATGTGGGCTGGGAAGACCCGCCTCATGTTCCGCAGTGGGTCTACACAAACGACAGATGGAAGGACATGGCGATACAGGTAAAACGGAGCAGAAATAACAAGGTTTTTTAGCCAACTTCAAAATACTTTCAAGGCTTCTTTGGGAATAGATGCAGTGTGGCTTGGAGGCAGAATAACAATGGAAGGAGATTCAATCAAGGGCGTTTTAATAATGGTGCGAATCAAGGGAATTCTGAGAAGCAATTCAAGGGCTTTTCTAGGAAATGGTCTTTGGATCTAGGCAATCAGTGAACGTTTGCTAGGGTTGTTGGCTTGGCAAATAAGGAGACTGCGGCTAGGGTTTCTGTTTCTTCACATCAGGTGGGAAATAATGTAAATGTGAACCTCAAGGAAGCTAGTCTAGAAAAGGCAAGTAAGATACCTTCTGATCCTATTCTGTCGGGGGTTTCTTCATCACATATGTTCTTGAGAAAATTGGAAATACTATTGGAACTTTTTTAACATCTAAAATGGATTTTGTGGAGGGGGAGGTTCTGGTAAAAATTTGTGTTCTTATTAACCCTAACAATGTTTGCCCCCGTACTTGTAATATCAAGTCTCATGATGGTATTTGGCACCAGTCAATTGAGAAATTAGATACAAAGCTTCTTAAGTCTCCTTTACTTTTGGATGCTCCGTTACTTATGGATTTTAAGAAAAACCAGTAGGTTGTTGGCTCTATCCCTAAATCCCTTAATAAAGATAGTTTGTCAGTGGGACCTTCGGTTGAAGGATGTAGAAATGTCTCTTCACATAAATTGGTAGAAATGGGTCATATTAATCTTGAAAATAATCCGTTGTGTCGTAGTTCTGGGAAACCAAATGATCACACTACGGGTTCGATCTCACTTTCATCTTTACTGAAGACATTTTCTAATAACGGGGGTATAGTGGATGGTAATCCCCCGATGAATGGAGTATATCATCCATTGATGATAGATTGCCCTAAGATGCCAAATATTCACACAAAGGGTAAGGACAACAATTTGTCTTCATGCACTCAAAAGGAGGTTTTGGATTCTTCAAAGAATGTGAATTTAGATAAAAATGCAGTGGTTGATATGGAAACTATTAAACAGGTACCTGCCATAGGTTTTCCTAATGATGCTTCTTTAGTTCAGGAAATTAAGAATTTGGTGTCTAATAATTCCCCTCTGAATGTTGAAATTAATATGGCTAATGAATCTTCCTTAGGGAATAGTAATCCGTCAGAGGTTGTCCCTGTTATTATGCCAGATGAGAATCTGGTTCAACAAGTAAATGATATTTTTAACAATCATGCACATCAAATGGATGAGGGTATTACTGATAGAGTTGTTTGTTCAATTGAGAATGATTTGGGGGGTATAAACTCGACCCTTCTAATTTCTGCATCTGCTAATCCTTTTGTGGTTTTGGCTACAACATAGTTGGGTTTTGAAGATAATCCATTTATCCTGACTTCTCCAAAGTCGTGCAAGATTTTACCAATTGTCCAAACAACTCCGGTTTTTTCACCATCGGTGGTTTCTCCTAGGAGAGGTAGGCCTCCAAATAATCTTAAGACTCAAATGGAAATTGATGCTAGAATTCAAAAGACTTTATCCCTTTCTCCTACTAGTGGGAATGGGAGGCATTCAGTCTCTCTTGGTAGGCCTAAGAAAACATGCCTAGCTCCTGTAAGTGTAAAAAGGAAGAGGAGTAAAAGATTTGTGACTAGTCCTCCTGTGACAAGATCAGGGGTTGTGAAACGTAATTTGCAAGGTTGCTTTGGGGAAAGCAAAAATTCTTTGATTAATGGGAAGAGGGGAGCTTTAGCCTCCCCTCAAGGACAATGAAAATTATTTCTTGGAATGTTAGGGGCTTAAATGCCCCTAACAAGAGACGCTTAATTGATATTTTTATGTTGCAAGAAACAAAGTTGTCAGAGGAGTCTGCTGATTTGGTTTTTTTATCTTAGAGAAGGTGGAATTTTCTTTCTTCTCCGGCTTGTGGTTTCAGGAGGTTTGGCACTACTTTGGAATAATTAGAATATTGAGGTACAGTTAGTGGCATCTGCTACAAATTGGATGTTGGCTTTAGTTATAAGCAAAATTTCGAAGGTTAAATTCTAGCTTTTTAACATTTATGCTCCGTCAAGAATTCAAGGAAAGAGTAAGTTATGGGGTTAATTAAAGAGAATTTCTTCTCCCTTAAAACATGATTCCCTTATTATCTTCAAAGGTGATTTTAATGCTATCACTGATTTAGATGAGAAAAGAGGAGGTGTTTTCCCTAATAAAAGGATTATGGATGACTTTGGGGATTTCATTTCTGATATGAGCGTTTTTTATTGTAAGTCTCAAAATGGGGTTTTCACATGGACAAACATGAGAAGGGATTTTTCTTAGATTGCTGAGAGATTAGATCGGTTTTTGTTATTTGAGAATTGGATTGACTCAGATTTTGAATTCTTTTCCTCTATTCTACCGGTCTCGAGTTCTGATCATTTTCCAATTTCCCTTTCAATTATTGAGGATAGGGCTTCTTTTAGGTCTCCATTTAAATTTGAGCCCATGTGGTTTAGGGATTCTTCCTTTTTGCCTTTGCTTATGAAATGGTGGAATTCTGCTCCTTTTTGTTCTGGGTCACGTATGTTTTAGATTACTAAGAAGTTAAGTTATTTGAAATTGAATATTAGGGAATGGAATATCTTGCATTTTAAGAACATTTTTCAGGAGAAACAAAGGATTCAAGATATGATTGAGTGTCTTAATACTCATGTGCTTCAACATGGTATGGTGCCACAAGTTTTTGATGAACTGAAGTCACTAAAATTATAGCTTGAGGAAGTGTTAGCTAGAGAGGAAATCTATTGGAGACAGAAATCTAGAGAGTTATGGCTTTCAGATGGTGACAGAAACACAAAAAAATTTCATTCTTCAACTAAGATTAAAAGATGTAAGAATAGGATATCTTGTATTTAGTGTCAGAATGGGAATTTATTGACAGAGCCAAAGGACATTGCTTCAGAGGCAGTTAGGTTTTTTAAGTCATTATTATCTTCGAAAAATGGAAATCTCAGCAATGATATTATATTTAATATTCCTCCTTTATTATCTTTGGAAGACAATAAGATGTTGATGTCTCCCTTTTCCTTAGAATAAGTTAAGAGTGTTGTCTTTTCCATGAATTCAGAGCAAGCTTCAGGACCAGATGGTTTTGCTCCTTTATTTTTTCAGAAATATTGGGATTTTGTGGGAAATGATGTTTTATTGGCTCTCGAGGAAGCTAGGAGAAATAGGTCTATTTTAAAAGAACTTAATACTACAATGATTGCAATTATTCCTAAAAAAGAGGATACTAAGACTTTTGCTGACTTTCGCCCCATTGCTTTATGTAACACTTTATATAAGATATTTACGAAGGCAATTTCCCTTAGGTTGGCAAAAATTCTACCTAGGATCATTTCATTGGAGCAAGGTGGTTTAGTTCCTAGAAGGGAGATGACAGAGGGTACAATTGTAGCACATGAGGTGCTGCATTCTATTTCCACCCAAAGAACCCCAACCATGATACTTAAACTAGACATGATGAAGGCTTATGATAGAGTAGAGTGGGGGGCTTTATGTGTTGTTCTGGAGAAGTTAGGTTTTTCCAAGGCCTGGGTCAAATGGATTCGTGCATGTATTGCTTCTGCAAGATTCTCAGTATTAATTAATGGTTCTCCTTGTGGTTTTTTCACTTCCTCTAGGGGTTTGAGACAGGGAGATCCCCTTTCTCCCTTTTTGTTTATTCTCCTAATTGAAACCTTTAGTTGGGCTATTAGGGCTGCTAAAGTGGGGGGGCTTTGAAAAGGTATAAGGATTCAGAATATTCCCCAAAGTATTTCTCATTGTCTCTTTGTAGATGATACTCTATTGTTTGGACATGCTTCGTTAGTTGAGGCAAAAGTGATTAAAGGAATAATACAAAATTATGCAACGTTTTCTAGTCAGAAAGTGAATGGTGATAAATCAAAGATTTTTTTCCTTAATACATCACAACTGGTTCAGCATAGGTTGCAATCCTTTTGGGGATTTGAAACTAGAAATCTTCCATGTACTTACCTTGGGATTCCTTTCTTTGTCAAACATGATAAGATTGGTTTTTGGGATAAGATTATTTCAGTCATTTCTAAAAGAATTCTCTCATGGAATCATAGATGGTTAACTTTGGCGGGTAAAATTGTTCTCAACAAGTCTATTTTGAATGTTGTTCCCATATATCTCATGTCTATTTTGAAGTCTCCAAAAGTAGCTATTGTTAGTTTACAGGATACTCTTAGAGATTTTCTTTGGAACAATAATAAAGATGGCAAGAAGAAACTCCCTTTAGTTGCATGGGATAAGGTATGTTTGCCTAAGGAACTTGGGGGAACAAGAATTCAGAGTCTGGAGAATTAGAATTTAGCCTTAGGTGCTAAGTTGGTTTGGAAATTATATGACAAGCCTAGCTCTTTATGGGCATAGATTATGTTTGCCAAATATTTAAATAATGGACCGAGAGAGTACATTTTTAAAGTCTCAAATTTGCCTTCGAGTTCTGCTATTTGGAATTTCCTTTGTAAATGTAGATCAGTTATTTTGCCTCATCTCTCATGGATTGTTCATAATGGTAGAAAGGTCAGATCCTGGGATGAAGTATGGAATGGACACACACCTTTGGTGAATATTAGGGATTGGTCTCCTGTGATCACTGTTCTTTCCTCCCTTTGGGGTGTTTTTATAGCAGATTATTTTGAAATTGTGACTAGTGGACCCCTTAAGCTAGCTAGATGGAAGTCGATTGATTTCTTAGATGTTGATAAAAGAATGAAATTAGATTTTGAGAAGATTTTGGGGGAATGAATTGTATTTCTTTCTGATTCTGAGGATGAACTTATTTGGACAAAGAATATTTCTGGTAAGTACACTATTAAAGATGGTTACAACTCTCTTATGGTTGCTAAAGATTTATCATCTTGGCCTTATAAGTTGTTTTGGCATTTGGCTTGTCTTCCTAAAGCTGGAGCCTTTGCTTGGTTGGTAGTTCAAGATAGAGTCCTTACAAGTATGAGACTAGACAGGCTTGGTATTACTGTTGTTTTCCCTTGTGTCCTTTGTAACACAAATTTGGAATCTTCTTCACACTCGTTCCTACATTGTGATTATGCTTATGAATGTTGGCAGTGGTTGTTTGAGAAGTTAAATATATCCTTTGTTATTGGTAAGGATCTCATTTCCCATTTTAGATCTTGGCCCTTTATGTTTGCCTCATCTTTTTATGCATGCCTTTGGATCATATGTCCATCTATTATGATTTGGAATGTTTAGCTAGAGAGAAACAACATGATATTTAAAAAACAAGGTCTCTTGTGTCTGAGGTTCTATTAAAAATCAAGTCTTCAATCTCTGAGGTTGCTTTGTCGTTTATTTATAAGAATTTGGAAAATCTTACTGCTTTTTTGCACTAGGATAGTAGAGTTACTAGAGTTTGGAAGATGTTATCAGTTTTACCCTCTCATGGTTCAATTTTAAAAAAGAATGATGCAATAGGTAAGAGATGCTTTGCTAGATGGAAACCTCCTCCGCAGGGGCACTTTAAACTGAATTTTGATGGGGCCTCTTGTGGTAACCTTGGGCCGGCTAAGGTAGGCATGGTAATTTATGATCACAATGCAAATTTTATTCGAGCTAAGTGTCATGCTATTGGTTTTAAAACTAACAATTATGTAGAATTTCATGCTTTGTCTTTTGGATTGGATATGATAATCTCTTTGGGAATTAAGGACTTAATAATTGAAGGTGCTTCTATGGTGATTATTCAATGTGTTATGAAAAAGAAATCGAATTGTTGGAATTTGCAGTATACAGTTGATCACATTTTACAAAAAATAGAATTGTTTGAATCTTTCTTGGTATCCCATTGTTACATAGAAGTTAATAAGATTGCGGATTATTTGGCAAATTTAGCCATTGATAGCAATGCTAATCAGCGAGAGGTGAGTTTTGAGGAAATTCCTTCTAGGGTATGGGAAGGTTTGCAATAATAGTTATATGATTTTCTTGAGTAATGTTGATGTCAAATTTTATGATGATAATTATTCCCGCTTTCCCATTTCATTTCAAGTATTCATGTTCATTGTCTGGAGGAGAGTTCGAGCTCATGGTATTTGATACAATAGTGTTTTTCCAAAGGTTTTTTGATACTTTGTTTTTTGGCAGGATGGTTTTTGGCTCATGGGATTTGGCACAGGGCTTTGGAAAATTTTGTCTTCTTCCATTGATAGCAGCTGTGGAGTCTACATTTTAAAATTATCTGATGGGTTTTTTTAACAAATTGTCATATGGGCTCTATGCAAAACTGATATTATATGTGTTGTGACTGCATTTTGTATGTGGTTTTGGGCGAGGTGTATAAAATGATCCGTTAGATACTATAGGTTTATTTTATGAGCTATGACTAGAGGTTTTGTTCCCAGGGTTCTTTCCTCTGGTATGCTCTTTGAATCCTGTGTAAAAAATAAAAAACATTAATAAAAAGTTCAGTGGAATAATCCTCTTTTATTGAAAAAAAAAATATAACCTTAGAAAGCATTCTGGCAGAGGCCGTGCGTCTGCACAGCAGGACCGATATGCGATGGGCGATGTATGATGGCATGGCATGGGGCGGGTCATTTTGTCCATTGTGTAGCCATTGCCATTTTTTTTGCCTCATCCCTTTCAATTTACAAAGTTTGTATAAATAGCTTTCTTGCACATTATGTTTATTTTGTATGTGCATTTTGAGCTTAAAATAATCCAATTTATTTTGTTGGTATACATGTGTATATATGTATTGCATTGATTGCAATGGTTGTAATGGATGTGTTAAAAAGGCATTAGAAACTTACAAGCAAATCCAATTGGCAGGTGTAAAGCCAGATTCCACAACCTTTGCCAGCATCCTTCCTGCTTGTGCAAAAATAGGATCTTTGGAACAAGGTGTGGATGGAGATTTTATTCAGATATTATAATTGGAAATGCTCTGATAGACATACATGCAAAATGTGGAAGCTTAGAAACGGCATGCAAGCTTTTTCACAGAATGCCTCAAAGAGATGCCATCACATGGAATGCAATGATTGCAGGATTGTTCAAAATGGATAATTTTTTTATTTAAGAAAACCAACCCCCCAAAATAACAGTCAAACTTAATAGCAAGTGAACAAGACTTCTGCCTACTATTGAATTGTTGCCTTTTTTCCTGGTTTTGGTAATGGATCACCATTTAAGCTCTTCCTATTGAATCAGGCCCTCAAAAAACAACGGTTAGACTTAATCAAACTTCTGACTGTTTCTGAGTCGTTATTGGGTACCTGTCCTTTTTCTTGACTCTTAAATTCTTAACAATCATTGTGATTCAAAGCTACAAAATTATTCATCAAAATATATAATTCATCATAATTTTTTCCCAAAATATACCAACTCATTCACATCAACTGTGAAAACATGGTAATAAACAAAGACCTTAATTAAAACATCGAAGAACAAAAGAAACATCTATATGTTTCATACATTAGATCAATCAATAAGAAGGAAACTGTGATCAGAATCAACCTCTTAAAACCAGCAGTGGCGGCCCAATCAAGAGCTTAGCCTTCTCTGTTTCTTGTTTGCAGAAACTCACCTGGACTTTGGCGCACTGGTTTGAAAGGCCTATTATTGTAGACGTTTGCATTTTGGTTGAGAGGCTCTTATATTACATTAAGGGATTTGAAAGCTTTTTGTCAAATCCTGGATGCTTTTTGTCAAACATGTCTACCATGATACTTGCAAGTACGACATCAGACAAATATCCATTCTCAATTATGCTTTTATGGATATCCATGCCCTATTTTAAAGCTCCCGGTTTGGACAAGGCGGGGAGGATGCTGGCAAAGGTTGTGGAATCTGGCTTAATGCATGCCAGTTGCATTTGCTTGAAATTTTCCAAGGCTTTTTCAAGAAAACTATTTTGTGCATACCCTGCAATCATTGTAGCCCACGTGACAACGATCTCTATGAGGCATTTTTGTCTAACAGTTGACATGCCTTGGGTAGGTTTCCACATTTTATATACAAGTCTATCAGCGCATTAGTAAATACGATTTATGATAAAAATCCCCTTTCTTGTATGAATTGATGGATTTTCATACTTTGTTCTAACCCTCCCATTTTGGCTGAGGCTAAGGGGATGTTGGAAAAGGTTGAGGTGTTCGGCTTTAAATTTGCCAAGTGCATTTGTTTAAAAGCATCCAAGGCCTTTTCAACCAACCCATTTTGTACATTTCCAATAACCATGGCATTCCTTGAGATGATATCTAGTCAAGGCATTATTTCATTGAAAATCCTTAAAGCCTCGTCAAGGCACCATTTTGTGTGTATCCTGAAATCATCGCATTCCAGGAAACCTCATTTCTATGGGGTATTTTGTCAAACAGCTTACGTGCCTTGTATATGTTTCCGTAGTACATATCTATCAGGGCATTTACAACTATGACATTTGAGAATAATCTAAAATCTCCTGTCGATTATGCTTCCATATATGTCCATGCCCTGTTCCAAGGCTCTTATTTGGCACAGGTAGCGAGTATGGTGGAAAAAGTGAGGACACCCATATCTTCTGTAAGTTGCAATTGATCGTATTCTTTGAGAATCCATCTTGTTTTGTCATTTCGTCAAACTGATTGCGAGCATCAACCAATCTTCCACGCTTGACATACATGTTGGCGAGCTTAGTTTGAAAGAAAATTGCATTTAGTAAATGCATATTCCCTATGGATGATGCGAGAATGGATTTGTTTACCTTGCGAAAGTGCATTCTTGACAATGCAGGCCTGCAATAAAGTGTCTCAAGGGGTATCCTAGTTATTAAGCAGATTGTGCAACGCCTCCTCCAACGGACCTCTAAACAATGTCCGTGTTTTCCAGATTTAATTTCCGACACCGCAATCAAGTTGTCAAGTGGCAATTTTTGAGCCAAGATTTATATTAATTTAGGTTAAATACAAATATTTCTTCACTGAAATTCATAACATTCAAAAATCTATTTGAAAAAAGGGACTATAAACGTTTGGCAGATTCCCAACTGCCCAGAACCAGAGTAATTAAGCATGATAAAAAGAAATTAAAATAAAATATATACAATTATATGCCTAACTATCGGGAGGCAAAATTGACATAACAACATATGAGGGCCTATCTTGCAGTGGGAAGGTCGGGTTGGGGCTACTCCATTCTTACTCTACCACGGCCTCTGCCAGCTGGATGACCTCGGCTTCGACCTGCGCTCGTACGGCCTCTGCTCGAATCACCTCTGCAACTCTGTTCAGGTCTTGGTTCTGCCTCTGCAACTTTCATAGGTAGGATTCTATTCAACTTTGCAAACTGAAAGAGGTCCTCCTATTTTCCTTGAGCCTCTGGGTCCTCTCCCAAAAACCTCCATTTAAGATAGCTCAAACCTATTCCAACAAAGACTCTATGTCTATCCAAATATTTTCCCTTCAGATCAAGTAAGAATGGGTAATATTTGATGAACTATCCATGAGCATTGAAAAGAATCTGGTCGCATAGCTAAGGTGCGCCAGAATCATGGAGGGCCTTGTTCAAAATTTCTTGAAATTCCTGGAGAATTTCCTTAGGAAAAAGCTCCTTGGTAAGACTCCAAATGGATTGCTTGGGTAGCTTCTTGTCCAACAGAGAAGCCATAAACCTAGAGGATATGCTAGTGTTGTCTCATGGGTATTCATCCCTACTCAAATGGGCACTACCCAGGATCATTTTGACTGCAAGTAGAACTAGAGGGTCTGTGTGGATGAGGAGACGCTTAAGTCTCAAATCCGTGATCCTTTTGAAAGAAACCTGACAAGTGGAGGCATTGAGAGAGATAGGAGTGTCTCTGCTGAAGCAAGAGGTAGGCCTCTGGTAAATTCTCATGATGAATCTGAACGGTGGTTCAGAAGACATGGTGACTAGAGGAAAAAATAGGCGAGGAAGGAAACCAAAGAGAATAATTCAGATTATGCAGGAAGAAAAGAAGGGTGCGTGCAGAGGATGCTTCTGAAGGAAAATTGAGCGCATGTCTCAACAAGTAATAATGAGGATCAGAGGGGCATTAAAGGCTCTCACGAAGGTGGTGGAGGATAAATGCCTAGATCAAGCCAAATCTACTCAATTGCAGATAAAAGGAGAAACCGACAGACAACTCATACAAAAGGTACTGAGTGACGACGCGAGCCAGCTGGAGCTTCGAAAATCCCATTTAGATGAAAGCATTGTTAGGTTTAGTGGACTACTAGCAAGGCTAACCTGGACCCACCATAAACCCCAGGTTTAAGTGGACACTTGAATTCAAAGAATCGAATTAGCCATTAGTGTAAACCACCAAAAAACAGTGGGTCTGAAACATTCAAATTTAAATTTTGCATTCCTCCATCCTATTAACAGAGGGCGACCCCAAAGATCTATAGGGACAAAACTTGTTAGATAACCCGATCTGCATTACCAGTAACCTAAAAACTCTGAGACCACCAGTGAATGAAAGAGCCTTGAGCTACTAATTTTGATAGGGCATCTGCCACTGCATTCACTTCCCTGTAGATATGTTTGGCATCAAAATGCTCAAGTCTCTTCAAATTTTCTAAGATTTTTTCTAATATTGCTTGGAGTCTCCAGTTTGGGGTTCTCTTTTTCCTTATAGCATTTATTGCTATCTCCGAGTCTCCTTCCACTAAGACATTTCTTAGACCATGGTTGATGCAGTCCTTCAAGCCAAGTAGCAGGGCAGTAAACTCTAGTATGTTATTGGTGTCTGGCGGAGTTGGCTTTGCCATTTTCCTAATAACTGCTCTTGTTTGATCTCTGATAATGTAACCAATTTTAGAAGGGCCAGGATTGCCTCTCGAGGCCCCATCGAAGTTTAATTTCACCCAATCCGGCTTTGGGGGGGACTGGGTTGAATTTTTTCTAGCATTGGTTTTTTGACTAGAGGATGAAGGGATAATAATGCCTTGCCACTTTAGCCTGATATTTTCGTCCCATGAAGAAAAGACTTTGGACTGATCCAAAGAAAAATTTGTTCTGCAATTAACTAATTCCACTATTGTCAATTCTATTGAGTTCAAAATTGATTCCTGTCTCCTAGCTTTGCCTTTAAATAGCGTGTGATTCCTTTCTTTCCAGATTTCCCAAATTAAGCATGATGGGGACACTTCCAAAATTTGACTCAGGGAGCTCTCCTTAATAGGAAGGGGCCAACTTTGGAATAGAGATTTGATATCATTTGGCAAGGCTATAATCAAACCCAAATTGGCACAAAGCCATCTCCAACAATTGGAAGCAAAGGGGCAATTCAAGAGGAGATGGTCCACTGACTCTGATTGAGCTTTACACAAAATGCATCTTGATGGTCCTTCATAGCCCATTCTTGTAAACTTATCTATAGTTAGAATCTTTTTTTTGACTGTCAGCCATGCAAATATGCTCATTTTCGGAATGACTTTGGAGCTCCAAAACATCTTCAAAGGGATATCATGGTTGCTCTGATCTGTAGGGCTGACTAGAATTTTGTATCCATCTTTTGAATTATACTGCCCTATTTTGGAAGGCACCCAGGTAAGAGAATCTTCACCTCTTCTAGGGCTGATGTTTCTTACTTCTAGAAGTCCTAGGAATTCATCTAGATCCTCCCTTAGAATTGGCAAGCCCTCCATTGATTTCCATCTCCAGCATTGTGGGTTCAACATATCAACCATTTCCAAGTAGTCTCTAACTTAGGAGCCCCAATGTTGTTTGAACTAGTGTTCTACAATAGGGATATGGATTAAATTTTCTAGAGGTGGATAACCATCCCAAGAGTCCTCCCAGAATAGACTAGATGAGCCATCATGTATATCCCAAGAAATCAAATTTGAAACTAGATTTCTACAGGAGATGATAAAGTTCCAGGTTCTGGACCTCTTGGGAAAATTGCTTGATCTGAGGATGTTAAGGTGATTCTAGTCTGGGAGATACTTTGTTGCTAGCATTCTAACCCATGAAGCATTAGGGTTTTTTTTATGAACTTCTAGACTAGTTTAGCCCCTAGGGCTATATTTTGCAATTTAAAATCCTAGATGCCTAGTCCACCCATTGATCTAGGCTTGATAATTTTGTCCCAAGCTATTAAAGCAATTTTATGCTTCTCTTCAGTGTTTTGCCAGAAGAAATTTCTCATCTTCTTGATTATGAAGGAATTGACACTAGATGTTAAGGATAATATAGATAAGAGATAAATTGGAAGGGACGAGATCACTGCTTGGATCATCACTAGCCTTCCCGCCCAAGAGAGCCATTTGCCCTTCCAGGAATTTGCACTTTGTTCAACTTTAAGTTTTAAGGGATCCCAGAATTGAGAGTTCCTTAGACCTCGGTCTATTGGAATGCCCAAGTGAGTACATGGAAGACATCCTTCTCTGCAATTTAGAATTCTGAGAATTTTGGTTTGTAGTAAGATTGGAGTTGTGAAGAAGTAGACTTTAGTTTTATCCTTATTTCTAAATTGGCCTGATGCCCTTCCATACGTATCTAAAATTTGATTGAGATGGGAGGCTTCCTTTATGTTTGCTGCCCCCAGGAGAAGATTGTCATCTGCAAATTGTCGGTGAGTAACTACAAAATCTTTTGGTATTTTGATTCCCTCTAACATATGATTGGCATGACTAGCTTTGATTACCCTTTCCAGAGCCTCCCCCATTATAATGTAAAGAAAAGGAGATAGAGGATCTCCTTGCCTGATACCCCTTGAAGAGGAAAAGAAGCCCATTAGTTTACCATTAACCAGAATTGAAAATTTGGGCGTTGAGATGCATTCAAATACCCAATTTATCCATTGGTTGTCAAAGCCAAATGCTTGCATGGTTTTGCAAAGAAAACGTCAATCTACACTATCATAATCTTTTGTTATATCTAATTTTATTATCATACCCAGCCTATTTGTACTTTGGAGGGTGTGGATTGCTTCTTGCACTATGATCACTCCATCAAGAATTGAACGGCCAGGAACAAAACCAGTTTGTTCTTTTGATATGATGTTGTCCATGAGAGGCTTCAATCTATTAGTCATCACTTTTGAAAGGATTTTATAGATTGTGTTGCATAGATAAATGGGCCTATAATCTCCAAGATTGTCTGCCTTCTCCTTCTTTGGAATGAGAGCTATGAAGGTGTTATTTACTTCTTTGAGAAATTTCCCTGATCTTCTTGAGCACTCTAGGGCTTCTGAAAGTTCCCGACCTAAGATATGCCAACATTTCTTGTCAAATTTCATAGGAAAGCCATCCGGACCTGGGGCCTTACCAGAGGGGAGCTAGTTTAGAGCTTGGAATACTTCTTCCATTTTTATTTTTTCATTTAGCATCTGATTTTGTTCATCTGATATAATCTTGGGGATCCCAACCAACAACTTTTTTTGATCCAGCAGATGAGATCCTTCATTGTTGTTTAGGAGATTATAATAAAGCATATAACTAAAACAACTTCCTCTTTTTCATTTGAATGTGATAGGTCGATAAGGGGTAAAAAGTCTTTCATCGAAACACCAAGTCATGTCGAAAACAAACCACATTGGCAAGACTTCAAAGGGTAGCCTTAACATAAAGTGAGTCTTGTTTCCTTTGGATCCTCTGAGGTTTGGTTATGCCTAGTTTGCAGTTTAGGTATCCAATTCTTCTTTCTTCTGATTTTTGTTACATTATGGAAAAACTTGGTATTTTTGTCCCCCATTCTGAGCCAGTTCTCTCTAGATTTTTGCTTCCAAAAGATTTCTTCTTTGGAGAGAATGTCTTCATACTCCAATAAGAGGGACCTTTCATGTTGAAAAGATTCTTGATCCATTCCAACCGAGATAATCTTGTCATTTAGGGCTGCTAATTTCTCTTCTAGAAGTCTTTTTATTGAGAAAATGTTTTTGAAGTGCTGGGAGTTCCATTGGAGTAGTTTCTGTTTAACTAGTTTTAGCTTTGCAATGAAGCAGAAAAGTTTTGAACCCTCAAATTATCCTTCCTTCCACCAATTTTCTATCAGTGTAAGGAAATTTTGATCTTTCATCCACATATTTTCAAACCTGAAAGGAGTCCTGGACGATCCCTGAGTGCCTTGCAAAGAGAGAAAAATGGGGTAGTGATCTGAGCCTGAGCAAGGGAGGACATTGCAGGAGGGAGTAAAAGGAAAAAGAGTCAAATCCCCTTGCCAGAAAAATCTATCTATTTTTTCTACTATATTACTGAAACCTTTCCTTTTGTTTGTCCATGTGAAGGTGTCTCCTTAATCTATTTCCAAGATGCCATTCCTTTCAATCTAATTATTGAAATCCTGCTGAGAACTCCCTAACAATTGATTCCTCTCCTCTTATCTGAAGAACTCCTAATAGCATTAAAATCACCCCCAATAAAGACTTGATCCTCAGATAAGGTGGACAAAACTCCATCCAAAGAAGACCATGTGAGTCTCTTTTTGTGTGGGTGACACTGGGCCATATACATTGATAATGAAGAAAGAAGTGTTTGACTGAAGATGGGTGATTTTAGCAAGCATCCAATCCCTCCTAGATGTAATGCCTTCAGCTTTAATTTGAGAAGGTTTCTAGATTATCATTAGTCCTCGAGAGGCACCTTCTGATGCTACTGTTGTTTGAAGAGAATCTTGGAACAAAGAGCTAATTCCATTTCCAAAGGCAACTACTAGCTTTTTCTCCAGATTAGTTTCTTGC
This sequence comes from Cryptomeria japonica, assembly GCF_030272615.1. Classification (NCBI taxonomy): domain Eukaryota; kingdom Viridiplantae; phylum Streptophyta; class Pinopsida; order Cupressales; family Cupressaceae; genus Cryptomeria; species Cryptomeria japonica. The sequence continues at coordinate 245,264,559 of NC_081405.1, read as the reverse complement.
AATAGGATTAAGTTTGCACTGACTAAAAGAATCTGTCTTTTGATCACCCTCTGTTTGTTAGGGGCATTGAGACCCCTAACATTCCATGAATGGATTTTCATTGTTGTTCAGGAAGGGGATTCCCCTTCCCTACTTTCTAAAGATCCAATAGTTTAGACTAATTCTCCGTCACTCCATCCAGGGATCTAGCCTCTATGAATGACTTGTAGCCCTTTTTGGGAGGGGAGGAACCAAAACCCGGCTTCTCCAAGCCCTCCTGATTATGATGAAGCCCTAGCTTCCTTTTTTCCTTAATATGCGAGTAGAGAACTACAAGGGGACTGCCTAATATTGCATCCTAGTCTTCCTCTCCTATCATAAGATTTTGCAGAAGATTCTAAGCATTGTGTTCATTAGACAAGTCTAGACTATTTGACTCAAATGGCGGGGAGAAGAGAAAGGGGAAGGGAATTTCCATCAAGAGGTTAACATGCTGATTGGGAAGGGGAGGATCTGAAGAAGGAGAAATCTCTCACTCTGATAAAAAAGGCTCAATATTCTCCTCCATGTCTGCTTTAAGATCCTCTTCAATAACTTCCTCTTCTTGTAAATTTTTTGATAGATGAACATTTTTGCTTTTAGTGGATTTTGCTGTCTGGAAGGAACCCCTGAGATTCCTGTGCTTGACGCAACTTTTTCTTTTGGAGACATTTGTTGGAGGTTGTGAAAATATATTGAAGGCCCCTCTGCTCAAGGCAGGAGTTTTTTCTTGCCCAGACAAACTCTTGACAACCTTTTGGGATTGGGGCTTAGCAATCAGTGATAAAATGAGAGGTGGTCAATTAACAGGAGAGGGTTGGGAGCCCTGAGGAGTCAGGAGTGGAGATGAAGGATTCAGACCTGCATATTTATTTCTAAGGTGCGGACTTGAATAAGGAGGATGGAGGACAAGGGAATCTGGATCAACATTTGAGATTGGGGGAGGAGTTGAGGCTCTTAGTTGGGGCTGTCAAGGGGGCTTCGTTATAGCATGGGCTGAGACTAAAGCAGCTAGGTTCAGAATAGTTGGGTTGGCAATGATGGTTCTGAATGCTGAAGAGGGAGGTTGAGGGCTCCCAAAGATGTTGCCAAGGAGCTATTATTAACTATTTGGTTCCTTAGCAAGCATTTGCCAGGTACTCCATTACCCAATCTTATCACCTTTTGTTTCCATCTACCTAGTTCTGAAATGATTTCAAGTTCACTATAAAAGCCTTTGGAGAGATCAATCTCTACATAAATATTTTCTATATCCCCTTTCAGGCCTTCGAGGAAGTTCGTTTCAATCCCTACCAGAAAACCAAGAGCATCACCAATCTTCAAGAGTGACTCTGGGCACCAGAACTCAGATGGAAGGCCTACTAAAGAAAGCCAATTAGGAGTTTTCTCAAGTTTGTGTTGTGCTGGATCAAATCCTGGTTTCTAGTCAAGGAAGTGAAAGGTGGAGCCTTGAAAGAACAAAGGGCTGCCTTTTGTGATTGCTTTTTCTAGTGATGCATCCACACATTCTATGAACAAGAAGTCATTTTGCATTCGCCTTACTGATATGAGGTCTGGGAAGGAGGATTTCCACCAATCAAGAATGTCTTTGCTTGTCCCACCAGTGCCACACCATTTCACAAAGAAGGCATTTTCCTTGAGGCGGTTGATCGTGGGATTCAAAGAATTCGATGGAAGCACAAATAGTTTGCTTCCCATAGATTTCCTGGTCCATTTCTAATCCTTGTGCTCAAAGGTAGGCGTAGGCCATGAGGGAAAGACATTTTTGAAGCTCGTGACATGCGAACCCCTGTAGGGCAACCCAGTAGCAAGGGGATGATGGTTTTGCAATCTTTGGTGATGGGGTTGTTGCTTGGAAGAAAGAGGTTGCTTGAGAGGAATAAAACTCTTATTACTGGTTACAATAGAGATGCAGTTTCAACCAGCCACAACTTTCTTTTCCCAGGAGTCTAAGCTTTAAAACTTCGAAGAAGCATTTGGCCGAAATCTATGAAATTTTACCTGCTGTAGGGAGCTCTGGAATGGGGGGCTTCCTTGGAGGTTGAGATTCTTCTGGAGACTCGGAGAACTCTTGAAAGCATGATGATTGACCTGGGTTTGAGTCCGCAATGGGTTTCAAATCCTCTGACTGCTTTGGTGAATAGATTTTTGGTCCTCGTGTGTGGGGAAGAAACCGCGTGCAGTCCAACTATGGTTTCTCATGCCTTCGATCCAAGGATTCATTTATTCATTCATCTGTATTGAATAATTTTATCAGTTTGATCTAAGTAGCATAGAAAAAATTCTATGCATAAAAAATTTTTGACTGGTGAAAGAATTGCCTTTGAATAAACTCAAATGCAAAGATAGAAGTTTGGTGTTCTACTCAAGAAAGATAAATGCCCACAAGTACTGTTAGGTTTACTATGTAATCTACCATGATATTACTAGTTGCCTATTTTACCCAAGGAATGTGACAAGTACAAAAAAGACCCTTAATGAGTGTCAAGTGGCAATTAAAAGTATATATAAGATCATTAAAATAGAAATTAATAGAATGACAACAAGGGAAGAGGATCTAGTAGGACTACACACTTGGAGTGAAAATAATATAATTTATATCAACAATAATTGAGAAAGGAAAATCAATTACCTCCAAAGAATTTAATAATTAATGTTTATAAGAAATCATATATAAAAGAAAAAAGGGAGAGATGCAACATTAAGGGAATATTTGTATTATTAATTCTATAAAATCAGTAGGCTCAAATCTTGCACTTGATGTATCATTCTTAAAAAGGAGGGATTGAAGGTATGCCATAATGACAAGTATTTGTTATTGTTGATTGGTTCAAATATGCATTTGTTTTGTTGTCAAATTTATTCAATTGTACATTTACAAGGATTTTAAATGATATATCTTTTAATGAGATAATATATTATTTAATCTATAGTCAATCTAGTTGATAATGTGATAGAGTATATGGTCAAAATTTAAACTAGCCAGATACATGATCAAATGAAAACATTTAATGAAAGTTTTCTTTCAAATTGCTTTTCCAAAATTGAGAGTAGCTTGATTTTAGCTAAAAATCAAGTTGGAAGGGGGTAATTAACAAGGCTTCTACTATTTAATGGGATGATAAAGAGGAAAAGCCTCCCCTTCCTTAGTATTAGTTGAGAATTATTATACCTCTCATGTTGTCAACTACTTTAGAAGACAATGTCTTATTTACTAAAGATTAACGAGCATCAAATTCATTATAACCTTTTTGGGAATCAATTGTCTCATCTACTAAGTAATTTCTATTTATTTGCTTCTTTATAGTGGTGTAAATTTTGAGTGAAATTAGAGGTCTTGACACAATACAAATGCACAAGAAGAGATTGAGTGGAGGGGGCAAAGGTGGGGAGAGAATGAGAGAGGGGAGGAGAGAAAGAGTGAGGCATTTTCTAGTGATATTTTGTTTGAAAGGAATACCGGGTATGGTTATAGGGCTAGTAGGTTGTATCATAATAGAAACCATACAAATACTTCATGAATCATAAGTACTACAAACATGGTTCTAGGGCAACCACAAAAAGTATTCTAAGAGGTAGGTCATATAATATGCATAAGCTAGAAAACTATATTATGCTAGGTAACTCATATGCTACCAACACTACAAGGATCACACAATTAAAGAAGTGTAAATGTGAAGTTTGTGCAAGTGAGCCCTCCCTTAAAATAATTGCATCAATTTAAAGAGTGCAATTAATTTTAATGTGGAGGAGGGTAAGAAGGATTTCAACATGAAAGAGACATCAATGAGCATGTTGCTAGCACAAAACATGGGACATTATACTCATGGAATAAACATCACACAAAGTAGGGATGCCAACTAAAAATTGACAACATCACACAAGAAAATGCAAAGGAATCTATTGGATTGGAGTGAGTGGCAACCCTTAAAATGTTTCTTTCACTATCTCTTATAATCATCACACAAGAAAACACAAAGGAATCTATATGCTTGGAGTGAGTGGCAACCCTTAAAATGTTTCCTTAGCCATCTCTTATAATCATCCTTGCCCTTAAGAAACTGGAGTTATGATGTGAGCCTCCATCAAATTAGTTTTTATGCATTTAGGTGAAGGCGTATTCTAGTTTATGAATTTTCTATTAGGATTTTTTATTTTTCCTTAAACTAAGACATACTTTAATTTGGTGCTACTAATTTTAAAACAATCCATTTTTTAAGAAACTCATTGTAGAAATCTTAGAATATACAGGACATTACCACTTTTTTATATTTCTCTTTCTATTTTATTAATTATTGATTCTATTATGGTTAGTTCTTTTTCAAATATTCTCTACATTTTTTCATGCCATAATGTCAAATTAAAAGAGGGGCTCATCTACCAAATTAATACAAAAGTACATTCTTCTTATACTACTAACCAACTTGATAAATGTTAAACATGTTGTAGAGCCACTTTTAACATTTCTAGCTAAAGTTGTAATTAAGTAATAAACGGTTTATGGCCTTTATTTTTAGCATACAAAGAACACATTTGAAAGTGGAGGTATTACCAATCTTTACAATCTAACATTGTTTAAAATCTTATTATATAGAGCAAAAGAATAAAATGCTTTGGATTTGGGTAGGTAAGAAGCAACACTAACAATGGTTTACAAGCCAATTATCAAAGGAAGAGGGATGGGTGAGAGCTTTAGTATCCTTGCTTTAGTTTTGATACCATCCATTTTAGTTTCGCCTTCTATTGGAGAGAAAAGGGTGTTTATTTTGGTGACAAATTTAGTTAGCAAGTGGTTTTAGTTGTTTTGGATATGATAATTCTTAATGGTTTTTTATATTTATTTTAGAGAAAAATTACCTTGATTTTAAAATAATTCTTAACTTTTTCACCCCAAGCTTGCCTCAAGTATAGTTTTTCCTCTAGGAGATCTTATCTACTTTTGAAAGGTTTATGGCCATGCTAGGAATCAAACCAAACAACATTTTTTCCTCTATTATGAATTAACCTAGAGAGATGTTGAGAAATTACATTCTTGTAATGTATTATAAAGCTCAATATATTGGAGCCTAAAGTTCAATTGGCTATTACAAATATTCTTCTTAATCCTTGGTGCCAATATTTTTTTCCAATAGATGTTTACACTATTTTGATTCTTATTTGAAAAACATGTTCCAAGCAAGCTTTGCACATTGGGATGGATCATGTGCTTTGATGTTATGAACACAAATGATTGAGCTCACAATGTTATTGTCCTTGGACTCCAAAATAAAGGTATACCAAAATGAAGATAGAACAATTTTGAATTTAATTTCATGTCCTAACGGGTTCAAAATTCCTATTTGATAACTCTTATATTAAAATTGAAGAAAAATTTAGATTTTGAGGGGTTAAACTTTTGAATAGATGTTGAGTAATGATCTGTAATTAGCATCTCGATTACTTTTGCTTCCTTATATTTGGTCAATCTAAAAATAATGATACCAATTATAGAAAGAGTATGAGAAATAATTTTGGAACTTTTAAAATCAATATTCCCTCCCAATTAGTAGTTTTTTTCTTAGCTAATATTCATCTTCTTAAAGAATCTATTGTTATGATAAATAAGAAAGGTGACATCAAAACTCCTCATCTATTTGCTTGGCAAGATTTAAAGAAAGCTACCAGGCTACCATTTCATAGAATAAAGAATCTAACTCCTAACATTCATGAGTATATCCATTTATACCACTCATTTGAGAAACCAAATTTCTTCATAAGTTATAATAAGAATACCCAACTCACTCTACTATAAGCAATATATCATAGCATATCTCTCTTATATTTCAGTTATATAACTTATATCTTTCGGATATGATTTACAATGTACATATATACAATTCCCAAGAAGGGTTATATCTCTTAGAATCAGCTAATGGTATATTTCTATATCATAGATCATATGCAGTAGCCTGAAATTGGCTTTGTTCTTGGTCCTTAGCCTACCAACATCATCCCTTTAAAAATGATGTCTTTTCCTCAAGACATTGATACTCAATTGTGAAGGAGTCTCTAATAGATTACCTTGAGCTGCTTCTTCTTTAGCGAGAGTTGTAGGGGCCTAGAGTCATTTGGTTATCCTTGTTGTGGTGCCCAATATCCCTCAGAAGTGTGTTAGTTGTGTATGCAATGTCTCTTAGAGCTATTTGATCTAATTATATGCTCCCTCTTTATATGGATATGTTGGAGCTTGTTGTTGACTACTTTCATTTTTACCCTCACTACTCAATTCATTTATTGTAGAGGATTATATGATTGTGCACTTGTGTGGTTTTATCTCCCAACTTCAACATAGTATCCCACAAACTCTTTGTTGTGGTAAGTCATGTAGATAAAATTGGTAGGTGACCCCTACCTCTCATACATTGTCTATCAATTTCTTGATTTATTGCTCTAGTTTAGTCTTTATAGTGGCACAATTATGTACATACTAATATGCATTTTGTTTTATTATCTCTTCTTGGGCTTCTTATCTAAATTTTACTTGTCAGAGGCCATATCTCAGTGTAGGTTGTCAACTAGTTGTTTACATTGTTTTAACAGGGGTATGGAAGTGTCCTACGGTAGATGAGGAATGGGAATTTTCAATTTTACTTCCACATGGTCTAACTGCTCCATATTTTTTGCATGCTTTCTCAGGGGTTATTGTCTTTTGGTGCTATGTAGTAAATCCCCCAATTGAATCTTATGCAAGGGTGATATACTTGATAAGTCAACCTACTATCCCACAAATGGTACTTGTAGTAACTGTGACAATGACACCATTTGTATTTGTTGCTACTGCACCAAGAAAATCCTGATGGCATTTCATGTATCAGTGGTCACAAATGTTTCTTTGGTAGTCTCTTGGCCCTTATCCTTGGTATTATCCATGTCCTTCTTAATATAACTATCTTTGTTTTTTTCTTTGTCTTCTGCCTGGTCTTCTATTATTTCTTTTTCTCTATCATCTATATTATCAATGGCATTATTCTATGTGTTATTTTCTTGATGTTCTGTGTTGTCCTCTATGTTGGCCTCTATCTGATTGCCTATATTACATTTTGTTGTCCTAATTGGATTTTCCTCCAATGGTGGTGGCCCTTCAACCTATTCTTCCTCATTTTCCTTCAACATCTCTTCATATATCTTCTATGTTACCTCTATTGTCTCTTTCCAGAGGTTGTCCTTATTACGCATCTCCCTCCATGAGTTTATCTTCTCTTTTCTTAGTGCAGAGCTCCTACTCCTCTTCCTATGCTAGTGCTTGTTTCTACTCCTTGTTGAGGTTGGGGTTGACTTCTAAAATTGCTTTATCACTTATTTATTCTTCTCTCTCTAATGCCTTTGACTTTTTTACTCTTATTGCTGCCACAATTTCATCTAGCAACTCCTTCATTGCATCATCTAGTGGTTGGTTCAGATAGTTGACATACTTAAGAAGGTATTATATTGATCTCTCCTTATTTTCCTCACTCATTTATTTATACATTGTCAAGGTTTGTGGTAGCATCCTGTGGCTCACAATAACATTGAAAGTTGTCATTACATTGATAAGCATATGCAGACGCTCTGAGCTTTTTTCTCTTCTTGCTGAGAGATTTTCATAGCCTATCTTTTCCTCTTATTTCTCTGCAACAGTTGCTCCACCTCTTTTTCTTCCTCCTCCACCTTGTCGGTTTCAATTTCTTCTTCCTCTGTTTCTCCAGTAGATAATTGTGTTGATCTCTTATCCCTCTATTTTGGCTTAGATCCCCAAGATTTTGGGTGTACTCCCCTTTTCGGGTGTCTGTACTATTTGTGTGGAAGAGGTAGCACCCTTAGACTTGCCTAATGATGCGGTGTGAAGCCTCTAGAATCTTCTAGTGGTGGTGATCGGCTTAGATTGTGCCCCGCTACCTACAAAGTACTATGCAAATCCACCCTTGGGAATTCCCCATTGTTAATAAAAATTATCCTTATTCTTCTCCAGTCTATCCTTTGACTCTTTCTATCTTCTCACGTCCATGACTTCATTGAATATGCAAAACCTCTCTTCACATTAGGACCCTTGAGGCTATGAACGAGGATAACTATGTATGCATCCACTTCTTGTGCTAAAACCTTGTATAGTAACCATGGTACCCAAATTGTATGAGGCACCATCACCTCCATGTATGTATAGGCTTTATCTACCATGGAAGTTATTGAATTGGTATACTAGGTAGTAGACTCATGGAGGATTCTTTCTCAATTTTTTACCTATTTTTAAAATATCTTAAAGAAACCCCAATATGCAGCTTTGTATATAGAATCATTGGGGAATTGTCGGATGTGATATTTTAATTGTCTTGGTATCAATTGATCCCTTTGCCCTTTAAATCCAAGCAATTCTTTCCAAAAAGTAAAAGATTAAACAAATCAACAATGTGCCATACCAGAATTGATATTTTGATGTCTTGATCTTTTGGACATTTTCCTCAATTTCTCTTGCATCACCCTGCACAAGTAGTAGTATTTTCCCTCGACCACCATCTAATATGCACAGTAAAAGGATATGGTCATTGTGGAATCTTCCCTATTTGCATAGTGTACCTTGTACGTGATGCCCATTGTTGCATACCAAACCCTATCATTAATTATTGTTCTAACATTCATGCTCCTCCCATCAAGAACTAATTTAGTTAGGTCTTTAACCTCATCATTATTCATTGCCTTGTTTGTTAGAATGCCTCCTACCATGTTTGGCCTAGTCACTAAGTGAATTTCGGCCTCCTACCATGTTTAGCATAGTCACTGATTGAATTTCTTCTTTTGTCATTCTGTAGGACTTGTTGATACATATGAATTCATTGTGGACTCTTCTTAGGGAAATTTTGACTCATTCATGCTCATCACAAAAGTTGGGATAATATTTCCATACATCGAGATTCTTTCAACCAATTTCTTCATACTCATCCTTGTAACTAATGCCATCAATTTTGGACAATTTTTTATGCAGCTCCTCGAACCAAGTGTGATTTATCTTTGTAATTTGTTCATGAATATACTTTCGAATGTCATCTCAGTAACCAGCATTATGGGGAATGTGTGAGAATGTGCCCTCTTTGTCTATAACTAGGACTTTTGTAATGATACTTTTGGTACTTGAGGTGGAGTTTTTTACAGATTTTAGTGAATGTGGGAGTGAGCGTGGTGTTAGGGAAAGGAATTTGCAAAGGAATTGACAGAGGGATGATAGCTACAAGGGTTTGGGATTTGATAAATCAGCTTAAAAATGTAGAGTGCAATGAAAACAAGTGAGTGAAAGAATGAGATGTGAGTTGTTATATAAATAGATGGGCGGATGCTCTTCATATTAGTGGGGTTTCCTAGTCATTAATTCTTAAGTTGTGTTTTTTTATCTTTGTGGATTTTAAATATTTTTGGATTTCTAATTATAGAACATAATATACAAGATTTTTTTTTTTGGGGACTTAAATTATGCTGGAAGCAAGTGGTAGTTCTTGAGGCATGCATCATTAATGTGCCCTACTATCATATTGACATCCAACTATCTCACCTTTACCACTCTAGATTTAGTGATTTCATGAATGTATTATGGTATCAACAAGTGGACTTTCAACTTTCGCTACTTTATGAACTTACTATCATATAACAATACTAGGTCCCTTGTTGTGAATGTCTTTAACCTTAAGTTCTAGTCATGCTATGCTTTTTGTCTCTGTCATTCAAGTTGATGATTATACATTGCAATTTGTTTGAATTCATCCATTTTGTCTAAATCTACTATGTGTTGTGCCACAGATTGATCATCCTCCAATTGTAAAGTGAGTGCAATGTGTATAATAGGCATTATGGAGTTCATAAGTATTGTAGCATCAATCTCATACACCAACTAAATGGAGTGAACTTACTAGTCCTTTTGTATGAAGTGCAGTATGCCCAAAGTAACACAGGGACTTTTACTTCCCAATATGTTCTATTCCAATTACACATCTTGGTTAATGCCTTGCTAGCTATCTTGTTCAATGCTTCACTTGATCCATTAGCTTGTGATAGGAGGAACTCTAATTGTATGTTATCATGAAATTATAAAGTAGTTCTCTTATCATCATATTCACTTGATCACTTACAATACTTAGAGGACATCCAATAATATTTGCATACTTTTGCACCTGTTAAGCGTCATGTAAAGCACTTGTATGTGATCCTTGACTAATCTATAGCCTAGTCATCCAAGTAAACTTCCAAAAAAATATGTATAAAATCCTTAAAGGTATTGATCATTATTTTCTTGAATACTGTAGGGGTATTCTTCAATCCAAATGACATTATTGTATACATATATAATGTCCATTTTATAGAAAAAGTGGTCTTTGGCTGGTCTTCCTCCCTTATCTTGATTTGACGATATCTAGAAAAGCCATCAACAAATGATTTTATCTCTATACCCGCTATTGACACTAATATTTATTCTGTAGAAAGAGTGGGAAATGGATCATCTATGGAAGTTTTATTCAACTTCCTGAAATCTACACAAATCCTTATCCCTCCAGTCTTCTTATTTTAGATCACCATCAGTCTTATCTATTTTGCATCTTCTAATAGTTTGATGATTTTGGTAGCTAACATCTTGTCCAACTATAATTTCACTTTCTTCTTCATATTGGGGTTGAATCTATAAGGTCTTTTATGGAGGGTTTGGATATATCCTTCAATTGGAAATTCATCATCTTTACCTCCTCCTTGATTCCTTTCATTTCTATAGAAATCCTTGGAAACAGATTTTGGAACTTTGACAAAGTATCCACCACTTGAGCTATCACTTTATCATCCTAGTAATCTCTTATCTTCACTAGCTTTGGGTCTCCTTCTACCATAATGTTTTCTTCTCTTAACTTGACTAGATTGTTGTAATATTTTCCTTTATGCGTAGTTAGCTCTTCTATCTCCCTTTCTCCTTGATATATCTTTATATACATCTCCTTCCTTTCTTCATTGTCTTGTTGGGCTGCATAGCATTGTTTTCTTGCTTTGGTTGATTTCATGTCTAATCACTCAATGTATTTCCAGACTGATTTGTTTTTGGGGGATGGAGGTGAGGATTGTGGTATTGCCAACTCTTGATCCTCTAACAAACTAAATATGATCTCCTTGTTTTTAATCAATGCAGTATGTATTTGCAGTTCTTCACTATAAAAATAAATTGTATGTAGAAAATATGAGGTTGCCTCTTCCCACGTCTTCATTTGTCCTCATTTCTCTTGATTGATGTATCAAGTTTTCACTATAGGTGACAACATCCAATATAATAATTAAATGTATAATTTGTTATTGTACCCATACCTTTCTTCCCAGCAATGTATGCATGTATCTAAGTGTTCTTCTAATAGGTTTTGTCCCCTATACTTTGGTATGTTTGGATATTCACCTTTATCTGACAGGTATCTTTCTCTTGATTAGTATCTTGAAAGCTTCCCACATTGTGATGGTACCCTTGTGTGTTGTACCAATATTGGACACTTCAAGTAAGTGTGTACTAGAGGATGTCTAGCTTATGGACATAATTCTAGAACATTTTTTCTATCTACGCTATGTATGCCCTCAAATATCCAACTTTAGAATATATACATAGCTTCATAAGGGATATGCCTCTTGAAATTTGATTAACGTGATGAGATACCTCATCTTGATTTCTTTTTTGTTGGCACAAGTTTCTTACATCCCTCATCCTCCTTGGTTTAATTCTCCTTAGGTGACTTTTCTCTCGATACCCTTGTGATCATGAACACTCTTTAGGAGCCAAAGATCCTACGAGAGTACACTTCTCATTCACCATCCATCCTTTCTTCCAGTACCGTCTCACTATTTGTGGTCCTATTTATCTTATTTACTTCAATTTCACCTTCTAAATTAGGCTCTTCGCAAACTTCAATGGTAGATATATTTGTTATAGAGTTTACATTTATGTCATAATTCTAATATTCTTCCACATAGGATTCATCAACATTTACCAAAGGAATGTTTACCAGTATCCTCATATTGTTTGCAAATGCTATTTCTTTTGTTCTGGCATCTATCACTGCTTTCAAATTAACAAACCATATCAGTCCCATAAATGTGTTAAATAAATAAATTATCTCCAACACTATCACTACCCTAAAACCTACAAACTGCTTTATTCCATGTTTATTGACTTATACATTCTTATAAGTACCCAATATCTTTATATTAGTTCCAACTGTCAGGCTTATTTTGTAGGGAGTTGGTTCAAGTGCCGACTTCCATAAGTATTCTCATATCCTCTTTGGTAGTAGGTTCACATTTGCCCCTAAGTCCATCATAACTCTATTGATTCACTTGCGATGATTCCAAAGGTTAATCATAATTGGTCTAGTCTTCTAGTTCTTTCCTACTATCTAAACTGTGGTGTTGACTTCTTATTCCAATACTTGTTGAATTTTTTTAATTTTTCTACTATATCATGTTGTCTTGAGCCAACACTATCTATGCCATTTGTTTGAGAATTCTCACTTCTTGCTCAATGAAATAACTAGATTGTTCGTCCTCTTTTTTCTATTCTTCTTCTACTATCCTCATGGTCTACTGAATGAATTGACCATGCTTCTATTTAGTAGGGCAGATTACTTCCTCCTCTTCTAAGCTCTCATCTTCAATTGTTACCATTTGCTTCTTGTCGGTGTTAGTTCCTTTTTTGGTTACCACTATGGTTTTCTCTTCTTCTTTTGGTTTAGGTTATATGTGGTACTCATCTTCTTCTATGCTACTCTCTTCTAAAGTCTACCCTACATCTTTCCCATCTCTGCAACATCTCCTTGTTTCTTCTAGAGGGGTCTTTGTGGCATTACAATAAGAAAGATTGTTGATATCCAATAAGGATATTGAAAAGGTTGTTGAAGATTATTGATATAACTGAAGAAGGATGATAACTATCTTTATAACATTATTTTGTCATTGATGTCAAGAGATTGATTATCTGATTCAGTATGATGTTGCCATATCTTGAGAAGATTGATTAGAAGAGAATTAAGATGTTGGTAAAAGACACAGAAAGAATGTGATGAATAAGAGGAGGAATAAGTTATTCAATGGGTATCTATTACTGAGTTAGACAATGATGAGATCATGATGTTTAGATTGTTTTGATATCCTACATATGTTGTTGATTGTAAGGTTAATACTATACTATGTCACCGAGTAAAGAACCTAGTCGGTAAACCCTAAGGAACCTAGTCAGTAACCCTAAGGTTATCGATATCGGTTAATGAAGGCGAAATGTCTACCGAGTAAAGTTTAGTATTTACCGAGTTGCAACTGAGCTATGACAATGCGCAGTGGATGAATACAAGCATTCTTTAATGAAGGACAATGATGAGTTGGATATGTATAAATGATTGGTATGTCGTGCATGAAGTTTATTAAGGATCTATGGCAAAGGAAAATTAGCAGGAAGATCTACAATGTAGATTGAACCGCAATAACCTTATGCAAGTTCCAAGAAGGGAATGCAAGTCCCTAGGTAAGGTAAAACATTTTCAGATCGGAAGGATACATTGAACCTGGTCAAGTTTGAAGATTTGATGGCTAAGATTGATCATGAGAAATGTGATCAAGGAGATTTAGCAGTTAACAATCGTTTATAAATAAGGAATTGTTAATAAACAATGTATGCGGGCAAGTGTAATGACATGAATGCTACATAGTGATTACCAAGCATAGAAGCTTGAAGACCTATTTGAATAACAGAGTAGAGAGCCCAACAGAGGGACAAGATAAGTGCTATGACTAGATTGTTTTGAGCAAATAAGAATCTGATTTAGCATTTTAGATGTGAAGTTGTAGTTAGATTTTTATTACTATTATTTTGTAAGTAATAGAAAATCTCTTAACTGAGTGGACTTAACAGTCTTATTTGTAAACCCTCTAGCAAGGTAACATTCTAAATGAGTGTTTGAAATCCTTTGACAAGGTCACTTCTAACAAAGTGAAGATCCTAACAGATCTAAGGGAAATCCCTTAACCGGGTCACATCTAGCAATGTGTTTGTAATCTTTAACAGGATTTGCTTTTAACCGAGCATACTCTAGAAGAGTATATTTCTTAGTGGGTCCAAAATCCCATAGTGGTTTTCCCTATTTGGGTTTCCATGTTAAATCTGGTGTTATGAGTGTTATGATGATTATGTGTTTATGAGTTTGCATGTTTAGTAGTCTCTGGTTAAGTTGTTGAAGTATAAGTTACCGAGGTTGAATCTGTTGATTTTATGGAAGTTTAAGTTTGTATGATTCACCCCCCCTATCATCTTGTTAGCTATTGGCATCTGTAATTTACATTTAGTATCATAACTAAAAATTGGTATCAAAGCATTGGACTCCGAAAGAAAAAAAGTTTAAAGGTACTTGAGGCAAAGATCCGGAGATGTATAAAAGGGATGCACCGAAGCTGAACAAGTCAAGTTTCTCCACATGGTAGAAAAGAATGAAGCTGCATTTATCAAGAATTGGAGAATATGCAACATATTATCTGGAGAATGATTACATTGCACCGAGCACCAACCCTATGACCTTGGAAGAGATAAAGACAAAACAAGAACATATTCAAGCTATGATTTAAATAACATCAGCATTGACCAACTCAGAGTTTAATGATCTAGAAGGTTGTAATGATGCAAAAGAAATGTGGACTAAGCTCATATCTGTGTATGGAGGTGATGAACATGTTCAAATAGCTAAAGTAGATAGTCTAAGAGGAAAACTTGAATCCATGAAGATGAATGAAGGTGATAACATAACACAATACAATACAAGACTAAAGGAGATTGTCAATCAAATTAAAGGAGCAGGTGGAATTATTGAAGAAAAGGATATAACAAGTAAGTTGTTGAGAACCCTTCTACCAGCTTATGCTATTTGAGTCTCTGCAATCAATGAAATGAGGTCTATACCTAACATGCCAGTTTCTTTGGATGCTACTATTGGTAAGCTACATGCATTTGAGTTAAGTAATTTTGATAACAGTGGGTCTTTGGTAAATAAAGTAGAATCTGCATTCAGTTCTTTTCATATTGGAGAATTTGATGATTACAATGATAGAATGAGTAAGTACTCTGAAGGGGATCACAGTGGAGCAAGTGAAAGATTTCACAAGAACATGGAAAAAGTGCACAAACTGTATGAGGAAATCAAGAAGCAAGAAGAATTTGAAGCATTATTAGCCAGAAGGTTACCGAGAGGAAAAGGTAAGTATAAAGGAAAGCTACCTTTAAAATGTTTCAATTGTGATAAAATAGGACATATGGCTTCTAGCTGCCCTGACAAAGAATCTAGTGAAAAGAGAGAATACTGAGATAACAGGCAGAAAGACAACCAATACAGAGGACACCAAGACTTCAGAAGGAGAGATAGGAAGACATGTCTAGTAGCTGATGAGGAATCCAATGAGGATAAATCTGATGAAACTGATACAGAGGAAGTTGTTTATGTGGTTATTAAAGATCGATCTAATGAAGAAAGGTATGAAGAAAAAGCCCTAATATCTCACATAAATAATAATGATTCTGGGATCATAGATAGTGGATGCTCACATCACATGACAGGTGATAAACACAAGTTTGTTAAATTAGAAGACTATGATGGAGGCTATGTAAGATTTGGTAATGATGCACCATGTCCGGTGAAAGGTAAAGGATCTATAACACTTCTTGACAATGTTAAATGTGATGATGTATACTGAGTTGAAGGATTAAAATACAATTTGTTGATTGTAGCACAACTAAACAATACAGGATACCAAATAGAATTTCAGATAGGAATTGTCAAAGTTCATGACAAGCATGGAAAGTTAGCTGCTACCGGGACACAAACAAAAGGTAATACATTTCATCTTGACTCTACTCGGAACAAGTGTCTTTATGCAAAGATAGATGATACCTGGTTATGGCATAAAAGGTTTTGTCATGTGAATTTTGATAATTTGATCAAAATAAGTAAGAAGCACCGAGTAAGAGGTCTACCGAGTCTTGAAAAACCTAAGAATGCTATGTGTCAAGGATGCCAGATGGGTAAGATGAAAAGATCAAGCTTTACAAGTAAGTCCTACACTTCTAAAGGAATCTTAGATCTAGTACACACTGATCTTTATGGTCCTATGAAAGTTCAAAGTTATTAAGGTGATAAATATTTCATATTATTTGTGGATGATTACTGAAGGATGATGTCAGTCATGTTTTTAAAAGAAAAATCAGAAGCTTTTCAAATGTTTAAATGGTACAAGGCAAGAGTTCAAAATGAAACAAGAAGACAATTGAAATGTCTTAGATTTGATAGAGGAGGAGAATTCACTTCTGATGAATTTAACTTATTCTGCAATGATCATGGTATAAAGAGGCAAGTATCTACACCGAGAACACCTCGGCAAAATGAGATAGCCAAGAGAAGAAACAGATCAATTGTGGATTGTGCAAGAACCTTGATGATAGAAAAGAGGGTACCTCAAACATTTTGGAGAGAAGCAATCAGCACTGTAGTTTACACCCTGAACCGAGTTCAACTGAAGAAAGGAACTATGAAGACACCATATGAGATCTGGTATGACAAGAAACCTAATGTAAGTTATTTTAAAATCTTTGGAAGTAGATGCTATGCTCACAAAGAAGACAGAAATGGAAAGTTTGATCAGAAAAGTGAAGAAGGAACATTTCTTGGTTATTCTTCTAGAAGTAAAGCATTTAAATGTCTGATCAAACCATCAAACAAAATAGTTGAAAGTGCAAATGTGAAAATTGATGAATTTGCAGAAAGAAATGATGAAGGAAATTCCAAAGAACCAGAAGGTTATGAAGAATTTGTTTATGTTCAACCGAGAAGTCCTACCGAGAAAGCTGCTGAAGAAAATGAAGATAATGTCCAGTTACCGAGTGATGAAGAAGATCATACAGAACCTACCGAGCCTATATTAGCCAAATATGTCAGAAGACATCGTGCATCAAGTCAGATTATAGGAGATAAGGATGATCCAGTGATGACAAGAAACAAACTGAGACAAAACACATGTCTGATATCTGAATTTGAACCAAGAATAGTAAAAGAGGCATTTAACAGTGAATATTGGTTAAATGCTATGACAGAAGAGATTGATCAAATCAAGAAGAATGACACATGGACACTAATCCCAAGACCAAAGGACAAAAATGTAATCAATACAAAGTGGATCTTCAGAAACAAGCTAAATGAAAAAGGTGAGGTCATTTGCAACAAAGCAAGACTAGTTCGCAAAGATTATGCTCAAGAAGAAGGAATAGATTATGGTGAGACTTTTGCACCTATGGCTAGACTTGAGGGAGTAAGAACATTGTTGGCATATGCTGCTTTCAAAAATTTCAAGGTATATCAAATGGATGTTAAATTTGCATTTTTGAATGGTATACTAGAAGAAGAAGTTTACATTGAACAACCTGAAGGATTTGTTGAAGACAGGAGTAAAGATCAGGTATGCAAACTAAACAAAGCCTTATATGGTCTGAAACAAGCACCTAAAGCATGGTATGAAAGATTGCACTCTTATTTAATCAAGATTGGTTTTATAAGGACAAGTGAAAACAACAATATGTACATGAAGAAAGATGAGGACAATGGAATACTGATCTTAGCCATATTTGTTGATGACATTATATTTTGTGGTAATGACTCCTTATGCAAGAACTTTGGAAATGAAATGTGCAAAGAATTTGAGATGTCACTAATCGGTGAGATAAAGTATTTTATAGGTTTACAGATATTGCAAATGAAAGGTAAGATTTTCATTACTCAATCCAAGTACATAAAGGAAATCTTGAATAAATTTGGAATGGAGGATTCTAAATGAGTAAGTACTCCTATGAATACTAACTATAAACTATCAAAGAATAATGAATCTGCATCTGTTGATGAGACACTTTACCGATCTATGATTGGAAAGTTGCAATATGTTGTGCATAGTAGACCGGATATAGCACATGCAGTAGGTATTGTAGAAAGATTCTTTGCAGATCCCAAGGAAACCCATATGATAGCAATCAAGAGAATTTTTAGATACCTGAGAGGGATTGAAGATTATGGCTTAGTATATGAAAAGAGGAATAATTTTGATTTAAAAGTTTATACTAATGCTGATTGGGCAGGCAACATAGATGACAGGAAAATCACAAGTGGTGGAGCTTTCTTTTTGGGAGAAAGACTAGTAAGCTAGCTTAGCAAGAAACAAGGATGTATTTCACAGTCTACAACAGAAGCTGAATATATTGTTGCAGCATTGAATTGTACCAATATAGCATGGATCAAACAACTATTGGAAGGTATAAATCAGAAAGTTATTGAGCCAGTAACTATATTTTGTGATAATACTAGTGCCATTAACATTTCAAAGAATCCAGTAATGCACTCTAAGACAAAGCATATATCTATAAAGTATCACTATCTCAGAGAAGAAAGTTGTGCTGGAATATATCAGTTCAAAGAAGCAATTAGCAGACATCTTCACAAAGCCATTGCCAAGAGACACTTTTGAGTATCTTAGAAGCAAGTTAGGGTCCTACCCCTATCTTCTACTCACTGACCGAGTTCGGTGAAAGCATCAATTTGATGAATCTATATAATATTATGTGTGGATTGATGCTGATTTACGCACTTTAGAAGGTTTTCTAAAGGTGTGCAGGAAAAAGTGAATAGAGACAAGTTGATATGACCGAGACTGAGATGTTACACAGCAAGGCAAATCACTTCATAGCAAAAGAAATCATGATTTAGCTCTTTTACTTTTTGGCATTGTTGTCAAAGGGGGAGAAGACTATAAATGGTTGGAAGACTAAATGGTTGATTGAATGGTAAAGCCCTGAATGATGGAAATAACAAAAGATTAAGGACAGGGGGAGAAGATTGAAAAATGGAGAAGACTAAATGCAAGTCAACAGCTCATAAGCCTAATGAAAAAGGGAGAAAACTTCAGAAGACAAAAGATCAAGGATAACAGGAGAAGTCTAACAGTAATCTGAATCCAAATCAATTTGAGTATCTTGTTGGTATTACCATTTAATTGTTGGTTTTTCCATCAATGCCAAAGGGGGAGATTGTTGGCATTACAGTAAGAAAGATTGTTGATGTTCAATAAGGATATTGAGAAGGTTGTTGAAGATTATTGATATAACTGAAGAAGGATGATAACTATCTTTATAACGTTATTTTGTCATTGATGTCAAGAGATTGATTATCTGATTTAGTATGATGTTGTCATATCTTGAGAAGATTGATTAGAAGAGAATTAAGATGTCGGTAAAAGACACAGAAAGAATGTGATGAATAAGAGGAGGAATAAGTTATTCAATGGGCAACTATTACCGAGTTAGACAATGATGAGATCATGATGTTTAGATTGTTTTGATATCCTACATATGTTGTTGATTGTAAGGTTAATACTATACTATGCCACCGAGTAAAGAACCTAGTTGGTAAACCCTAAGGTTATCGATATTAGTTAATGAAGGCGAAATGTCTACCGAGTAAAGTTTAGTATTTACCGAGTTGCAACCAAGTTATGACAATGCACATTGGATGAATACAAGCATTATTTAATGAAGGACAATGTTGAGCTGGAGATGTATAAATGATTGGTATGCCATGCATGAAGTTTGTTAAGGATCTATGGCAAAGGAAAATCGGCAGGAAGATCTACAACATAGATTGAACCGCAATAACCTTATGCAAGTTCCAAGAAGGGAATGCAAGTCCCTAGGTAAGGTAAACAAATTTTAGATCGGAAGGATACATTGAACCTGGTCAAGTTTGAAGATCTGATGGCTAAGATTGATCATGAGAAATATGATCAAGGAGATTTAGCGACGAACAATCATTTATAAATAAGAAATTGTTAATAAACAATGTATGCGGGCAAGTGTAAGCACTTGAATGCTACATAGCGATTACTGAGCACATAAGCTTGAAGACCTGTTTGAATAGCAGAGTAGAGAGCCCAGTAGAGGGACAAGATAAGTCCTATGACTAGATTGTTTTGAGTAAATAAGAATTTGCTTTAGCATTTTAGATGTGAAGTTGCAAATAGATTTTTATTACTGTTATTTTGTAAGTAACAGAAAATCTCTTAACCGAGTGGACTTAACAGTCTTATTTGTAAACCCTCTAGCAAAGTAACATTCTAAATGAGTGTTTGAAATCCTTTGACAAGGTCACTTCTAACAAAGTGAAGATCCTAACAGATCTAAGGGAAATCCCTTAACTGGGTCACATCTAGCAATGTGTTTGTAATCTTTAACAGGATTTTCTTTTAACCGAGCATACTCTAGAAGAGTATATTTCTTAGTGGGTCCGAAATCCCACAGTGGTTTTTCCCTATTTGGGTTTCCACGTTAAATCTGGTGTTATGAGTGTTATGATGATTATGTGTTTATGAGTTTGCATGTTTAGCAGTCTTTGGTTAAGTTGTTGAAGTATAAGTTACCAAGGTTGAATTTGTTGATTTTATGGAAGTTTAAGTTTGTATGATTCACCCCCCCCTCTCATCTTGTTAGATATTGGCATCTATACTTTACATTTAGTATCAGAACTAATAGTCTTTGGTACCTTTTGGAAGATCCCGGTCCTCTAGTTGTATTTGAACTTTGTGGATCATCACTTTGGGTTGTTTGTGTCACACTTTTGTAATGTTGGCATGCATTATCATGATTAAATAGTTCATGATCTTCTTGAACACAAAATCCACACTTATTCCTCTTTTCTCCCCTATGCTCAGTTGCATAATATCCTATCCTTCCGGATTTGAAACATGTAGTATCTGATCACCTTCCTCTGCAATATGATCCATTGTTATTGTAAGGCTCTTGATTTTGTATCACATTAGCATTTCTTTGGTTTTGATACCATGACAGTACTTTGTATCCACTTTGTCGAGCATATATCTTTCTTTCTTCTAATCCTTTCACATATGCCATATCTCTATCATAATTTGGTTCTTCTCGTAGCCAAAATCTTTGGGAAAGGCAGTCTACTATCCCATGTTCATCCCATTGTCTACAAGTGCTATAATATACATAATATTGTTTTTAGACTATATGGAGATCAACCCTTAGTGCATACACCTCCTTCTCTCCAATCTCCTTAGGGCATTCATTTCACATGTGTCCCTCTTTTCTGTAATGAGAACACCATATGTTTGGTCTTGGAACTCCTATCTCTTGCTTCATCAACTCCTATCACACCTACAACTATTCAATCTCTATCTACAATTGTTCCACTTTTTTGTTTTCCATTTCCTTCTTTGTCTTGTGCCATTATTGGTTTTCTATCTGGTAGGCTAATGTCACCAATTACAATTATGTAGCAAAATATCTTCCTTCTAAATCCATCCTCATTTCTGGTGTTACAATAGAAAGGAACCACTCCATATTCTATTTGTCATTGATATGTTCTTCCAGTGTCTACATTACTTCTTTGAATTTCCTATCAAATTATGTGATTGATTAATCTTCCCATTGGGATAATTCCCTCAATTTTGTGATTCCTTCTGTAGTGAGTTTCAGGTTATCAGAATTTTAAAAAAATGCTCTTCGCACCTCATCTCATTCCTTGTCATTTTGTGGATATGCTTTGTGGTACCATTTTAGTAGTTCATTCATCATGGAACCAATGAAATAAAATAGTTTTTTTCTGTCACGTGTTTCATTTCTACTCTACCATATGGGCTCCAATAAAATAATATGTTCCTCAACATTGCTTGTGTCCTTCTCAAAGATGGGCATCTTTCTCATGTTACTCATGATATCTTCTTCTTCAAAGGTTTTCCCTCCCTGACTTTTGAAATTCCTTGGTGTGTTGTTTCCTTGGTTTCTCCAATTGATTATCTAATTATCACTCTCTTGACTGTCCAAATTTTTTATGTAAGTTGTCAACAATCCTGACTTATGTTTGCTTTTTTTGTTTCTTCTTCACTCATTGTATTTACATCTTATGTATTTGGCATAAGGGATCACTATTCAATGCATTGTATATTTCCAGAGATGATGCTTTGTGAATAGATGGCGTTGATTCAGATTTCACTAGTATTACCTTATGATTGAGATGATTTTCCACCGCAACCTTTTTGTTTCCTTTCATGACATTCCTAGCTTCTAATTCATTTGTTTTTCCCTTTTTATCCTTGGTTGCACCCATGTCAGTGTGCTCAGTTGCACCCTCTTCCTTTATTTTCAATTTATTTTACTCTTCTATCGCATATTTTGTCTCTTTCTTATGTATGCCTTCCTTTCCTTTCACTATGTTGCCTTAATTTATAAAAATTTCATTTTCCCACCTTGAGCTTAAAATATTGGTTCGTATCTCACTCTTAGCCATGACACACTACTTAACATTGCCAAGTCTTGTTAGCAGTCAGGTTTTCATCCAACCTTTGCACCTAGTTGACAAGTTAACAATTTCCTAAACCTTTCCTTTAGATTCAAAAGTTCAAGAAGTTCCCGACCGACTGACCATCCTTGAAACGTCAGTAGTCCCCATAACATACTTTTTCTTGTAGTCAATCAATCAACAAATAATGGAACCCATGTACCCTTCGCTAGTCTCGTTTAGCATTTCAACATTTTGCCAACAACTCGACTCAAAGCATTTTCAACCCTCAAGGCGTTGTCTTTTCATGACATCAGCTAATTTCGTTCATTTATGACCAGTAGAGGATAAAAGACATAAGAAGTATGTTAGCACAATTTTCAAGAGAAGTTGCAATACCTTATCCAGTAGAATTTAATGCATTTAATGCCTTAATCTTTAAAATGGTTGTCATCTTTCTAATTTCTTTTTCATCCCAAACATGCAACGACAAAGAGTTCTAAGTTTTCTGTATCGCAAGGGAAGTTGTAGAGAAGTAGAGAGATAGGTTAGAATCAATTTATCTCATTTTTATACCCTCACCTCTTTAAGGCATTCTTTTAAGAAGATTTGTCTCCAAGACCTTAAATATTTCCTTCACGGCCTTGTGAAATGTGTTTCCCTAAGCCTTTGCGAACTTGCTTGTTGAGTTTTGGTATCACAAAAAAATTGTTGGTTAACTATTTACTGTACTCAAAATTCTACCCCTTCCTAGTGCCATCAAGAGTAAAAGTATGACCTCAATGTTATAAAAAATCTAAATGAGGAAGACACATGTTTCTCACATATTAGGAGAATAATGTGGCATGACTCTGCAAGGGTCATTTTCCTTGAAGTCTTGTTTAATTATCTTTTTAATGGTTGTCTTCAAGAAGTTTTTACATTTGATGATAGTTATTAAAAACTTATCTATAAATTACAATGCATGGAACCTTTAAAAAAAAAGAAAAAAAGAGGTGGTAATACAATTTTTGAAAGAGCAATCAATGAAAATTGTCTGAAATGACCCTTGAAAACCATAGACTTTGAATTACAATGATTTAATGAATTATTCTTCTTATGTGGAATGCGTCACTATTTACATGATTTCTTATTGTTTTCAGAAGTGATTAAGATTTTATATTCGACTATCTGTTGTGAATAACTCATCTTTGAATGAATATTATAACAATTCTTTAATTAGAATTTGTTATGATTTGGTTGTTCTATATAGAATTTGTGTATTCTATCTCTTTCTAAACCTAGCTATTGATCTTTCCCTTTTCAAAGCTTCTAGTTAAAATCTCTACCTTTCCCCTACTTTCCAGTTAAAAGAATGAATGGTTTTAATTTATTATTTTCTATTTGAAGGTAGCTGCACCTTGTAAGATAAGTAGAGAGTGCATAAAATATCATTACACCCGACTCAACTAGTGGTTTCAATTGCCATTTGTTTGGGCATGATAAGACTAAGTTAGGTGGAAAATTTGTTAAAACTAACACACCTATGTTCTTGCCCAGTGTTTCCTCGATCAATTCTCTCATCTCTCTCATAGATTTATTGTCTCCTTTTGTCATGATGCTTTTCTCTAGTTTTATTCATGTCTTCATGTATATATCCCATAGTCTTTTATAAATTGAACAATAACACTTTTTTAGGGGTCCTTTCAGATCACTCTCCCTTTCTATTTGCCACACCTAATTTCCTGCCCCCCTCTCATAGAGGTGACCCTTAGGGTCTGGCACAAATCAATTTTTTGCTACTTTAATTTCCTTCTTCTTTTTTCTTAAATTTTTTTCTATTCTTCACTCCAGGGTCCTAACAATGGAACCAATACATTAGCAAGAGGAATGGAGAAAGTACAATCTAGATATTTGTACCCAAAGTTATCTTGTATAGTCATTTTATACCCTAGACGTCACAATAAGAGAAATCAACAAATGTGAAAGTGACTTAATAATCCATCCATCCATCCATCATCATCAACACAAGAAACAATAGTAACATAGAATTGGACTAGTAACATATTCAATTATATTATATTTTCATATCAAAATACAATTCTCATTCTTTGCTTTGCATATATCACAATATATATCTCTATTATATCGTCATATCAAAATGCAGATCTCAATTTTTGTTTATATCTTTTGGATATGATTTAAAATGTAAATATATATGATTCCCAAGAGGGGTTATATCTCCTAGAGTTGGCTAAGGATATATTTTTGTACCACACAATATATGTGGTAGCTTGAAGTTGACTTTTCTCTTGGTGCTTAGCCTACCAAACTAAAAAAATGAACACAATTTAGACTTTCTACAAATTAATCAAGCATAATGCAATAGCCAATGATCTACAATAAAAAAATGCAAGTGTACAATGAACTCTCCTTGCACATATAGATTAAGAAGGAAGTAGGAAGGTGGAATAGAATGACTAAATAATTGTTTAAGAGGTGTGACACATGTAGAACACTTGGGACAATTGTGAAGGCATGTGTCAAGTATCTATGAAGTAAGACAATTAAACCACTAAGTGGACTTAAACTAGTGTGAATAGGACTATTGGGTGTATAAACTAGATAATAGATAACTAGATGCATAAAGGCACTTTTCACGGTAACACTCCCTCTCTTAAGTAAAAATTAGGGAGTAGACCACTAAAAAATGTATCCCAACTAAAGGAAAATAGGAGCATCCCAAAAAGACCTTTGAGGTCTAGTATGCACATTCAGTATCTTATATTTCTTTAAAATAGATTTCAATAAGTTGATACGAGTATATACTACTATGCTATAATAGTGAAAATAGACATAGTTGTTTTCTCATTGATTAAACCTTAAAGTAAATATCTTGTAATTGACATATTTTTGTAGATCTAAGAAATTTTTAGCAGCATTTTGGCATATAGATTAAATACTACAAAATCAAGAAACAAGAAGAATGGGATAGAAGAGAAAATGCAAATAAACATGGGGAAAAACCTTTCAAGTAAAAAATCCCACACTCCAAAACATTGAGCCAATGTATTATTCAATAACAAGTTACAATAAATTTAGGCTCTAAGCCTTTTCATGGAGATTTACATCTTGCTCCTTTTTTGGAAGAAATTTGACAGCACAACTCCTATGAGAATCAATCTCCTCTCTTAAACTCCTCTAGCAAACACTTTGTATAAATATAGAGTTTACAATGCATTAAATGTCAAGTTTACAAAAACCACTCCTAAGCATGCAGATGCCACATGGAAGGTGACCAATACATCACAAATGCAAAATGTAACTTTCTAATTGACAACTCATGCAAAATATGCAATTTTCAATTATTACCAAACTTGCATAAGAAATAATAGCTGCCAAATAAGTGACTACACCTCCAAAGGAATCCATTCCATGTAGACTCAATATGAAATAAATACTTTATTTATGCATAACTTTGACATAAATAGAAACTTCCAAACTTGTCTCCCCAAAGTGGGTGCCAATTTCCTAAATAATAGGAACTTGTCATAGTTAACTCAATAATGCCAAGATGCATGTCACCAAAGTGCACCTCTAAGAAGTTTTTACAAGACCATCTCTCCAAATGAGCACCCAAGTGATGAGTGGTACTCTATTGAGATCTCCTCACTTATCATGTGGGGTTCTCCTCCCATATGGGCCCGACATAGTGATATGACAACCTATAAAGTTCACACTTAGGATATAATGATTGTCATCCCTATTAGTAGGAGTATTTGGAATCAATGGATTGGAGGGATGTTCCATGGTGGTAGTCAATATTATCTCCTACTTTTCCAAAGAATTCTATCTCTAGTCAAGGCCCATTAATTGTTTGAAGCATAATTAGATTAGCCTCTTGGTTGAGTGATATTTTCAAAACTATTGTTCTACCCCTAATACATCAAATATAATAAATAATTAATGGTAGGACTCTAAAAGGTTGATACACCTTAATCCCAACATCGACAACATGACTTGGTAAGGTACTCATGTACAAAAGCTCACAAATGGAGTATAGGAGAAAACCTAGTGGTAAATAATTCCTCTCCAAAAAAGAGAACTATATACAAAGGAAAGGGGACTCAATACCCCCCAACGACAAGTTATTTCACCCTAAGAAATTGGCACAACACAAGATAGTGAGGTGATGTTCATGGTTTAGTGAATATTTTTGCAACCTTATCCTCAGTGAATAAGTAATCTAAAATTGGAACACCATTATGGATAAGTTGTTGAATGAAGTGTATATGAATTTTGATGTGCTTTAT
Source organism: Cryptomeria japonica (assembly GCF_030272615.1). Lineage (NCBI taxonomy): Eukaryota > Viridiplantae > Streptophyta > Pinopsida > Cupressales > Cupressaceae > Cryptomeria > Cryptomeria japonica. Next base: position 245,237,864 of record NC_081405.1, on the reverse strand, counting down.
CCATTGATGCTCAACTAGTCTATGTGAAATATGAATTGCACTTTGGTTATCACACCAAAGTATAGTAAGATTATCCGATGGATGATCAAACTCTAACATAAGCTATTGAAGACATAATACCTCTTAGATAGCAAGAACTACTCCTCAATACTCAACATTAGTGGATGATAATGCAATAATAGTTTTCTTGGTGAGCAGGTAACTAGACTAGAACCAAGACAAAAAAAAAAAGCCTAAATTGGACATCTGAGAATCAAAATCTCCTACGTAGTCTAATTCTATGTAGGCTAATATCTATGAAGCCCCTAGTGTGTGGTGAATGCCAAAATCAGTGATGCCATAAATGTACCTAAAAATGTGCTTGACCACCTTCTATTCTCTCATTAGGGTTATGTGAAAAATAAGAGACAAGCCCAACAATAAAGGAAATATCAACTTGAGTGTGGGCCAAAAGACTACCAACGAACTATATGCACAAAGTAGCATCAACACTAGGTTTTGTGAAAGTGGTAGTCAAAGTGATATCAAATGAAAATGGTGTAGGCATGGGCTAACAATCACTTATATGAAACTTATTTAAAGCAAGTTAAAGGGATATTTTTGCTAATATATAGTAATCCCCTCAATAGAATAAAGAACCTATAGATTGAGGAAATTATGCAGTTGCCCACAATCTATAATGTCCAAATGTGTCATAAATTTGTGTTGAATATCTCTAAGCATGGATGATGAACTACTAGTGAGAATCAAACTATTGTTATACAAGAGTAGTACCAAAATATTATCTCCATGGTTTTGCATGTAGACTATGTGATTAAAGTGGTAATGTCTAAAATCGAATGAAAGTAAGAAACCATCAATCTTCTCATACCAAATGCTTGAGGCTTATTTGAGACCATACAAAGAACATCATAACCTACAAACAAGTGAAGAGTCCTAAAAAAAAGTTGGAGGATACTCCATATAGATTCCCTTATGTAGATTACCATGTAGAAAGGCACTCTTCACATCCATTAGATATGTTGGCCATCTCTAAGATGCAACAATAGAAGGAATAAGGCAAACTAAATCCATCTTGGCTACAGAGACAAATTTCTCTAAGTAGTCAAAACCCTCAACTTGTGAAAAACCCTTAGCTAAAAGATGTGACTTGTATCTCTCAATGAAACCATGAAATACATACTTGGTGGACACTATAACCACTTCTACCAAGCCATTTTTATTCCCTTTTAAAGAGAAAGTAAGCCTCATGTATTATTCTTCATCAATGAAGAATACTCCCTTGACATAGTATTGTCCCACTCTAAAATATTCTATGTGCACATTCTTCAATATGACCCACCTTGGAATCTCTTCATTTAAAACATCTTGGTACCATTGGATACTCCTAAAATAGACTTGCCTACATTTTAAACTATTTAGAAATGACCCTCTCTTGCATGGAATGATACTTAAGAAAAAAATAAATAAACCTTTTTTTACCATTCTCGAAAAAGACACATGTAACCCTATCTTTTTCCTCCATAGTTATAGATACAAACATCCAAAACCTTCCTTATTGGAATATTACTATGATCAACAACCACAAAATAGATAACCACATTTTAAACCTTGGTTTCTTTCTTATTCAACACACACAACAGATCATCATTGGGCTCAATATCTAGAGTACAAAGGCCAGAGGAGGATTGCTACCCCTCCTCTCCTTGGTCTTCTCAAACACTATCAAGACCTTCATGCTCTATTTTTTCACCTCAAACCAGGTAGAATCTAAAACATTCTCAACCTACAATTGCATCCTTCAATGATTTCTCTAAGGAATTAATTCCAGTAGAAGTACCATGTTTTGCCAACTCCTGAGGAGACTCCTTTGAGGCCTCACTACCTCTGAGTTTTTTATGTGAAGTGACCAAACACCTAGGTGACGTGGGAGGGCTATTACCAATTAAAACATTTCTAAACAAAACAAAAAGGAAAACTTGAGATGTGAAAACAAATACACATTGAGGAACCAACAAAGAAACCTAACCCAAAAGACCACCTAAGGGAACAAGAATTGGTCCTTGAGGCAGACAAGGGCATGAAGAATCATCGAGAGGCCATAAAAAGTGCATAGTAGGTTACCAATGGAAGATGATTGTTCATCTTTCAACTAAACCATATAACTCTCTCCAACCTTCCCATCGAAACTCTAGGTTCCTCACATAATTCACTCAAAAGTACCCATAAATAGGTGTTAAGGATAATGGTTTCCTGAAGAGGGATCCATGTTATGTAGTTTTTATTTCATGCAATATTTTGGGAAATGTGATGATTGACTTGGGCTTTAATTATCCTTATTTTAATATTGTGATAATTCTTAGGTATAATTTAATCATATGATTTAAAGTCTTACATTATGATTCATGGTTTTATTTTCCATTATGATATGACAAGGAGGTTTTCATATAGGAGGTATTAAAAAGTTATAGATGATAAACTTGGGAATTTTTCTTGCTTGTAATCTTTTGAACTTGATAAAAAATTTCACTCTATTTTTGTTTTTGAGTAAGCATTTTCATAACATTCAAACGAAGGTTCTTTAACAATTTTTATAAAGGTATAACTTTTAAACCATACTCAAATTCTTCATTAAAACATCTAATATTCATCCAACTAAGAAAATTTATATCTAATCAAAACAAGAGTTGTGATATAGCTTGAGTCCCTGCCTATTTGTTATAAACTGGCAAGTTATTATTTTTTGTGAAAATAATATAAGGATTGTTTGTTATTTGGATTTCCTAAGGAGCTTATTGATTGATGTTATGTGGTTTTTTTCTTGTTTGGTACCTCAGGCCAATTGTCTTTTTGTTTGGTGCCATTTATATTTTGACATTGAAACAAACATACAAATATTTTAGCAATGAAAGTGAAAGAAGACATTTTATGGAGTAATTTGACAGTAACCTAAAACTAGCAATTGCACCTTGGTGTGCAATAGGTATGCCAAAGAGGTGTGGAAGATCAATTAGGGAATTTTTTGGTCTATTAGTTGCATACTCTTGTGTATGAAATGAGGTTAACTGGTAGGCCTTTTAACAAGTGATGTTGTTTGTGCACCAAAGGTCTTAACAAAGAAATGATATCTTCAAATCAACTATGCATCCACTTACAAAGATCTAATCAGGAGTGAAAAAAAACCTATGAATCGAGAAGATAATTAGGCTAATGTTATGCTCATAGTAGGGTGAGTTTGTTGACTTCTCTTTTGCTATTTGTCCTTGATAAAATCAGATGTTTGATTTTTACATTGCATCTTGGTGATTGACTCTAACACATGACATTTGGTTCATTGGCACCTATCAGGATAGTATGACAACAAAAAAGTAACGTAACACCAATAGAGTAAACTACTATGATATCAATATATTGGAACAACTATGTCGATGCATGTTCAGGTTGGGTCATCAAAATAAGTGTGTATTGACAATATAGTATCCAAAAGCTAATGTGTGCCATCATGGAGCTTGGACAATCAGTTCTTATGGATTGTCGATAAACATATTATTGTCTTTCATTAACATATAACATCGGGTGACTTTGATAATAATCAAACACTTAATGTTGATTATGTGGTAATCCACTCAAGCACCTAATGATGATTATGTGGTAATCCACATGGGAAGTGATTTGAAAAGAATTATATTATTATGATGTCAAAGTTTGATAACATTCAAAGTGTCATGGACTTGAAATGAGATTCAGTTAGCTTTGGGACCTATATGTAAAGGAAAAAACTTAGGGTAAAAGTGTTATTATGAGGATCTGGTTACTACTGAGAGAGGGGGTGAATCAGTAGTAAAATAATTTTACAATACTTCAAAACATTGTACCAATGACTACTCAAACAAATCCAATTAGAAGATTTACCAAACCATTCACTCAAGTGCTCATTATTATGCAAACAATGTAAAGGTATCAAATGCACAAATCAATAATGCAACCACCATATGAACACAAAGATTTTTCACATGGAAACCAAAATTGGAAAAACCACGGTGGGAATTAGTACCCACAAAATATTTGCACTCTTTCATAATGCACCCGATTAAAGCCCTACCCCAATCAAGAATTTTACAATATGCCTGGTTAAGAGTGGACCCTGTTAGGAGTCACTCGATTAAGGGATTTGCCTCAACCTTGTTAGGAGCTCTACCTTGTTAAGAGTAACCTTGTTAGAGGATTTTGAACCCAAGTTAATGAGCCACCTAGTGAAGGGATTTACAATGAAAGACTTGTTAGGATGAAGCAATCACCAGTGAGGAGGGAGCTCAAGGAGATCAATCTGGGCCGGTCAGCAAGAGTAAACACAACAGAAACACATAGATATGATAGAGGCAATGCAGAAAAGATAGTTTTACTACATGAAATTTGATTACATCTAATTGGTAACAATTGAGTTACAACATCCTGGAACACAAGCCTGGTAGAATAAGTCACAATTGGGACCTTGAATCAAAAGATCTATCTTCTAGGCATAGTCTATCTATCTGATACTCTAATTGATTCTACCCAATTAAGGGATTTCAAACTGTTGTAACTGTTAAGGAACAAAAAGGTAAATGATATGATTATAACACTTCCTTGCTTGCTAGTACAAATCCTTTTCAACACAACTCTGCTACACACATGTAGACACTTCAATCTGGCTCGGCAACACCTTCTCTCAAACTATCGACAAACAATCTCTTCTCCAACTAGCCCTAAATACACTTTTTAGTTAGGTTGGCTACATAACCCTAAATACATTCAAAATATAATAAATTTACATTTCAGATCATTATAGATCATTAAAAAAAATTTCTAGATAATTTCCACAATTGAATGATCACCGCACATCACCGCACATCGATTTCATAAGAAATCAAACCCTTGTCACATTCTACTAAGCACTTTGTTGTTTCCCAAGAAATTTGATCCTTGTATGCACTAAAACATAATCTTATCAGTACACATATTTTGACACATCATCACTAAGTTATGAACATGATAATATCCACCACCAAATCATAAATCATTACCGGTTAAAGATCTATTACCGGTATACATTCTTCTTCACAAAGTTCATGACAATCAATCATAACTCACTTAATACACTGAATATGTTGATGCAGTTTCAATAAAAGACTCATGCCAATGTCACAAACATATGTTTCAAATTGCAACACCTAACTCTTTACCAATCGTTTGTACGAGTTAATTGATCATCGCTTTGTTCCTATTTACCGGTTTATAGAAACGTAGCAGTTTTGCTGTCAAACACATTCCACTACCAGTTAAGATATACCAGTAGGCCTAGATGACTTAGATGACTAAGCAAACATGGTTTCCATCAATGACAATAGAAATAAAGTCATCAAATAACTTACAACTATATCAACATCATCTAGCCAACAATCTCCATCAACTTTACCGGTCATCTTCATCTTATCAACATCTCCATATGCCAATAATCTCTCCATCATTATCTTCATCAGTTATGCCAAAAAAAAAAAGACTATTGTACTTTCATCTTGCTACAACAGTCTGAAACCTAGTGTCACCATGGAAATTGTTCAGTTTTAGTGTTTTTCACTTGGGTTGCACATCTTGATTCGAAACATGTATGATGAAGAGTTTGCATTGGAGATTCGGTTGGTGTTTTTCACTTGAGCTGGAAGTGGAGATAAATTTAGCAGATTTCATGGGAATTTATTTTTTAGTTTCAGGTCACCATAAAGGTAACATCTGACCATTGTGTTTCAGTCTTTCTCTAAAGTAAAATCAGTGGTGAAATATTTTATTTTGAAAATGATAAAGGCTACAAATAAGAGATTATTGAGGGTTTATTTTTGTTTTCTTTGGAAAAGAAAAAGATTAACAAAGATTTGTATTTTGTTAAGCCAGTGAGTGTGAAATTTTACCTTCATGACTTAGTGATTTCATTTCCAAAAAGGAAAAGAGTTTCACTTGTTCTTTAACTGAAAAGAAAGTTAAAAATTGATTTTTGGGTTCCAATTGTTTAAAACAATTTCATTTATTCTTGAAACCCTAACTCAAGGGTTTGATTCTTGACTCGAGTTTTCAGTTTGTTGTAAGGGTTTCATTTATTTTGCTATATAAATTCATGGCTTCAAGCCATTGCTCAATTCGATGTTTTTATAAAAAGAAACAAAGCTTTATGAATGATTTTTAGTGTGTTGGATTGAAAAACTTGTCAAGATTGAAAAGAAGGTTTTATTGTCTCTAGTTTTCACAAGAGAGAATCTTATTCAAAATTGAGAGAAATGATTTTTTGGTACTGCTATATACAATACATATTGTGATTGACATCATTGAAAATCATATTTTGTGTTTGTATAGATTAATGATTTTAGGACTGCAAAGTTGATGCAATTGTAAGGCCAGTAGTGATTACAAACTTTGAAAGTGACTTTGTAGTTTGAGGAGTTGGTGCTCCCATTAAGTTGGAATTTTAGATAAGGTCTTGAGTTAATACTCCATTGCAAATAGTTGTTTTTGAGTTGAATAAAGAGACAGGTTTCAAGTGGTTTTTTATACCCCATGAGGTTATTTCCACTCAGGAAAATATTTGTGTTATATGGCCACTCATGTGGATATCTATTATTGTCTGTGTGATTTTAAGTTCATGTTTTCATATGCATCAAGTGTCATGCTCTGATAGTTTCATTGGTCATGATTGTTTTGTTAATATGTTATTATTATGTTTGAACAAATGCATGAGTCTTGAATATATGTTAAGTACAAAGCAGTAAAAGTATTGTTCAATCATTTTCATATGAACAATGAATTTAACATGCTTTAAAAGATTGATGCTTGTCAAGTTGTTTGGTTGGTTTAAATAAAAATGATGCATTGACAACAATTCATTGTGAGAGATTTTATGTAAGTGAGTCTTTTGTTTGTAATTTGTTAAAATATGTCATTACTCTGATTCACCTCCCCCCTCTCCGAGTAAATCCACTTCCAACAAGCGGTATCAGAGCATAGGGTCCTGCATTAGGCATTTCCTAGTATTGGTCTTGGTATTGGAAGTTTTTCATCATGTCACATGTTCAAGAGGGGTCGTCTATTATTAGAGCTCCATTATTTGATGGTTATGACTATGTGTTTTGGAAAATTGGAATGGAAACATATCTAATTTATATAGACCTTGATCTCTAGAATATAGTCTATAGCAAGTACATTATACCTTCTACCATTTCTACAAACCCTGATGAGAAAAAACAATATGAAATGAATGCAAGAGCCAAACATGATATCTTGTGTGGTTGGACAAAAGATGTCTTTGTTAAAATCATGCATTGTAAATCTACTCATGAAATATGAGAAAAACTTTAAAATATCTATCAAGAAAATGAAAAGGTTAAATAGTCAGATATTCTTACCCTTAAAAATCAGTTTGAGGAAATGAAAATGAAAGATGATGAAAAAATTATTGAATATTTCTTGAGAATAGATGAAGCTATTAATGGTGTGAGAGGATTAGGTAAATAAGTATATGATTTCATAGTTGTTAATAAGGTGATTAGAACCTTACTGCCTAAATATGAGATCAAGGTTTCAACCCTTGAAGAAAAGAAAAACTTTAATAAGCTTACCTTAGATGATCTTCAAGGAACATTAACTGCTTTTGAAATGAGAACACGTAAAGTTTATAATGCTAGTTCATCATTGAAAGAAACTGCTTTTAAAATAAAAAACAAAGATAACGTTGACAGTGAATCAAATTTGTCTGATTCGTTAGAGGCACTTCTAGTGAGAAAACGCAAAAAGAAATATAGAGGAAAACTGCCTCTCAAATGTTTTAACTATGGTAAGGCTGGTCATTTTGTAGCCCAATGTCCTCATGCTGATGAAAACAATGATGATGATCAAACTGAAAAGAATTACAAGAAAATGTTCTTTAGTCCTAAAAAGAAATTTAACTTCAACAACACAAAAAAGAAAACGAGTCTATTCAGCAAAGAAGATTCATATGATGAATCAGATATTTATTTAGGTGAAACCTTATTCATGGTTGAAGTTGATATGCAAAAAGCTTCAAGCAGTCAACTTGAGAGTCAAATAAACAATGAATTCAATCTTGAAAACTATGAAATAAACCTTGAGGGTGAACTACTTTGTGCCCTTCAAGAAATTAAAAGATTTAAGAAACAATTTGCTTCTCAAGAGCAAAATCCAAACAAGATGATTACATCTTTGCAAGTTATGTTAGATGACTCTAAAAGAGTTGTGGATAATCTCAAATCAGTTCTTGGTGATAAAGACAAAGAGATTCAAGCTCTTAAACAACAAGTTATCTTTCTCAAAATGCAAGTTGAAGAGCATTTAAAAACCATTCACTTGAATAATATGCTTGAGAAATAAAAGCAACTTGTTGACACAGGTGAATGCTCAAAATTTGTTTTTGATTAAGGAAAAATAGGTTTTAGGGACCCAAAACCCACTTACATATCATAAAGAAAAGCATTAGAGAAGCAAGAAAGGATAGAACAAAGAAAGAAAGGCAACAAAAGATCAACACAAAAGACAAAAACCAGAGAAAAATATAGCAAAAGACCAGTGAGATATTGACACACCTAAAACAAAACTAGAACATCTAGGTGAAAATATTTATGGTCTCCTCACTATCCTTGACAAGCATCATCATTGCATTTGCTGCCTCTTTAAGGTCTTTGCTTTCCTGCACCTATTGATTACCTTTAGTCTTCAACTCCAACTCTTTAGCATTTTGCCTAGTTCTGCGACTGGAAGAATGCTGGATAGAGATAGAACCTGGCTCATTATCAACAATCACAGTATCTTTAATCTGCTTATCCTTCTCTAGGCAGGCAACCAATGCTCGGTTTTTTGAACCCTATTATTTATCAGTTCATAATCAAACTCACCCTTTTCTTTGAGAGTCCTCACCACATCCTCCAGGTGCTTCACATCTCCCTTTATGATCTCACCCTCTGACCAGTCAAGAATTTATTTTTCATCCTCTACTTCACTATTATCCTCATAATTATCCTCTTTTCCTTTATCATTAATATCCTTAACCACATTATCAATTTTGATCTCCAGGTCTCTGTGTTTTTCCTGAATATTGGTAATATTATCAACCACCCAGTTCTGGAAATTAAACATTTCCAGAGAGCTATTTCTAACAACATTTAGAATAGTATCCACATCCTCCATGTCCTGGGAAGAATCCTCAGGCCTAGGGTTGCCCTCCTCTATATTATTTTGAACCTCATCCCTATTGTCCATATCATAGGGAATCTCCTTCTCCTCTGACTCATCAAAATCCTCTTTACCCTTCTCGTTATCCTTGTCTCCTTTCTCACCCTCCACCTCCTTCTCCTGCTCATGCCTCACCTCCTTCTCGACCTCCTTCTCCTGCTCCTGCTTAGGATCAGTCATCTCTTCAGCATCTTGTTCAACTTTCTTACTAACCCTCGATTTCTTTTTAGGGGGAGGATTGGTAGAATCCTTATTAGACTCAGAACTGTCGTCATCCTTAGAGATATGGGCACTCTCCACAAGGGTATCATCCTTATTGGCCTTAACTTTATCCTTAAGATACTCATAAATTAGCATAATAAGACCTTGGAGGGAAATGGGGTAGGAATTGGGTTTCTTAGCATGGTCAGCTAGACTGCCATTAAGGGAGGAGGCCAGATAGAAGGGAAGAGATATCTTAGAACCATGGCGAAAGTGATTAAGGATAAAAAAGTGATAATTATAGACTTTCAAGAACCTACCATCAATAGTAAGATATTCCATTAACACTTTTGATATTTTTTGCCAAAAGGAGTTTACCTGGTTAGGGAGATAATAGGAAATATTATCCTTTTTGGCAAGGCGAGCCCTTTCTTCTTTGTTCTTGGGGAAATTTTTGATGGCTTCCACCGAGAACTTATGATCTCTATAAAACTTGATGTCATCCTTTTGCAAACCAGTCACCTCAGCCATCAAGTGTTCATCCACTCTCCAGGTCTGACCAAATAGAGTAACTCTGTTATGTTTCCAACCCTTTGAAAAACCACGGGAAACGAGCTTCTTGCTCCCATGCAATTTCTCCATATAATCAGTGAAGCCATTTTTATGCAGCCTTCTCCAAATTTTCCTTTCACTCTTCCAACTATCACAACTAGTGTGCTCATTATGGTTGAGATTTCCACGCATAATGTAGAAGTAGTTCAAATCGAAACCCTTAGGGGAGCACAAACTAACTAGATGCTAAAGAACAGAGAAGCTATACTCATTAATGCGATGCTTGAGATAGGTCATCATCTGACAATCTACCTCACTCCAAACTCTGTCATTGAAGTCTGAACTAAAAAGGGTAATGATGAGATTAATATGTACCATTGATCTTGTCATAAACTAATTGCTCTCGAACTTTGTTCTTACATGATTACTCTCTGATATAATTAGCATCTTCCAATAAAATGACCCCCTCATTAGCTAACAAATCGGATACCCTATTACCTTCCCTAAAGGTATGGGTAATAACCACACTATCACAAGAATCTAACATTTTTTTTGCCTTATCAATTATATTTTGGATATTCTAAGAAGGGGAGCTAATATCTTTAATAACCTGAATTGTATTAAGGGAATCCCCCTCCAGCCAATTTTTTTAAAAATTGAAACCCTGAGCAAGATGAAGACATTTTAACATTGCTCGAGCTTCTACAACATGGTTTTTTGAATTCCAAAGGGAGAAGCAATTGTAACAACACAAAAGCTATGAGAATTTCTTATAACACCTCCCCCACCAACATTACCTAGATTTCCTTTAGGTGCACCATCAAAGTTCACCTTCACCCAATCATGAGGAGGGAACCTCCAAACCACATTATCTCTTATACTCTTCATATCAGACTTCCAAACTTATTCAATAATTTCCATTATGTAAGAATCCTTTTATCATTGTCATTCATATCAATATAACTACACTGCTTGTTGCTTTTGTGAATGGTGTTGATGTTTTCTTTAATAGCCCTACAAATATTTCCAAAGACCACCTGAGAAGAACACTTAGTCTTGCTAAAAATTATATTGTTCTCTCCTTCCAAATATGCCAACAGGTCATAGGAGGAAGAAAGGACGAAAGGGTCTTAATGATGGGAATCTTGGTAGGAAAAATCCAATGCCAAAGGACTTCCTTAAAACTATTCTACATAACCCAATCAACTTTCCATTGCATGCACACTTTACCCCCGATTTCCTAGGTAAAAAAATAGTGAATGAACAAATGATCCACATACTCAACCTCTTTCTAACATAACTCACACCCATTAGGGATCATAAATCCTCTTCTGACTAGGTTATCAATAGTGAGAATTTTGTTATGAGTGACATGCCAATAAAACATATTAACTTTAGGAATGAGGAATCTATTCCAAACTTTATTCCATATAGAGTTACAAGTCTAAGTTGATATCTTTTTGTAAGCAGAAGCAATAGTAAAAGTACCCCTAGAATTACTCTTCCATAAGAAGACATCATCTAAGTCTTTGCTAACAGAAATGGACAACAAATCATGCTCGAGCAAAGAGAATATAGCATAAACAACATCAAGTCTAACCCATTTATTCTCCTCCCAATAATTACAAACCATAGAACCAAACCTCATTTTACAATCTTCAATGAGATGCCTGCAATCCTGGTTAAAAAGAGGCTCATCTTAGATCCAGAAATCCTCCCAAAATCTGATTTTGTTACCTTTGCCAAGGACCCAGCCAACTCCATCTTCAGAAACTTTAATAGATTTTATCATACTATTCCAAATAAAAGATCCAGTAGGGATATCTTAAGAATAGAGAAGGGAATGAATGGGCTGATTATGGATGTATTTGTCAACCACACCCTACCCCAATCTCTCTTAATACCATAGGCCCTCCAAACCTGTTTGGCTAACAAAGATTTATTGAAAGATTTAAGGGATTTGATACCTAACCCCCCACTACTTTTAGGACCACAAAATTTATCCCAAGAAATCAAAGCAATCCTTTTCTTATCTTCCACACTAGACCAAAGAAATATTTTCTGAATTCTTTCTAACACTTCTGCAAATTTGACTAGTATACTAAACAAACTAAGAGCATAAATAGGTAGATTTTGAAGGGTAGCTTGAAGAAGTTGGAGCTTACCAGCCTGCGACAACATAAAGCCTTTCTATCTAGCCAATTTTTTGTTGAACTTATCAATCAAAGAATTCCAGAAAGAGTTTGGAGGAGCCAAACCAAGAGGGAGTCCCAAATAAGTAGAGGGGAGTAGCTCAACCTTACAACCAATTATGTTAGCAATCCTCTGCTACCTCAATAAGGGAGTTTTGATGAAGTAAATAAAAGATTTCTCAAAATTAGTTAATCATTTGAGCATAAATGGAATAATTTCAGGTTTAATTCCTTTTTCAATGGCTATTGCTTCTTTTGTAATAAATTTGGCCACAAAGTGAGTACTTGTAAATTCATGATGCCTAGAACACCAGGATTAGGTCCCAAAAAATACTTTGGCTTTCCAAATACAATCGGGTGTTTTAAGTGTAATAATATTGGTCACACATCCAAATAGTGCAAACAAAATAATGAAAATACAAGAAAGGTTTGGAGACCCAAACTTATTCCAAACATAGAACAATCCATACTTGTGCAAACAACCTTCCTCTGCAACAAGAAGACATTGTGGGTAGTTGATAGTGGTTGTTTCAACCACATGATAGGGGATAAGGACAAGTTTTTAAAACTTGAAGATTATGCTGGTGGTTTTATGAAGTTTGGTGATAACTCAGGAATACAAATAAAAGTCAAAGGTTCCTTGCTTCTTAATGATGATATGCCTATTCATGATGTGTACTATGTAAAAGGTGTCAAACACAATCTTTTAAGTGTCAGTCAAATTTATGATAGTGGATACAATGTTTCATTCAACTCACAAGGTTGTGCAATCAAGACCCAGTTCGGTAAAACAATTGCAACTGGATTGAGAACACATGGCAATATATATAATCTTCTTGAATCTTCTAATCTTGAAAGAAATGAAGGCATGTGTCTTATGGGTCAAGTTGAAGAAAAGTGGTTGTGGCACAAATGGTTAGGGCATATAAACTTTGATAATCTGGTTAAGGATACTATTATGGTTGAGGCTAAGGTTTACATCATTGTTAGGGTTAGGGTTAGGGTTGTGATTAGCGTTAGGTTACAAGGTAAAGGTTATGATAATAGTTAGAGTTTATATAATGTTAGGGTTAACATCAAGGTTAAGGTTTGATTTAGATTTAGGATTGTAGATAGGGTTAGGGTTAAAGATTACAATTAGGGTTAGGGTTATGGTTAGGGTTAGGGTTTAGTGTTAGGGTTAAGTTTATGGTTATGGTTAGGGTTTATTGTTGGTGTTTTAATTATGTTTAGGGTTTATTGTTAGTGGTTTGATTATGTTATGTTTAGGGCTAGCATAACCATAATTACAGTTAGGGTTAGGGTTATAATTATAATTGGGGGTAGGGTTTGGATTATGATTTGATTTATGATTATTTAATGTAGAGTTAGGGTTAGGGTTAGGGTTAGGGTTTAGTGTTAGGGTAAAGGTTAGTATTATGGTTAGGGTTAAGGTTTACATCATTGTAATATATATAAATTATATAAATTATTAAGCATAGGGTTAGAGTTAGGGGTTGCAGTTACGATTATTGTTAGGACTAACGTCTACATGAAGGTTAGGGTTAGAGTAAGGAATATGTTTTTGCTTTTTGTTAGGGTTATGACCTTAGGGTTAAGTTTAGGGTTATGACATGATTATTGTTAGAGTTAGGGATTAGGGTTATGGTTAGGCTAGGATTAGGGTTATAGTTAGGTTAGGATTAGGGTTAAGATTATGATGAAGGTTAGGGTTTACGATTATGTTAAGATTATGATTATGGTTATGGTTTACATCATGGTTCAGGATATGATTAGGCTTAGGGATTAGGGTTCTAGTTAGGATTATGGCTAGGGTTAGCAGTAGGGATAGGGGTTAAGGGTTATGGTTAGGATAATGATTATGATTTATATCATGGTTAGGGTCAAGGTTATGGTTTGGGCTATAGTTTAAGGTTGGGGTTAAGGTTTAAATATGTTAATATATAGTTATACTATTGTATTATTAAGTTTAGGGTTAGAGTTAGGGTTTACAATTATGATTATTGTTAGGGTTAAGGTCTACAGGATGATTAGGGTTATAGTTAGGGATTATGATTATGGTTATGGTTTACATCATGGTTGGGGCTATGATTAGGCTTAGGGTTTTAGGGTTCTAATTGGGATTATGGCTAGGGTTAGGGTTTACATGATGGTTAGGATTAGGGATAGGGTTCAGGGTTAGGGTTAGGATAATGGTTGTGGTTTATATCATGGTTAGGGTTAGGGTTTAGGGTTAAGATTAAAATTATGATTAGGTTTAGGGTTAGAATTAAGGTTACAATTACAACATAGGTTATGTGTTAGGATTAAGGTTAGGGTTAGAGTTTAGTGTTATGATTATGGTTAGGTTTTATGGTTAGGGTTAGGATTTACATCATGGGTATTGTTAATATTTAATTAGTGTTAGGGTTAGTGTTTAATTAAGTTGTATTACAAATAAATTAGGATTCATTTAGGGCTATAAACAATGCTACGATTTCAATAGGGTTAGCTTTTAAGGATAAATCATGTTTTTAGGGTTAGGGTTAGGGTTATGGTTAATATTATTATTATGGTTATGGTTTAAATCATGGTTGGGGCTATGTTTAGGCATATGGTTTAGGTTTCTAGTTAGGATTATGGCTATGGTTGTGGTTTATATCATGGTTAGGGTTAGGGTTTAGGGTTAAGATTAAAATTATGATTAGGTTTAGGGTTAGAATTATGGTTACAATTACAACATAGGTTATGTGTTAGGATTAAGGTTAAGGTTAGAGTTTAGTGTTATGATTATGGTTAGGTTTTATGGTTAGAGTTAGGATTTACATCACAAGTACTATTAATATTTAATTAATGGGTTAGTGTTTAATTAAGTTGTATTACAAATAAATTAGGATTCATTTGCGGCTATAAATAGTGCTCCGATTTCAATTTGGTTAGGTTTTAAGGATAAAGCATATTTTTAGGGTTAGAGTTATGATTAATATTATTATTATGGTTATGGTTTACATCATGGTTAGGGCTATGATTAGGCATAGGGTTTAGGGTTCTAGTTAGGATTATGGCTAGGGTTGGGGTTTACATGATAGTTAGGGATAGGGTTAGGGTTAGGGTTAGGGTTCTTTAATTAGGCTTAACTTATGGGTTACATTAGCATAAAGGTTTAATTAGGGTTGGGGTCAATGTCAGGTTGAAGTTAGGGTTAAGATTATGTTAGGGTTCATGATGTTGTTTAAGATGAGTTTTAATTAAGGTTAGGGATCAATTAGAATTAGTGTTATGATTAGGGCTAGTGTTCAATTAGGGTTATAATTACTATTAGGATTCAAATAGGATTAGAGTTTAGGAATAAGGCATGGTCTTAGGGTTAGGGTTCTATAATAAAGCTTATCGTTAAAGTTAGAGTTAATTTATGGGTTAGCTTGGCATTGGGGTTCAATTAAAATAAGGGATTGATTAGAAGTAATGTGAGGGTTAGGGTTAGTGTTCAATTGAGTTATATTAAAATTCAATTAGGGTTCAATTAGGGTTATAAATAGTGTTAGGATTCAATTAGGCTTAGGGTTTGAGAATTATAAATAGTGTTAGGATTCAAATAGGCTTAGGGTTTGAGGATAAAATATATTGTTAGCATTAGGGATTTATAATAAAGCTTGATTTTAAGGTTAGGGTTCATATTTAATTAGTGTTAAGGATACCATTTAATTAGGGTTAGGGTCAATGTTAAGATGAGTTTTGGGTTAAGACTACCTTAGGGTTTTGATTGTTGTTAGGGTTAGGGTTTAGGCTTAAGGTTAGGATTATGGTTAGGCTTAGGATTACGGTTTAGGGTTATAGTTAAGTTTAGTATTTACATCATGAATATGGTTAGGGTTAGAGTTAGGATTATGGTTAGTGTTAAGGTTACGATTTAGGGTTAAATTTAGAGTTATGATTATGGTTATGATTATGGTTGGGGTAAGGGTTTACAAAATGGTTTGGATTAGGGTTGTAATACATAATGTATAATTGTATCTAATTGTATTATTTCCCTATGTGGTAAGAAAATTTGAGAAAGTGGGTGAGGGAAAATTTAAGGCCCAAACCAAAGACACATACTTAAATCTAAAATCTTAAAAGTAAGGGCTTCAGATTATGGTTAGGGTTAGGGCTTAGTATTATGGTTAGTGATATGATTAGTGCTAGGATTATATAGGGCTTAAGTTAGGGATTAAGTTTAGAGTTAGATGTAGGGTTATGGTTTAAGACGTTTTAGGGTTAAGACTAAGGATTATTGCTAGGGTTAGGATTATGATTAGGGTTAGGCTTTAGGGTTATGGTTATGGTTGTATTTTATATCATGGTTGAGGTTATAGTTAGGGTTAGGATTATGGTTAGTAGGCTAAGGGTTTAGGGCTATGGTTTAGATTGTAGATAGGTTTAGGGTTTACACCATGGTTAGGCATAGGGTTAGGGTTAAAGATTAGGGTAAGGATTATGGCTAGGGTTTAGAGATAAGATTAGGGTTAGGGTCAAAGCTTAGGGTTAGCGTTATGGTTGGGGTTTGGGGATAGGGTTAGGTTTATGATTAGGGTTAGGATTTATATCATGTTTATATCTACGACCAAGTATTATGGTTTGGGATATGGTTATCATTAATGTTAAAATTTACATCTTATTTTGAGTTAGGGTTAAGATTATGGTTAGGCTTAGGGTTTAAAGTTTATGGTTAATATTATAGCTGGGATTAGGGTTTATATTATGATTAGGTTTAGGGTTATGGTTGGAATTATTTTTAGTATTAGATTATTTGATAGGGTTATGATTAGTGTTAGGATTAGTTTAATTGAGGGTTAGGTTTAGGGTTGTGCTTCAATTTGGTGGTTATAGTTTTCAATTTAAAAATAGGCTATTATTGATAAATTCATTAATTTTAAATTTAATTATTGTATGTACCGTTTCTCAAATTTGAGAAGTTATATTTGTTCCGATTGATTGAAAAACAGGTTTTAAGGACCCGAAACCATTACAACATAGTTAGAAAGAAAGCTAAGAAAATAGAGTCCACATACAGAGTGACTGGTCAAAAAACCAGCGAACAAAAAAAATAGCTAAACAACAAAAAATAACAAAGAACCCAAGGAGACACTACATAGTAATTTTCTTTAGCAGATCCTCTGCCTTTGTCACCAGCTCATCATAGGTCACCCCAACTGCTTTCAGCTCCTCCAGGTCCTTATTCACTTTCTTTTCCTTCCTCTTCCCATGGGTGCGGGTTCTGGGACCTTGGGCTTCCCCTGTTCCTTCTGCATCCAGGTTAATTTCCTGGATTTCCTTTTCGTCATCAAGCTTGCTGATGAGGGTATGGGTGTTGTTGGCTGAGATTTTTAGAATGGTGAGGCTCTGCTCTGCAATGTTCTTGAGGCACTCCTCTATCTTGTCCACTTTGGCGACTGTGTCCGAGAGCATTTTTTCACTAGTTTCCTCCAGGGTTTTTCTGTTCTGTATCTCCTTTTCAATTTTCTCAAACCGGGGATTAAAGGTATCTCTGATGTCTTCCGCTTTAGCAATTGTGATCTTTAGATCCTTGATATAATTGGCCATAGTGTTCCCCTCTCCAATGTTAATTGTCTCCAAGATCAGGACTCTGTTGCAGAGATTTTTGTACTCATCCGTAGTTTTCTTATTCCCATCAATAAGCCATTCTATGGTTTTCATAAAACCATTCAAGGCCTTAGGAGGAGGGCCAGAAGAGGGAGTCACTTTTCCAGGGGTTATCTGTTCATCTTTAGAGATATGGAGGGCAAAAATAGTGTCGGCGGCCCTGAGAGTCTCCTCCATAGTCTCCATATCCAGGTTGTGTTCAGCTTCTAAGGTCCTTGTTTGCTTGTCATCTTCCGGTTCCTTGCCAGTCTCCTCTATTTTCTGTTGCTTCTTCCTGGTCTGGGCTTGGTTCTTACTTTTTTTCTTCACCACCCCCTTAGGGTTCTTCTTCTCCTCAGGGAAATCAGAGTACTCTTCTTCCGAAGAAATACTAATCAAGGGTTTGCTTTGAGGATTTTTGCTCTTAGAAGAAGAGTGTCTTGATTTCCTCTTCTTACTACTCTCATACTCTAAGTCATCAGAGCTTTCCTCATTATCAGTTGAAGAATCATTGTCTGATTCCTCCTCCTCCGAGAAATCAGAATTAGACATTTCTTCTTCCGAATCCATAGAGAGTTGCATTTGGTTGATTTTACTAGCCTTTAAATGGTCATAAATGAGGACCATAAGTCCCTGGTGCATTGCAGTATCACCCCAAGGATTTTATTTGTAGGCTTTTAGGGAGGCATTCATAGAACAGAGCAAGAAGTAAGGGAAATTCACCTTATCATTATGCCTAAAATGATTTAACAGGGCAAAATGATACCCATATACTTTCTTAAACCTACCATCTAGAGTTATATACCTCATTAAAACAAAGAGAATTTCCCACTAGGGTTTTGCAAAAGCCCTAGGCAGGTAATAGGTTTTACTCAACTTTACCAGTCTTTTCTTCTCTTTCTCAATGACCCAGTACCTTTCAATGGCTTCCCTGCTGACCTTTCTATCTCTGTAGAAGTTGCAGCCCTCCCTGTTGAGACCCGTAGCTTTAGCTATTAAATCTTCATCAATTTCCACTAGTTGGTCGCCCATTTTAAGCATGCCCTTCTTCCAATTTTTGCAGAAGAAGCTAGTTATCTTTCCATCATGGCCATGGAGTCTCTCAATGAAGCTCGAAAGACCACCCTTCTGCAAAATTTACCACACCTCTTCTTTCTGTTTCCACTCCTTGCAACTGCTTGGCTCATATCTTCTCCTATTTCCGCCCATGGTGTCGTTTCTCATAGCTAAGTTTAGATTACAGAACTGGTGAAATAGAGAGCTTTTCGAAGTTAAAACCAATACCCAAAAAGCGTGTGTAGCATTAATGATCTGATGGGTTATAAAACATGTTCTACTGGCTTTGATGTTATAATGAGTAATTACCTCATTATAGAAGTAACTCGAAGTGCTTACTTCAGTACTTATCGTAATTGCCCTGTCAATCAAGAGTCTTTGGGGTACTTTGATATCTTTCATTAATTATGATTTGTCTGACATCTTTGGGGAGACCACTCTCACCTATCCATGTGGTAATAGTCTCATTATTAACTGCCATGTTTATAGCCCAATCAGCAGAACAGTTGGCCTCCCAATAGATATGGGATATGTGGCATTTTTTGAAGGTTCTAATGATTTCAATAGCAGAAAAAATTATATTGTGAATCGACCAAGAGGGCTTTGAGGTCCCATTGAGACAATTATATTATTGGAGTCCCCTTCTATCCAGAGATAGGGACAGTTCCATTTTTTGGCTAGAATAATGCCTTGAAGGGCTGCCATAGCTTCCGCTTTATGATTGGTTTGAGTTCCAATAGGGACAATAATCATACCTTTGCAAATGCCTTTGTAGTCTCTGAGAATAGCTCCACAGCCTGAGGGACCTGGGTTTCCTTTGGCTGCTCCATCAAAATTGATTTTGAGCCAACCTTGGGGAGGGGTTTGCCATTTAACTTCAAGCCTTTTATTGTAGCTGAGATTATGACCATCAGTGATCTTCATATTCCAAGCTCTTAAGATGTTTGACTCCAAGGAGTTGTTAGAGTAACAAGAGACCTCCATGGTTCCCATATTTTCCTGAATAGCCCTTTGAATTTTTTGAAAAACAATGTCTTGATTTAGGGACACATCCCTGAATATTCAGTTGTTTCTTTCCTTCCAAAGACCCCACAAAATGTGTGGAAGAGAGAGCTGCCACATACATCTTAGAAAAGAGTTGGTCCAATGAATTTGCTAAGAAGAGAACAAATCTCTGATGTTACTAGGAAACACCCAAGCTAGACTAAAGCTCTTGAGGAAGCTTTCCCAAATAGAGGTTGAGAAAGAACAGTGGAGGGCAAGATGGTCCATTGACTCTTCCTCTTGAAAGGACAACACACACCTATTTGGAAGGGCAAAACCTCTGCATTTAAGGTTGTCAATAGTAAGGATCTTATTTTGGAGAATAGTCTAGAAGAACAAATTGATTTTGGGAGTGAGACCTTTTAACCAAGCTTTAGACTAGAAGGGATTCATAGGAGGGGAGGGGGAAAGGATACAATACATCGAAGACACAGTAAAAATACCTTTGGGGTTATATTTCCAGATCAGGGAATCCTCTTCCTTATTTAGCCAAATAGCAGACAATTGGGTTTTGAGCTTAGAGAGACTGGGATGAATACTATCAATGTTCTGCCAGTTGTTCCCATCCCAGTAATTTGCCACTAAGGTACCAAAAGAGCCAATATAGGAGGGGGCATGGGAAGCCCACTCATAGAAATCCATAAGGGGTTTGTCAAAAAGCCAGGGATCCTCCCATAATCTAACTTTTCTATCATTTCCAAGTTTCCATGTCACATCTTTAGCAATCACATCTTTACATTTAGAAACATGGTTCCAGATATGGGATCCATTTATGTTGAGTTCCGAATTAAGAAAAGAAGAAAGAGAAGAGGACAAAAGAGAATACTTACTTCTCCAAATTTTGTACCATTCAGAATCAGAGTGAAACCATCTCCAAGCTTGTTTAGACAAGAGAGCTTCATTTAAAGTGCGAATCC
Source organism: Cryptomeria japonica (assembly GCF_030272615.1). NCBI lineage: Eukaryota > Viridiplantae > Streptophyta > Pinopsida > Cupressales > Cupressaceae > Cryptomeria > Cryptomeria japonica. The sequence continues at coordinate 245,217,031 of NC_081405.1, read as the reverse complement.
TCCTAAGCCCTAGACCACCTTTTCTTTTTGGCATGCCGACCTGATCCCATGCAACCAAGGACATTCTTTTCTTTTCCTCAACCCCAGACCATAGGAATATTCTTTGAATTTTCTCAATAGCTTCAGTGTACTTGACTGGAATTCTGAATAGGCTAAGAGCATAAATGGAGATACTTTGAAGAGTAGCCTTAAAGAGAAGGAGCTTACCAGCTTGACTTAAGAGAGCCCCTTTCCAACCTGCAAGTTTTTTTGTGAAATTTATCAACCAGCGAACTCCAATAGGAGTCAAGAGGGGCAATCCCCATGGGGAGACCAAGGTAGGTAGCAGGAAGGTCAGCAATCTTACACTCCATAATTTTGTTGATCCTTTGTTGTCTTCTCTCCGAGGTATTAATGAAAAAGACATCACTTTTGGCCCAGTTAATAAGCTGCCCCATAGCAGAAGCATATTTACACAAGGTACTCTTCAAAAATTTAGCTTCTGAGATGCTTGATTCCCCCATAATTATTGTATCATCAACAAATTGCTGGTGTGAACAAATAAGGTCAGCAGAAGAAGGTTGGAGGCCCTTAAAGGATCCTTTCTGCACCAAGTTTTCCATGGTCCGACCAAAGCATTCTTCCATAATAATGAAAAGGATGGGGGAGATAGGATCTCCTTGCCTAAGACCTCTCAAAGCTTGGAAAAAAGTTGAAGGAGAACCATTGATAAGAACAATAAAGGACACAGAAGTGGTAAGTTGGGAGAAAAGATCCACAACTCTTGGGGCAAACCCAAAGGAAGTGAGGACTTTTTGAAGAAGAGACCAGTCAACCCTATCATAGGCTTTGGAGAGGTCAAGCTTAAGGATGAGACCCTGCTTCTTCGCTTTAACAAGAGAGTGAATATTCTCATGAACAGTAATAATGGAATCGAGAATTTGTCTTCCAGGAACAAACCCATTCCGCTAGTGTTTAATTAAAGCTGGGAGAATAGACAAGAGTCTAGAAGTCAGGACCTTAGATATGATCTTGTAAAAGGAGTTGCAGAGGCTAATAGGTCTGAACTTGTCCAAAGAATCAACACCTTGAATCTTGGGGATGAGAGCAATAAAAGTACCATTGATTTTCTTCAAGAGTTTTCTAGCCCCAAAGAATTCCTTAACCCCATTAGCAACATCAGTCCCGATAATGTCCCAAAACTCTTGAAAAAAGAGCATTGGGAAACCATCAGGACCAGGAGCTTTGTTTCCATCATAGGAGAAAGTAACATTTTTAATTTCTAAGATGGAAGGAATGGAAGAGAGAAAGACATTATTTTGGGCATCAATGAGACGAGGAATGTTCTGAAGAAAAGAGGACTGAGCTTCAGCATCCAGACTTTGATCCCTCGTTAGGAGGTCCGAGAAATACCTCTTAGCTTCATTCCTTATTTCATCTTCCTTGACCAGCTCCCCACTATCCACAACTAACTTGTTCATCCTATTGGCTGCTTTATGTTTGATGGTTGACATATGGAAGAATCTTGTATTCCTATCCCCTTCCTTGAGCCAAATGCATCTCGATCTCTACTTCCAGAACATTTCCTCTTTAGCAATAATGTCATGGTATTTCTTAAGAATCTCATTCTCCTCAGCAATAGAAATAGTGCTGAAACCATCCTTCTGGATCTGGTCCTGTATTTCTTTAAGGTTTTCCTGAATTTTACTCTTAGCCTCAAATATATTCCCAAAGTTGTTCTTATTCCAGATTCGGATGTTGTCCTTCACACTTTTGAGCTTCTTAACAACTTTGAACATTGTCATTCCCTCAACTTGGATACTCCACCATTTTTGAATATATTTTTTAATGTCGGGGTGAAGGGTCCACATTTTTTCAAATCTAAAGGGATAATTTTTCCTTCTATTGATCAGATCAACATTGAAGGTGATTGGAAAGTGATCGGAACCAACCCGAATATGTGCAGACAAAGAACAAAAATACTGACTGTACCAATCATTAGAAATAAGAGTTTGGTCAAGGTAGACTTGAATAAGGTCATTACCATTTCTTCTATTTGTCCAAGTGAAATTACAACCCTGTATCTCCAAATCATTAAGAGCTTGGGAATAAATAAAATCCATGAGGGCCATCCTACTTTCGAGCTGAGGAGGACTGCCTCCAAATTTTTCCTCCTCTTTCAAAGGCGTATTGAAATCCCCCATAACCATCCAACTAAGATTTTTGAAACTTTCCCTAGCCTATCTAATCCTTTTCCAAAAAGAGTTTCTAGCCTTTAAGGTATTAGGAGCATAAATGTTTGTGAGAACCCATGAAGAACCATCTTTAAGATGCTCAAATTTAATACAAGAAAAATTACTTTCCTGAACAATGACCTGGCCTTTAACAGTGTTAAGATTCCAAATGGTTGCAATGCCTCCAGAAGCACCCTCAGAACTTCCTCCACTAATATTACCATTTTTGAAGAACTTCAAAGATTCAACTTTTTCTCTACTCATTTTGGTTTCTTGAATAAGAAAAATGTTAGGATTGCTATCTCTTATCATATTCCTAATAATATCATGTTTATGGGGATTGTTTAGACCCCTTATGTTCCAAGAAATTATCTTCATAGCTACTTACCAATTCCCAGCTCCTTGAGAGTTTTTTGAGTTCCATCTGCTATGTTCTTGCTGGCCTCCATATCTCTAACTTTGTGGTTAGAGGGTTGTCCTGGGGAAGAGGAGATGTATCCCACATCAACTTGAGCTATTCTACTAGATTTCCTAATCAGGGATGTCGAGGGTGTTACTGCTTTCTTACTCCTGTGTTTAGGCTGCTTCCATTCCATTTCTGACACAGGAGCCGCTTCCGGATTGATGAGGATTTTGGAAATTTCATCTTCATTACCCCATTTAGGAGTTCTGGACTCAGTTGAAATAATGTTTGTTATTCTTGAGTTCTGATCCAAATCCGAACGACTCAATCCCAAAATTGCACAATTTTGGGCTTCTTGAATTTCAAAACTAGGTATGGCTATAGAAGAGTTTGTCCTTTCAACTTGTGGATCTGGGATCTCACCTTCCTCAGGTTGATAGTAGCTTCTACTACCTTGTTTTCATATGTGTCATCAACCACTTCATCTTTCTCTTTTGGAGGATCATTCTGATTGTTCAAATCCTTTTTTTGAGTTGTTCTTATGGGACTAGCTTTGGTTGTTTCATTTCTATCTGCTTCCTGTACAATGGGACTGAAGATAGAGTTTGAGGCTTCCTTCTGTTCCCCCAAAGGAGAAAAGCGATTGGAATTTTCTTCCTTATTTTTTGTGTTTTTAACTTGCCACACCCATTTCTCTGGCATATTCTAGCTTTCAATATGAGGTTTTAACTGTTTAGGCTCCACCTTTTGCTTTTTTGGGTAATATTTTGCCCAATGACCTACCTTTTTACAGTGGAAACATGCAAAAGGAATAGTTTCATATTCTATATGTTGCTTCCAGGTTCCCAGTTTTGAAACTAGGTCAATCTGTTCCAGCATATCAACCTCAGGGGCTACTCCAACACAAAACCTTGCATGGGTTAATCTTCTTTTTGAAGCAGTGACTGGGTCTATAAAGAGCAGCTCACCAAAAGAACTTGCTATTCCAGAGAAGATGCTTTTGCCCCATACTCAAGAGGCAATCCTGGGAGCTTTATCCAAACTGGAACCTGCGCCAGAAGAGAATCATTCATGTTTAATTTTAGATGCCATTTTCTTAAAACCAAGGCTATCTTTCCCACCATCCAGGGACTCATGCACAAGATCTTAACCTTATCTTCTTCACACGAAAAAGAGAAAGACAGAAGACCTTTGGGTAGTGCCGAGACCTCAACATTTCCTTTAAGGGCCCATTTTTGTTTAACAAAGGCCCTAACAACTTCAATGTTTGGGTGCAGACCCATAAATTTTCCTACCAAGGAGTTTGACATACTGTTGATATTATGGTCTAGAACCTAGTCAGGGATGGAGATAGCAAACTTACCACCAGAAGGGTCAGAAATGTTCTTAACAAGAGGAAGGGAGGATTTACCAGTTGGTCTAGACCCAAAAAGGGAAGACCATTTTTTCCCCTCCCTCTCGCTGTCCACGAGGTCAACTAGTGGCATGGGCCCCCCATTGGACCCTTCCCCCAGATGCCCAAAAGAATCCGCTATCACGACAAACAAAGTACCATTGGACTGTGAGTCAACAACAGGAACTAGGAAGTTCGGGGGCTTGTCCTTATCGTCAATAGGACTAGCACCATTGATCTGGCCGCTCTCACCATTGGAACCAAGGTTCCCGCCTTGCTAGAAATTTAAAATTTGAGCTCCCGCTCCTCCCATGTTTAGGATCCAAAATTGTATGGTTTGAACCAAGGATGTAGGCTCTACAGGCAAGAAGCCCCACCATTTCTCCAAGGTTATCCCCATGGACAAACATGCTCCATTGTCAACACGGTAGAGATGAACCCGCGGGGTTTGAACCTAGGTTGTAGGCACTACAGGCAAGAAGCCCCACCATTTCACCAAAGGGTCATCCCCTATAAATTGTATGGTTTGAACCAAGGATGTAGGCTCTATAGGCAAGAAGCCCCACCATTTCTCCAAGGTTATCCCCATGGACAAACATGCTCCATTGTCAACATGGTAGAGATGAACCCGTGGGGTTTGAACCTAGGTTGTAGGCACTACAAGCAAGAAGCCCCACCATTTCACCAAAGGGTCATCCCCTAAAATTGTATGGTTTGAACCAAGGATGTAGGCTCTACAGGCAAGAAGCCCCACCATTTCTCCAAGGTTATCCCCATGGAAAAACATGCTCCATTGTCAACACAGTAGAGACGAACCTGTGGGGTTTGAACCTAGGTTGTAGGCACTACAAGCAAGAAGCCCCACCATTTCACCAAAGGGTCATCCCTGAAATTGTATGGTTTGAACCAAGGATGTAGGCTTTATAGGCAAGAAGCCCCACCATTTCTCCAAGGTTATCCCCATGGACAAACATGCTCCATTGTCAACACGGTAGAGACGAACCTACGGGGTTTGAACCTAGGTTTTATTTGCTATATTTAACACAAATGCTATTCTAAGGTTAAGCTAGTTTTCTACGATTCATTTATTTAATTAAACTGCATGATTTCTTTCAATAATATATCTATATTATTTTTATTTTGTTTTAAAAATATATTAAAAACCATTAAAAAATTCATATATCAAATTTTAATTAATTAAACAAACAAATAATAAATTTATACTTACATTAACCATATAAAAGAGGTAGTACAATGGCAACTTTTATTACTCTAGTAAATTCATTAATTTTTTTTTTATAATTATTTTAAATAAATGGCCAAAGTTATTCCAATGCGTAATCAACTTAGGGTTAAATTTGGTTTAGGGTTAGGGACAGGTTTTCATTTTGTCTTGTAGTTTTTAATTGAACAAAAAATTAATATTGATCAATTCTTTAGTTTTCAATTGAAAAACCAAATCAAAATATTGAATAATTCATTAGTTTGATATTTCTATTTTTTAATATACTTATTTATATAATATATATTATTAATATAGGTTTAATTAAAGTTAAACGTATATTTAGTAGGCATTAGTAGAAAGTAATAAACTTTAAATGAATAAAGTATCTTTTAGTTAAAAAAAAATTTTAAAAAAGAAATTAATCTACATATATAAGCAACATTTCTATTTTGTTTTTACTTTTGCCTGTAAATCAATTCAAATTCTAAAATTAAACTAGTTTCAACATAAATTTAAAAGTAAAATTTGGATATAAGTAGAACCTTTCTAAATTTTTTCTCATATATAAAAAAAATTCTATTCAATTAGGGTTGGAGTTAGTGTTAATATTTGATCCTAACCCTAAGAACTATTATGTCAATTCAACATAGGGAAAACAATGATTTCAAAAATGAAATTGTTGAATAACTAGCTTATATATCTTAAAATTTAATTTAATCTATTAAAGTACGCTGAGAGATATACTTCTAGAGGCGCCTATTTTTTAAATCAATTTTACGCCCTAAAGTCAAATAAGCGTTAAATAGGTGCCTCGAGAAGGATATCTCTTGGCGTACTTTATATAGATTAAATTAAAATTTAAGGTATATAAGCTAGTAGCAGTCGTGCGACACACATGGAAAACATAAAATAAATGCAATATATAATTATATAGTATCATTTTCTTGAATTGAATTATATTGTAGTGTTATAATATTATTATATTATTATGTGGAGATATATGAAATTTTATATATCCATTTAGATTATTTTTAATAAATATATATGGGTTGCAAGATTAAAGCATATACTAAAATGTAAGATATATTAGAATTTATCTAATGATAATATAAAACTTTACTTAATGGTTAGTATTATGGTTACAGATAGGGTTAGGGTTAGTTATTATTATGGATAGATTCAAGGTTTACATCATTGTGAGGGCTACAGTTAGGGTTCGCATCAAGGTAAGGGTTTGGTTTACGTTCAGAATTATGGTTAGGGTTAAGGATACTATTATGGTTGTGGCTAAGGTTTACATCATTGTTAGGGTTAGGGTTGTAATTAGGGTTAGGTTTCAGGATAAAGGTTATGATAACAGTTAGGGTTTATATAATGTTAGGGTTAACATCAAGGTTAAGGTTTGATTTAGTTTAGTTTTAGGATCATGGTTAGGGTTAGGGTTAGGGTTAGGGTTAGGGTTAGGGTCAATTTTATGGTTATGGTTATGGTTTATTGTTGGTGTTTTAATTATGTTTAGGGTTTATTGTTAGTGGTTTAATTATGCTATGTTTAGGGCTAGGGTAACCATAATTACAGTTAGGGTTAGGGTTATATTTATAATTGGGGGTAGGGTTTGTATTATGATTTGATTTATGATTATTTAATGTAGAGTCAGGGTTAGGGTTAGGGTTTAGTGTTAGGGTAAAGGTTAGTATTATGGTTAGGGTCGAGGTTTACATTATTGTTAGGGTATAAAACTGATCAATAATAGGCGCCTTGAGAAGGATATCTCTTGGTATATATATATATATATATATATATATATATATATATATATATAGTAGCAGTCGTGATGCAATATGAAAGACATTAAATATATTAATATTTATTATATAAATTATTAAGCATAGGGATAAAGTTAGGGGTTATGGTTACGATTATGGTTAGGGTTAAGGTCTACATGAAGGTTAGGATTAGAGTAAGGGATATGTTTTTGGTTTTTGTTACGGTTATGATCATAGGGTTAAGTTTAGTGTTATGACATGATTGTTGTTAGAGTTAGGGATTAGGGCTATGGTTAGGCTAGGATTAGGATTAGTGATTAGGGTTATGGTTAGGTTAGGATTAGGGTTAATCTTATGATGAAGGTTAGGGTTTACAGTTATGTTAAGATTATGATTATGGTTATGGTTTACATCATGGTTGGGGCTATGATTAGGTTTAGTGATTAAGGTTCTAGTTAGGATTATGGCTAGGGTTAGCGGTAGGGATATGGGTTAAGGGTTATGGTTAGGATAATGACTACGATTTATATCATGGTTAGGGTTAAGGTTATGGCTTGGGCTATAGTTTAAGGTTGGGGTTAAGGTTTAAATATGTTTGTCTTCAAGCAATAAATAGGCATAAATTGCATAAATCAAATTATCAAAGAGTGAATCACAACTCTAAATCTAATTATTACTCCTAAATAACAATGAAATAAAACTAATTATCAATTAAATTGAAATGATCTATCTAAGACTCCCTCAATTGACATACCAAGGCTTCCATTGCTCTTCTCCATTATTGTTGATGTAGGTGGCTCTCGGGTATTGCACTTGATTTCCTGCATTACATAAGAAACAATATTGAAGACTGTGATTCTATGATTCTAGAAAAGCTATCTTGAATTGATGAAAAGATGTTGAATTTATAGATTTTCAACACAAAGGGGGTGAGAAATAGAACTCAAGTGTTGATTGGGAGATAACTGAAATTGATTGATCAGTGAACTCAATTGATTGATTTGTTAACTGAATTGATTGAGTAGTCAACTGGATTGATTGAAGAGCGAACTGAATAGATGGATTAGTCAACTCACTTGATTGATTAGTGAACTGAATAGATGGATTGGATGACTAAATTGATTGAGAGTTAAAAAGGATGATTGATGAGTTAACTGATTAGACAACTGATTTGATCAATCGGTTCTAATTTTAGCATGTGTTGTAGGAATTTGAAATTGAATTCAATTTTCATTTTCAATTTGGATTTGAATTTGGTCATTCGAATGCTGAAATGCACAAAAAATTAATTGAAATTCAGATTTGGGGAAAATGTGAATTTGGAAATATGAAATTAGATGAAATGAAGTGAAATTCGAATTTGGGGAAATATGAAATGAAATTAGTTGGAATTATAATTTGGAGAAATGGAGGAATTTAATTAATTAATTTAAATGAAATTATTCAAACATAGGAGATTGAATTAATTAAATAATAACGATTATTTAACTAAGGAATAAATCACAATTAATGAAATAACTGATATTTAATTAATAATTGAGATAGGGTTAACTGATTAAAATGATTTGAGAATAGGAATAGAATAATTAGAAATGTTGAAAGGCGATGATTTAGAAGAAATAGTTAATTTAATCAAATAATTAAAGCATTACTTAATTAAATAGACTAATTATTAGTGTAGAATTAATGAGACATTTTAGGTGTCTACATTTGCCCCTCTTTGAGACAATGTTGAAACGACGTTGTTTCAAAGAAAAATGGAAAGAAAAAAAACTGCCCTAGTATGCCTTGGTGACGCTAGGGTATAATACCCCCTCAGAGAAAGTGGTAAGAAAATTTTGGGTTGAAAACCAGTTTTTTCATAAATATGCTAGATAGTGATAATATGAAGTTTGAAAGAGTTTCGATCTCGTTTGCTATGTCTAAAACTACGTTGAAGCTGGAAGGGTCCACAGGTGTTTATGTTAAGAAACCCTAATTTTTTAGCTTATAAATTGAGGATTGGTATGGGTTTGAGGTCAATTGCATTTTTTTGTTTTAAGATAATTTCTTAGAGAGATTAGAGCTTCTGGTGTCCTTGGAGCAAAATGGCAGGTCATAGAGCGAGGCTACATTTATTCGAGCGAGTGCGATCTTATCAGAGACCTCCCAACACTGGTGGCATGGTGATTTGCTTGATTTTCTGCTTGTTTTTGTCTATATTTTGTAAAAAATTTAATCATTTTTTAGTGTGTCATTTTTCATGTATGTCACAATTGAGTATCGATATTGCCACAATTGATTTAATTATGTCGTAATCGATGTAAACGCTTCGCACTTGAAGTTTTATGTCGCATATGCAAACGTTGTGTCGCACTTGACAAAATTATATCACAATTGAATGTTTTGGATCACATTTGCTTATATCGTGTCACATTTTTTACATTTGATTCGCATTTGGCATAAATATGTTGCATTTTCTTATTTCTCTTCACATATGATAATAATGAATCACAATTGATAATAAAGGCCTTTCTTCCTTCATTTTATGCGTCCTAATAGTTTTGATGACGTAGTTGACTCATTTTTTATATTTTCCAAATGCAGGCGCATTATCTAGTACTTCTTGCTAAGAAGAATGACCAGATAGTCTTGATCAACGTCATGAGTTGGATGCAGAGGATACTACTTTGTTACGACAAGTTGGATTATATTATATTGTGCATTTTCCTAAGGTTATGACCAACATGGCTATGATTACTACTTTGGTTGAGCGATGGTATTCAAAGACACGTTCTTTTCATCTATCGACTGTTGAGGCATCTATCATACTTGAGGATGTGTGGCGTATTTTACACATTCTGATATCTGGTAGGTGAGTTACTTTTGATCGTGATGATGGTATTTAAGCTTTGTGTACTTTGTTCGAGTGTGAGGAGTAGGATCTACATATCCATGGTCGTTATGATATTCGTTGGGATGATTTTGATTATGATCTCACCGTTGTGCTTGCTTGTACTGTTGCTAGATTATTGATTCCTGATAGATGCGCCCATGGTTTTCCTTTTGGATGGGGACATGTTATACATGATATAATTATTGACAGCTATGTGTTTGCTTGGGGTCCTTGTCTTCTTGCCAGTTTGTATCATCAGATGCATGGGGTTGTTAACTTGCAGCAAAAATCAATTGGATGTGATATTACTTTACTTCACACATGGGCTTGGGAACACATAGCTATCTTTCGTCCTACGTTACATATAGTTTAGAGCCAATGCAGTCATATGCTTATGGATATACTGTTGGTGTGAGGCATAGGGCATTGGATAACATCTTGTATTGGTGTCATTAGATTGATATCTTACAGTACTTCTCATGGACACCTTATCTTACTTGTCCTAGTTGGACTGATGATGCTCAACATCTTCCTTTTTATCGATAATAGAGATATCTTATTGGTCGAGATGTTGGTAGTCACAAGGTTATTGATATGCATCCTCCTGGATGTATGCTTAGATAGTTCGGGGAAGTAAAGGGTATTCCAAACATGACAACTTATTTTGCTCTCACTACTCGAGAGGTTGGTGATTGGGGTGCTTGTATACAACCTCATGTTGCTATTGCTTATTTTGATGCTCTTGCTCCTATTTTGTGGGGGTGGTGGCTTGGTGTAGTGGATCCAGGGTCCATAACATAGTATAGTGTATGGTGGATACTACATAGGCCTATACCTTTGAAAGATTCAACAATTTTGATTGGTGCTCAGCAGATTAGACATGGTAAAGGTCCCTAAGGGAGAGGTGGAGACACTAGTACATTCAGAACTGATTTCCGATGGCCGTTGTCAGATTTTTGATGATTTTTTGCCAGAGTGTTGACAAAATCCACCGTCAAAAACTCAGCATCAGATTGGTTGATGATGCCATGCCCATCAGAAATTTGACAATCCAATGGACTCTACTGATGGTCAAAGAAGTCGTTGATTGAAAGCTAGATATTCGTCATAATTTCGACGATGATCATTTTTATTAAAAAAATAATAATTATCATCGATATAAAAGAGCCATCGAAGGAAGAAAACACCAAAAGGACTCACCGAAGATAATAACTTCATCAACAAAAGATATCAAAGAAAGCAGAGAGGGTCTTCATCAACAGGAAAAGTTCTCGAGGAAATAATACTATGGGTGCAACATAAAAAGGACCCACCGAAAGGAGCGTTTTCATTGAAAGAATAATATCGATCAGACAAAAAGAAGCTACATCAATAAAAGATATCAATGAGGATATAGATTTTGAGGAGGTTAAACTTCATCGACAAAAGATATCGAAGAAAGCAGAGAGGGTCTTCATTGACGGGAAAAGTTCTCAAGGAAATAATACTATCAGTGCAACATAAAAAGGACCCACCAAAAGGAACATTTTCATCGAAAGAATAATATCAATCAGACAAAAGGAAGCTACATCGATAAAAGATATCGATGAGGATATAGGTTTTGAGGAGGTTTAAAGGCATGTTCTCGATATTTGTGGTTTTTCCAATGTAACTTTATCAGTGAAGAATGATAAGGGAAAATAAAGAAAAGCTTCGGTGAGATAATAGACTCATTCATCGACAGGACATAGTGATATCGATGAAGGAAGTATTTTGATGGAAAAATAAAGGAGGACACTGAAGCCCAAGGTTTCTTTGACATAAGACTCGATGGATATCAGATATGTTTTGATGAGGAGATAGCCATACTGACCGAATATAGTATTTCGATGAAGGGAAAAAATACTTGATCGAAGTAATATTCGAAACAAAAGTATTGTTGATAGAAACAAAGAGATCGATGGAATAAAGAAACAAATGATCGAAAGACATATCCTCATCGAAATGATAAATGATTGCCGCGAAAATCATAAACAAATCCTAGGGAAGGTCACATCGCCATTAAATTCAAACGTGTGCTCGAGTGATCATTGTCCAAAGCACCATTACTAACTGATTAAATACGCCATAAGTAGTGGATCAACCATCAAAGGGCACAACATTAAGGAATTCATAGGCGACAAACTGATAGCAGGAATTGGGCAAATTCACAAATAAAGGTCAGTAATTCCAAGTAAGTTGTTTGCACACAGACCTCTTTTACAAAATTCAAATGGAATCATCATCTAAAACTAATAAGACCAGAAAGGGAAAAGAACCTATCATTGCAAAAGAAAAACCTAAAAGATAGAAAAGGGAAGGGCGTTCTTTGGCCTAGGACCTGATTGACCAGTGCCCATCATCCAGTTTGAGGTCCAAGAATATTAGAGTTGATGAGGAAGGCCTGGAGGACCAGTTTGAGGGTCTTGGAGACATATGGACAGAGTTGAGAGGGTATGAATTATTCATATATGGGTACAATAGAAGATTTGCCCCTCAACCTATCAACAATTTATGGCGATTGTACTTAGGAAGGTTAGCTATGGCTAATGTATTTGTGAATGTGGAGCTCATGAAGGCATTGCCAAACAATTATGACCCTAAAACCAGGACCATATATAACTACATGTGTGAGCCAATTCTTGCAATCACAAAGGAGGTTATTGACACCGTGTTCGAGTTGGATTGGGGATTTGAAGAATTGTTTGACCTCAAGAAGTTAACAAGTGAATATTTTAACCTAGAGCACATTTACAAAATGTGGAGACTCCCTATACATATACCTACGAATGCAGGGTCCTTAGTGCCACTAGGTCAGGATGAAAAAGCTCCCTATGATGTCAACTCTTTCCATCCATATTTCAAGTATACCTATTACTGTGTTGCCCAAGTGCTAGGGATAAAAGCCCATCCTTTGATGGATATTGCAGCCATGGTCATTTGTGTCGATTTGCAGTCTAAGGACCCCTGCTTCTTTGATTTTTTTGCTTATTTGGTTGAGGTTTTGAATCATGGGTTAGAAAAGTTAAAGGGGGATATCATCAATGTTCATTTCAAGCATTATTCCTTACTTATGCATATGCTATTGTATGTGGGTCAAGATGAAGGGTTATGGCTAGAAGAGTTATGTGTCAGGACATATGACAATGCTAGAATGAGAAAACCAGTGCAACTATGGGTTTCTTCATGGGACCAGAGGTATATGAATAATCAATATTGGCATTTTGAGGAGTTCTTTGTCAAGCCATTATATAGACTGTTGGGATGCCCATGTGATCATGCCCTTGCACCAGAGGTTCAAAGATTCCTAAGACCAAAATATTTTGCTAAAGATCCCTCAATTGAACACAATTGGGGAGATTGGTATTGTTTTTCAGACTGCACACAAGTCAGGGTATACGGGTTCGAAGGGATACCATACTTACTGTTATCACTGATTAAAATTGGGTTTTTCTTTTCCCATGATTGGCTATGGTATGTTGAATTTTTCGAATAGGGTATAATTCCAAATGCTTCAGCTTTGTTCTAGCCTTTAAGGGTTTTTGATTTTAGATCCTATCGTATTTGTTTTCAGCCCTCTGGTTTCTAATCTTCCGTTACTTTATTCACTTAAGTAATGGGTCGTGGGGTTGTAGGATGTGTTCCCCCTTGTTGTTTGCCTAGGCAGTTATGTTGATTAATCAAAAATTTTATGCCTTCTATGTTTTTCTTCTAAAGTTGTCGGGCCCAGTAACTAGTGCGCATCTCACGGATGGATCCACGACTCGCGTTATTTCGCTAGGCGAAGTTGCGCATAGTTTATACCCCGCGAAATAGCGAAAACCACATTGCATGCCACATTGATGATCCAGCTGGTTGTTGATAGCGAGTAAAATGGTGGCACGTGGCACAAGTCACAACAGTCAGTGGGTCAGGGTTAAAGGCTAAAAGACAGGCCCCAGAGGTGAGTCATGTCGTAGGTAGATATGACCTGGCGGGTACAGGTGTTAATAACACCTAGAGCCCCGTGTTTTTCTTTTGCAAATGATAGAGCGACAAATCAGCGCCGAAAGTGATAGGGTTCCAGGTGTTCACAATGCGTCAGCGGGCCCACCCCTCCTAAGAGCCTTTTTAGAGAATTAAATGCCGATCATCTTGAGAGATGATCCAACGGTCCGTGCTATTTCGCGAAGGTAAGGTGCTCACTCTTTATGCCCGCGAAATAGCGAGAGTGAACGAGAACCGTCCACATGTCATGATGATGACCTAGAGGATGCAGTTGTTGAGATGAAAGTGGGGCCCCATGGTTTTCTTTTGGCAAATGACAGAGCAAGAGATCAGCGCCAAAAGTGATAGGGCGCCAGGTGTTCACGATGCGTCAGCGGGCCCACCCCTCCTGAGAGCCTTTTCAGAGGATTAAATGTAGATCAGCTTGAGAGATGATCCAATGGTCCCCGCTATTTCGCAAGGGTAAGGTGCTCACTCTTTATGCCCACGAAATAGCGAGAGTGAACGAGAACCGTCCACGTGTCATGATGATGACCTGGAGGATGTAGTCATTGAGATGAAAGTGGGGCCCCGTGGTTTTCTTTTGGCAAATGATAGAGCAACAAATCAGCGCTGAAAGTGACAGGGTGCCAGGTGTTCACGATGAGTCAGTGGGCCCACCCCTCCTGAGAGCCTTTTCAGAGGATTAAATGCCGATCAATTTATGAGATGATCCAATGGTCCACGCTATTTCGCGAAGGTAAGGTGCTCACTCTTTATGCCCACGAAATAGCGAGAGTGAATGAGAACCGTCCACATGTCATGATGATGACTTGGAGGATGCAGTTGTTGAGACGAAAGTGGGGCCCTGTGGTTTTCTTTTGGCAAATGACAGAGCGACAAATCAGCTCCAAAGGTGACTGGATGCCAGGTGTTTACGATGAGTCAGCGGGCCCACCCCTCCTAAGAGCCTCTTCAGAGGATTAAATGTTGATCAATTTATGAGATGATCCAATGGTCTGCGCTATTTCACAAGGGTAAGGTGCTCACTCTTTATACCCCATGAAATAGTGAGAGTGAACGAGAACCGTCCACGTGTCATGATGACATGTGGTCTAAGAAGAAAGTGTGGGCCCGCCAAGGTGGAACCGTCAGTATAAAAGAAAGACACGCGGCCAGTATCAAGTGGAATGCGAAGGGGATTTCAAGGCCAATGATTAGCCGCCATGTGGTATTATGTAGCCAATAGAAAAGTGGGACCCAGAGAAAAGCCAAAGCCATCAGTTAATCTAACGCTCGATCAAGTTTCTTTTGATCGAACGGTTGGCGTTATTTCACAGGACTAAGCTGCCCGATAGTTATGCTTCGCGAAGTTGTGAAAGAGCAAAATGGAACACTTGTAGGGATGTTGTGACCCATTGGAGCGAAAAATACGAATTCTCGTATGAATTCAATTTCGAAGGGACGGCCGAAGCATGCGGAATCAATGTTATAGTTAAGGCCTTGAGTACAAATATTTGATTTCCTAACAACCAAGCGAAGATATCTTTTAAAAGATTTTGTAGAAGAGCAGACGCAGGGTTATTTTCCTCAGATATAGAACAAGTCGGTTCAATTGCAGAGCTAATTCCTTCAAGCAAAGAACAGGTTCTCTCATATTTTTGTAGCAATTCTTGTGTAGTGTTCTAAATAAGATAATTCATTCGTTGCAGGATTGTTTAAGAGTGACATTTATTTTCTTACATTTACAAAATGGCTCCTAAAAGGGAATTCTCCGGCAAGGTTAACTATTTAGAAAGAAGTGTATGTGATGATTTTTTAGAACAGTTGACGTTGTCAACCAATCAGGCATCAAAGGCTAAAGAGTTAGTGCCCAGGGCTCCCTGCCTAAAGATAGGAGAAGGACTATATGATAAAGGTAATTGGTTGAGAGATCCACAGGTTGGACTGTCCGGGTTGGGGTTGTTTAAAGTTGGATTTGGAATGAGAAATTCTCCTGCCCCTCAAAACAGTATATGGGAATTAGATGTTGGGAAATTAGTAGTCCCAGGGCTATTCATGGATATAGACCTGCTAACCCAAATGGCGTTAAATTATGATCCAGTCACAAGATGCATCCAGGATGTAAATGGGAAAACCCTTGTTGAAATTAATGCTGAAGAGTTTAGGATGGCATTTGGGCTTAATGAGTTCACAAACTTCCTAGAACCTATAAATTTCACATCATTAGCCCAAATTTATGGTGCACAGAGGAGTCATCTTAGGAATGGGCCTATCAAGGAACTTTTTGTGAAAATAGGAGGGTTAACAGTTGTAGGACCCAACACACAAGAGCCCTTCTCATTAAGTATGTTTACCCTAAGGGCTAAAGGAATGTACTGGGCACTTTGTCAAGTTCTAGGAGAAGATGCTGAAGCAAATATGCCGAATCATTACTTGCTAATGATTGCCCAGATTTTGAATCCTTCTCTTGCTATCACATTTGATTATGCCTCTTTCATTGCTGATGCTATCCATGGAGGGTTGATAGGAATAAAGAATGGAAAGGTGGACAGACCTTTCGGATGGTATTCACTCCTAATGCACCTTTTTCTCTTCAAAGGTGGTGATTATTTTGCCAGTGGACTAGACCTGGTTAAGGAGAAGGAAGGAGAAAAAATGCCAGTACAATTATGGAGTACTGTGTTGTCATGGGACAGAGAGGATGCTAGTTTTTTAAAGTTTGATAAATATTTTGCATCCAAAATAAGGACTCTCCTCTGCTCTGATAACCCAAGAGTCCCCAAGGTTCTTCTGGAATTCATAAGGCCAAAAGAATTCGCAGAGAATATAAAAATTGTTCATAACTAGGGTGGCATTTATTTATATCCAGTCTCCACAGTTTTCAGAGTTTTTGGTTTCAGGGGCACTCCATTTTTGTTACCTTACCAGGTCCCTCTTAAAGTAGGAATCGCAGAGATCCTCAGACAAATTGGTAGCTTGCAAGAGGCAGAGTTGACAGGCAGGGGTAAAGGGACTATTTTCCCTGCAGCTACCATAGCTCACCAATTTGTAATAACAAAGGGAGGCTGGAATTGTTTTGAGGATTTCCTCAAACCTTATCATTTATCCACTGCAGTGTCCAGGTGTGCTGATCCAGAGGACTTCTTCAATGGTATGTTTAGGAAGAAGGTAGCATGCAGAGGTAGGCCTCATCAATTCCAGTTTCCTAAGGACCTCATCAGAAATGAGTTTGATCTAGATGAGCAGGAGCTAAGGAAAGAAAAGTGGGTGGCTTATAAGAAAGCCTTGGATTTTGTGCATCAGTTTGATGCTAGCTATGACCCATTGTCTAGCTTCTTCCCACTAGAAGAGAAAATAAAGTTTTTGATTGTTTGCTTTGAGGATGTGATGCAAACACTGAAGGAGAAGAGGGAAGCTGTGATTAAGAGCAACCATGAAAAAGCCAGAATGATCCTAAGCAGGTCAGCTTCCAGCAAAGCAATTCCTCCTGGCGATTACACACTGCATAAGAAATCAGGTTACAGTGTGCTGGTGCCTACAATAGGGGAGCCCTCTACATCCAAAGGAAAGAGGAAGATACAAGATGTCATTGAAATCCAAGATAGCCCAAAGAAGCAAAGGGTGGGGAAGGAAGTGCAATCAGATACACCTTTGTATTCCCCATCCCAATCCCGTATCCATATAGGAGATGAACAAGCAGCAACTGAACACCTCTTGCAGTTGGGTAGTCTAGGGGAAATTGCATACACCTATGATGAAGTGGAGGAAGGGACGCCAAAAGAACCCATTGATGCTGAAATGGATATCACCTCCACTGAACTTAAAGGCTAGGAGTGGGATCCTGAGATAAAAAGGCAAGTAGTGCCTTTCTAGCTTATGACAATTTTGTCACATCAGAAGCATTTATGCAATTCATTTGGAAACAACATATAGATAGATATAATGCTAGATGTGAGATAAGAAAGGCTGAGCAACCCAATAAAGATCCAGCCTCAGTGGAAGAAGAAATAAAACAAGAGATGATGAAAGAATTCAAAACCATCACCCCTGAGTAGGGAAGAGATATGGTAGCACAAGATGGAGTGCTTATCTTACCAGAGTGGGATATTATAGATGCCGTGGTATTAGATGTAGTAAGAAAAGAGACTAAACCCATGGAAGGGGTTACTTTCAATAAGGATAATGTTGCATTAGTCATGTGGTCTCTTAA
Source organism: Cryptomeria japonica (assembly GCF_030272615.1). Classification (NCBI taxonomy): domain Eukaryota; kingdom Viridiplantae; phylum Streptophyta; class Pinopsida; order Cupressales; family Cupressaceae; genus Cryptomeria; species Cryptomeria japonica. The sequence continues at coordinate 245,198,959 of NC_081405.1, read as the reverse complement.
GAGAAATGAGAGCAAGAAAGGCAAAGACACCCCAAGGTCAAGTTACCTTGGTGGAATGATGGTAAAGAGAGTGCAGAGTACAGGGATAGTAGAGGCTGCTAGCACTATGTTAGAAACTGCAAAATTCAGTGTTGCAGTGGTAGAGAAGGAAGCCAAAGAAAAATAGGCCCTCCAAATTAAGTTGGAAATAGTTTTAAAGGCCTATAACAGTGCCAAGGAGGAGGTAAGAAGTAAAGATAGTATCATTACTAAATTGCAGAGCCAGTTGATGGGACAATACCAACAAGGTGAGTCTTCAACACTGATGATTTCCTCTTCTCCTGCAAGACCTCCACCTACTAGCCCTATCATTGAACTTCCAGCATCTCCAGCACCCTCCAGCTCTCAAATGATTGAGATCACTCCCCAAGAACTAGAAAACCTGAAACAGGCTCAGGCCTTGTATGCAGGGAAATATGAAGAGAAAGTAAGGGCCATAATCTCCAGTTTTGCAGATACAATAAATGCCTCATTGCTCTACAATAATGTGGGAAAAATTATGGAAATATGGAATGAGCTGAGGAGAGATAAGGCCATTTTGACACCCATTTTTGACAGATGGAGGCCTAGGGAGCAAGATCTAGAGTTCATGTGTGTATCTTGTGATGAAGCAAGAGCGAATCTCATTATTAAATCCACTTCTGACGTTGCTAAAGTCTTAATGCAATTGGCAGCAGAGGTGGATAATGTGGATAGGAAGGTTAATTTGTGCAAGAAGGAGTACACTGATCAAGTTTTTGAGTTGCTCCCAGGAATTTTTGCTAATCAGGATCAGTTAAAAGACAAGCAGATATGGCTTAAGGAGATAGAAGCCAAATTGTCAGCAAGAGTTAAAGGAATCATTGATCTTGATGATACTTCTTTCTTTGTTGTGACAATACAAGAGATAGAAAAAATTAAGTCACATTATGGTTTTCTTAATTCAGAAGTCAACAAACTGAGGAATTCTTGGAAAAGGTTGACTAAAATTAAAGATGATGTGATTAATTTTTCATGGCCGACAGAAGAGATATATAGTGAGTGGGCAACTAAATATGCCACCCAAGATCCGGAATAGTTGGAGAGCGCCCCTGAAAAGATAGAAGAGGTTGCAACCGAACAACATGTTGAAGTAACTGCAGAGGCTGAAAAGAGCTTGTAACTGCTTTAGCGAAAAGCTTGTAACCTCTTTATTTTGAAAGAAATGATTGTAACAAACTCTCCTCGAGAAGTCTGAAGCTTTGTGCATCCATGTTGTTATAAATGGATACCAGGACTAGAGGAAAAGGGATCGCAAAAAATTGTAAGAAAACGCTGCAGAAATTTATCTGAGCTTTTCTAAGTTTAATGGAGAATCAAAATTTCTTGTAATACTTTTTGAACTAAATATCAATATACAGACCATCGGTTTTGAGTAAAGCTCTGTGTTTTTTTCAAGTTTGTTCGCAAATTTGTTTACTGTTTTCATTCTGAATAATCCAGGGTTGTTCTGTTTGAATGGAATTGCAAAGCAATTTTAGTATAAGTGTTTGTTAGCTTTTCTCTTTAGGAGGGAAATTAAAGAGGCGGGGATCACTCATACCAGTAAACTCTTTGGAATGAACTTTGAATTCTGATGACCATAGCTTGGTTTATAACGCTTGAGTTCTTGTAGGTGTCAGGCATATACATGGATTGATAGAAACCAAGTCGACGGGAAGCATAAAAATGTTTTGTTTGAGGAGTCTTATTTGAGTTTAGATGACTCTGTGACCTTGGATAAGGCACTGGTATTAAATTGAAGTTGTTTATTGCATACTTTTGTTGATCAAAAATGTTGAACATAAGTACAATTTCCATTCTTTGTTTTCAGTTGATTTCAAGGTGAATAGACCCACTGGTTTTCTGGACTGGTTTGTTGTGGGTTTATTTTTGAAAGCGTGAATTTAATTCACAAAGGTATACCCACCTGGGCTCTGAGTAAGCCCAAAGTGTAGAAGGTCTAATCAAACCTTGTCATATGTTGTCTTGAGAATTTCCTTATCTTTGATATCTCTTCTGCACCAAGCTTTAAAACATATTATTTTGAGGATGCTAAAGGGAATCAAATTTTGAAGACAACACTTACTACCACTTACAGTCCCTAACAAAGTGGCTTGCCTGGAAATTGTGAGGCAACTATCAATAGTGAGTACAAAACATCTGACAAGCCATGGAAAAAAATCAATTGTACCTAGGTTGTTAGTATTTTCAGATTTTATTGTGAAAAGTTCAAAGAGTTATGGCCTGCTGCAGATAAAATTGGATTATTATGGCATGGCTATGGGGGATCCAAGGCCTAATTTTGATCTTGAAGGATACATGAGGATATCCTGATCATCACAAAAGCTAAAGGCTGGAGAGCATAAATCTTACCTACCGATGACCTCATTAAGAACATTGGCAGAGAAGAGGCCAGAGTGAAGCGAATAAAGTTTGAGAAAGCAATGCAGGATTATAAATGGAAGCATTATAGAAGGAAAATGGATGAGAATGTGCTACAAAAGATTGAAGACCCCTTGGAGTTGGCCAACAAACTTGTGGAGCATGAATTGGAAATACTTGAGGGAGTCCCGCCTCATGTTTTTAGGGATTACATTGATACTATTAGGAATACAGAGCCTTTGGCTCATATGTCTCCTTCTTCCACATCTGGCATCATTCCATTCACTCCTCAAGAGGATTACCCCTCTAGTTGTGCAGAGGATACATCGATAGACTTGGAAAGATGACAATTGAATGTCCAAGAAGTGGCTGACATCAGATTCCTGGAGCATGAGGATTTCATTGCTAATAGTGACTTCATTGCTTCCAAGGAGTTCACTGCATTCCTCTATCAACACAACGGATCTCAAATTAGGAATAACATGAGAAATAGTGAAGAAGAGCAGCAACTTCAAAAGTTACAATAGGAGATGGATCTTGTGATGAGAGAAATGACACCTGAGAAGGGAAGACAATTGCATAAGGAAGTTGATGTGCTATTATACTCTGGATGGGACATGAACTCTGCCTTGTTGTTTGATGCATTCCTCAAGAAACATGACCCAAGTAGGCAAATGATGCCAAAAGAGATTGATAAACTCTTTAGAGGATCAGGATATGATCCAGATCAGAAGGCTCTTCTACAGTAGGCTATCTATCCCAAAGATAAAAGACCTATATTGGTTGATACAGAAGAAACTTTTGGACATTTGATGGTGCAACAGGTTGGAAAGACTGTGTTACTACTTATCAAATTGCCATTAGTTTTATATACAAAGTCATTTTATATTCTAGTTGATTAATATTATCGAATCATGCAGTCAGTACACACAGAGAAGTCGGTATGAACAGTCTAGTCGGTTATAGAAGGAAAACAGTCACAAAGCCCAGTATACACCGAGTTGTCTGCCGAGTGTTATTTCATGTCTACCGAGCAGTAAAGATAATACACAGAGTTGATATACACCGAGTGAAACATGTTACCAGATTCATTGAACCTAGACACACATATGAAAATGTGTTACAAGATCGAGGCACATAGAACCGTTATCACATTGGAAATTGCACATACAGATTTTGTATAATTTTGAGGTCATCTAACCAATGAAATATTTTGCATGGTTATTTATTCGAGAAATCATGTTTGTAAGATTGAAGCAATGAATCGGATCACCGACATAAGAAGTCTATTTATACAACATGAATTTAGGGTTAGTAAAAAGGTGTGAATGTGAGAAATGTCTGTGCATCCATTTATGAAGCAAGACTTATGTGATACATGAGAAATCATAGAGTATTATGACTATTACAGAGACACAGAGGTCACCGAGAAGGTTATCAAAGAACAGTCGAGGAACAGAGTAAACAGAAGGGTTTACCGAGTTACTTTATGAGTTACCGAGGTATGCTATAGGCAAGGTAATCTTATTTTGAGCAAATAGAATCTGCTACAACATTTCAGATGTAAAGTTGCAGATATTTGTAATGATTCTATTGTAATATTTTGAAGTTGTAAGAGAAACCTTTAACAGGGTAAAAGACTCTAACCAAGTCTATAAATTGTAAATCCTTTAACCAGGTGCTACACTTATATAGTGTTGTAAAATCCTTTAGCAAGGTAGATCTAACTGATCTTAATACTCCTAAAAGGGTAAGCTATCAGAAATAGCTAAATGTAGCTCTAACCGAGCATTCTTTATTATTGCAGTAGTGAAGTTGTGGGTGCCATCCCCACCATAGTTTTTCTCTCTAACCAAGAGTTTCTGCATGACCAAAATATATATGTTATGGAGTGAATCATGTATGAATGTTATCTGTTGATTATAGTTTTGTTATATGTTACTGCACTATCCTATTTATGTATAACAGTAAGGTTATTACAAAAGAAAAGTTTTGGAGTACTGATTCACCCCTCCCCTCTTAGTACATTAGCTTTCCATATTGGGCCTAACAATTGGTATCAGAGCTTGAATCTTGGAAAAGGGTTTAACTACCTAAAGAGAAAGATCTTATCAATGGAAGGCTATAAACAATCTCGGAGGATTGTGTATCTACAAGAAGAGTTGGATAATGCAAATCAAGTGATTGCAGACATGCAAAGGCAAATGCAAAAATATCTAAAAGTAAGGAGAAGATTATCTGATGACTTGCAGGATTCTCAAGAGTTAGTGGAACAAATCGAGACATCGTCTGACAACAGTATATCTAAAGAGACTAAAGAAATGATTGGAATGTTGAAAGAAAAGAACAAAGCATTGGTTGATCAACTAAAAGCAATGAAAAGAGAACATGAACATTTCAGTATACAGATGACTGAAAATCTAGATGCATTAAGGATAGCCAAGGATAAAGCAAGAGATCTACAAAGAGAGAAACAACAACTTGAAGTCTTAGTATCTGATAAGAATGATGAAATCATAAGGCTAACTGGTATTCAACAAAATCTGACAGATCAACTAGGGTGTACACATCATGAAGCAAATCTAAAAGATGATGAGAATCAAGCATTGAAACTTGAAGTATCAAGATTGAGCAATGAACTTGAAACAGAAAAGAAATCCAAGGAAACACTGAAGAAGAGTTATGAAGCATCAAAGATGTTGGATGAGCAACTGAACACAAGATGACCCTACAGAGAAGGAGGACTCAATTACAAAGGCAAAGACTCTACTGAGAAGGGAATTTGCACTACCGAGAGAGGAGAATCATCTAAACAAGCTAGAAAAAGGAATAACATCAAAAGGAAGAAGCCTACTTGCTACTACTGTGGAAATCAAGGTCATACTGCCAATATGTGTCAAATCAGAAAAGGTAAGCAACCGAATACCACTAAGACCAATGGTTATTGTTACAATTGCAATAAATATGGTCATACATCTAATCAATGTAGAACAAAGTCTATTAACAATTATCAGAAGGCAAAATTCAAAGGGTTTTGCAAAAACTGCAATAGTTATGGACATAGTACAGAGAAGTGTTGGTTTAAGCAAAAGAACCACATATGGTCTGCACACCGAGAAAATACTAGAGGTTACCAAACTCACACAGATCCTTACCGACAATATTTTGCAGTACCATGGGATTACAATACAAGGACATGGTGTAAATGTTGTGAAAGATATGGACATATAAGTGCCAACTTCTTTATAAGGTTTGGAATGAATAACCGAAGATCATGGAGAAATCCTAGTATGGCATGTTTTCATTATCACAAGGCTGGACATTTAGCTGGAGATTGCAGAGATCAACCTAGAGAAGACACTGAGGAAATTAAAGAGAAATTAAAGATGATTTGGAGAAAGAAGGAAATTGTGTCAAATGAAGAAAGCACCTTACCTACCAAGTTAGTTGCTCCCACTCCAAATTAATTGGTAAAGGTATGAAGGGACTGCATTCTCACAAGGTTAAATCTTAAACAGTTCCTATTTTAAGTATGTACTGAATTCAAAATCTGCATAGTAAGATGTAGGAGTAACTTTGAAATTCTATCAAAGTTTTTGGAGCACTTTACAGGAAAACTGTTAAGTCGGTGAATTCAAGAAGCTTGTCAAGTCGGTATATGAAGGAAATCTGGTTACTCAGTTAAAGCACAAAAAGGGAAAGAAAGTTAAGTGAACCGAGTGCATTTAATGTCTTTGACCTAACTTGCACGGAGCCCAATAAGGCATTTTTTAGTACTTAAAAGGTTTTTCGCGGTCATTTCCATTCACCAAGTTTTCGAGAAGCAGAGCAAAGCAAATCAAGGTGATGAAACCATCTTCAAAGCAAAATCCAAGGTATTTACATCGAATCTCATCGCATTGCTAAGCTAGTTTACTAAACTCATTAAGTTGTTATCTACTGAGTGTGAAGCATCTGTCATTTGTTAAGTTCTCAAACCCTAAGGTTCTTGTATCAATTTTTATCTAAAATCAAAATGGCATCTAAGATCCAAGACCCCATTGTTGTCACTAATGTAGAAAAGCCCTCACTACAATACTCTATGACCTCCAAAATTGCATCTGAACTGGATGACAAGACTGCTTTTTCACTCATCCTGGATCGAGTCTTGTTAGTCGAGGATGTGAGATTCTTCACAAAATGTCGTGTTGAAGAACTCGGTCATGTTGAGAACAATGATGCATATGATGAATTGTGCACAGATGGTAAAATGGATAACAAGTATGAGCATATCAAAATCAAGGGATTGACTGAAGCCCTAACCTATCCCCGTGTGTTCAAACCCCAATGGGTCAAGTTTGTACTAAGCCAAGTGCATGATGATTTCATGTGGCTACAAGAGCAACCGTTTAAGATCACTAAAGAAATCATTCATCTGATCACCGGTTACCATATCTATGATCATGCCCGAGCACAGAAAATGATATCAAAGAAGGAATTGATCAGTTTGACTAGAGTTGAATCAGATTACAGAGGTCTAAAGTTGAACAATGTTACTGATCTTGAACTCAAATTTGCCATCAGAGTAATTGGTTACTATTTCTTCCAATCAGCAAGGGAAAACAGTGTACCTTGTGCAGTATTGGACTTAGCATACAAAATTGTTAAGAAAGGCATGAAAGTTGACTTGTGTGAAGTATTGCTGAGGAACTTGTTTGAAAATCTGAACACAATCAGGAAGCCGAAGAAGAACAACTCGGAAAACACTCTAAAATTTGGATCACTACTTGTGTGTATGTTTTTCTACTTTGAGAAGTTTTTTCCAACAGTCGGTAAAGTTGTTTGGGAACTACACCGACCAATCACCCATCAGATCAATGACTTCATCAAGAAGTTAGGTGATAACTTTAATGATATAATGGATGACTACTTCAGCAAGTTCCAAGAAAAAATGCATAACAGGTACCGGATTCCACCACAACTGGTAGAAAAATACAAAGATGAAATATGTTTTGAGGTAGACACCGATTACTGTTATGTGAATGTTGTGGAACCGAGGACTCAATCTTTGTCACCTATGGGTTACGAGATTGACTTTGATATCACACAACAACAAATTGATGCCTATCTATCATTGCTAAGGCATACTACCGAGCTGAGGTACGGAACCTATGAAGAAAGGAAAGAAAAAGTAGAAATGAGCATTGTAGTACCCAAGGCTACAAGAAAAGCTACAAAGATGATTAAAGTATTAACTGAGAAATTTGGAGAAGAGTCTTCCTCCACACATGTCAAAGGAGTTCTAGCCATCACCGAAGAGGAGACAGAAGCCCAAGAAGCAGCCATAACACTTAGCACCGAATTGCCTAAGGGAAAAGTGTTGAAGAGAAAGAAACAGGACACTTCAATGGTCCTACCGACCCCTCCAACAAAGAGACCTAACACAAGAGAATCTGCTGCATCACCGAGTAAGAAACAAAAGACTATTGTCGTTCCTAAGGTAACTAGAACTTACAAGAAATCTACTCAGATACTCATTTTGCCAAAAGAGTTGAGTGATACCGAATCTGAAGATGCAAATAAATTTTAGATTGTGAAGAGCAAGAAGGTAGATGTACATAGTGTAGAAATTTTTTGTAATAATCTAAAGTAATATGGTGGATTTGGTGGATTCAGATTTGTTAAATATGAATCCAGATCAGCTGATGAAAAGAGGCAAATTGAAGAAGCTATCATTTGCACACTTCTCAAATTCTGAGTGGTACCATTAGAAGTATGTAATTCTATTCATAAGGAATTATATGCACATATTGAAACCAGATGGCAATATGCCCTAGACTCGGAGAAACAAATCAGAGAAAGAAGTTTGGTGCATCTCTTTCCTGATATGTCAATTGATGAAATAAAAGAACATCTGACAAACAGCCAAACTCAATTTACAGTAAAACAAAAGGCCTTGAAATTGATGAATGGCCTGTATATAGAGGTAGAGAAGGAAACAAAAGAGCAATGGAAGACCATCTTTCGAAGAAAGAATGCTGGTGAACAATCTATAGTGGACATAGTTGATGTCACCGACCAAGAGCCTGATGTCACCGACCAAGACCTTGCAGACACCATTCAAATAGATGAAGATATCATGGGTGCAGAGGCACCTGAACAAGAAATGATAGAAGGCAATGCTTATGCAAAACTTGTCTCCAGTGAATCTATTTTGGAACAAGTTCAGCCTTACCCACCAATCAATCAACCTACTCCAATCGAAGCTCCTCAGGCTACAGGTGAAGGCACCGAAGGTCAAAAGTCTACAGTAGAAGGTACTTCACAAGAACCAACCTCTCAAGCACCTTCTAGCATGGAAAATGTTACAGCTAAGACACCAAGCATCGAGACACCGAAGGACACTACCAAGACTAAAGAAACTAACAAAAGTGTTGTCTCTAGCGAGCAACCTACTGAGGGTCCTCAAGCCTCTCAAGCTATAGTAGTGGTTCACCCGTTGAAATGTAAAGAAAAGAAGTTGAAAAAGCATAGTTTCAAAATTAATTTATCAAAACCGATAGTGTTGCCCAATGTAGACATCTCCAAACCGAAAGGGCAAGCACTCAATGAATTTGGTGAACTGTGCAAAGCAAAGGCCAAACAAGAGAAGCAACTAGCCATTCAGAGGAAGAATAAAGTACTTCAGAAGGTAAAGACCTTACTATCAGATATGATACCTTCAACTATAGTATCAACTGATGCAGCCATCCATATTCAATTGGATGAACTCCTAAATCAGATTGAGACATCTAGAGTAGATGCATCCGAATACTTGAGCAAACTAAAAGACAAGGAGCTAACTGCTAAAATGATAGAGGAAGTACAGAAATCAATTGTTGTTGGCAAGATAAAGCTTGTCAGATTTATTGCTGAGTTGTCCCCTCAACTCAAGCACATTCTTTCATTATTTCAGAAACTCTGCACATTTTCTTTATTTCTTAAGGACATTAAGAATAAAATATAAGCAATTGAGAAAGAGATCACCGATCTCTCAAATAAGTTGACCCCCAAGACCAATTCAGTTCAAAATTTTTATACCAAGCTACAACAGCTCATGGCTCAACAATTGGAACTGAGGAATGAAGAACACAAGATCAGGATGGACATAATGACACTTCAAACATTATTCCTTCCTCATCTTTCATCTGTTCAAGAACAGCTAAACCGAGTCACTTCTCTCTCTACTACCAAAGAAGGAAGCACTTTAGATGGCTTAATTTCATTATTGGCTAATATTAATGCTTAGAATTCTTTAATGGACAGTGTCAAGGATGCACTTTCTGTCGCCCTCACCGATGCCCAGACAAAGTACAAATCCATTTTTGATCAGTTGCCACCTCCCAATGGTAACTAAATTTTGATGTTTGTCAAAAAGGGGGAGTATATCAGAGTATATCATGAGGAGTGTATAGTATTCAAATTATCAAACAACCAGAGTGTAGTATACAGGGGGAGTATACCGAGCAGAGAATGAGTAGAATATGCAGAGTATCCAAGAGTAGTGAACCAAGCATGAACAAAGGAAAGAATAGTGATTACATAGTTTTGTACAACATATTGATAAGGGGAGTATATTTGATTATACTATTTCAATGACTAATGTATATACTGCATATTTAGTCAATTTTGTAATGTATACAAATTTTTGAGTAATGACTTTGAAAGTAGTTTTGTCAAACATCTCAACTAATGTCAAAAGGGGAGATTGTTACTACTTATCAAATTGCCATTAGTTTTATATACAAAGTCATTTTATATGCTAGTCGGTTAATATTACCAAATCATGCAGTCGGTACACACAGAGAAGTCGGTATGAACAGTCTAGTCGGTTATAGAAGGAAAACAGTCACAAAGCCCAATATACATCGAGTTGTCGGCCGAGTGTTATTTCTTGTCTACCGACTAGTAAAGATAATACACCAAGTTGATATACACTGAGTGAAACGTGTTACCAGATTCATTGAACCTGGACACACATATGAAAATGTGTTACAAGATCGAGGCACACAGAACCGTTATCACATTGGAAATTACACATACAGATTTTGTATAATTTTGAGGTCATCTAACCAATGAAATATTTTGCATGGTTATTTATTCGAGAAATCATGTTTGTAAGATCGAAGCAATGAATTGGATCATAAACATAAGAAGTCTATTTATAAAGCATGAATTTAGGGTTAGTAAAAAGGTGTGAATGTGAGAAATGTGTGTGCATGCATGTATGAAGCAAGACTTATGTGATACATGAGAAATAACAGAGTATTATGACTGTTACAGAGACACAAAGGTCACTAAGAAGGTTATCAGAGAACAGTCGAGGAACAGAGTAAACAAAAGGGTTTACCGAGTTACTTTATGAGTTACCGAGGTATGCTATAGGCAAGGTAATCTTATTTTGAGCACATAGAATATGCTACAACATTTCAGATGTAAAGTTGCAGATATTTGTAATGATTCTATTGTAATATTTTGAAGTTGTAAGAGAAACCTTTAACAGGGTAAAAGACTCTAACCAAGTCTATAAATTGTAAATCCTTTAACCAGGTGCTACACTTATATAGTGTTGTAAAATCCTTTAGCAAGGTAGATCTAACTGATCTTAATACTCCTAACATAGTAAGCTATCAGAAATAGCTAAATGTAGCTCTAACCGAGCATTCTTTATTATTGCAGTAGTGAAGTTGTGGGTGCCATCCCCACCGTAGTTTTTCTCTCTAACCAAGAGTTTTTGCGTGACCAAAATATATATGTTATGGAGTGAATCATGTATGAATGTTATCTGTTGATTATAGTTTTGTTATATGTTACTGCACTATCCTATTTATGTATAACAGTAAGGTTATTACAAAAGAAAAGTTTTGGAGTACTGATTCACCCATCCCCTCTCAGTACATTAGCTTTCCATATTGGGCCTAACAGACTGACCCTGGAACAACTGCCAAACTAAATTTGGATGTCGCTAAACTGAACCAAGACCAGATAGAGTTTCTGGTCCGAGAAAATTGTACATACAAAAACCTATATGAGAAAACCGATGAAGAAAAATAGAGGCTGGAAGCAAGATTGCTTCAGACTGATACAGGTACTAGTCAAACTGGGATGACATACGGTGTTGACAGAGATGCCATGGATGCCTTGACAGATGCTATGTATTGGAGGAACATGGCCGAAAAGACATCTCGACAACTAAAAAAGGAACAACAAAAGATGGATAAGTTAGTTCTCGAGGTCATTGACCATAGATTCAAAAGTATGATGCAGGTTGCAGAAATCTATTGGAAGACATACACTGGAACAGTCAAAGCTGTGAAAGAGCATGAAAGGCTCAGGTCTTGGTTGGAAGGCTTGATGAATGACAACAGTCTAATGAATCCAGGTGAGAAAATTGAAGCCGAGGCTCACTTGAAGTCCCATGATGAATTGGTAAATCAATTAAGGAAAAATCATCAGAGGCTAGATGATGGGAATACCCCTAGGGTGCCCTCTTTTTATAGTAATGGTGAGTTAGTATCATTGGAATAGTGGAAACAAGAGTTCAGTGATGAGAAGAATCGAGTAGTAGCAGAGTTTGATTGGGACAAAGATTTGTCACTTTGTGTTAACAATATTCTATCCAATCATTTCCAGATAGAAAGCGACATGAGGACACTAAACAATGACTTTCTAATGTATAAAGATGATAAGTACATTGAACACATAGGAATGTTGAACTTGTTTATCTTCCAGTTTGTTAACAAAAGTGCTAATTAATAGTTATGTGTTGAAAAGCCACGATGCTTGGTGACAATGTATACCCTCATATAAATGAGGGAATTTTTGTAACAATAAGGATCATTAGAGAAGAAGTAGAATATAGCCTCAGGCTTACTATTGTACCATTTTGCAAACATACATAATATAATCATTCATCTTTCCTTTGTGTATATTTTGTGGATTACTGCATCTTTCTGTAGGTAGTTGCTTGTGATATTATCTAAAGGAGATAAGGTTACTTGTGCTCTTCCAGTAAAACTCTGTGTTTCATATTGTGGATTTGAATAAAAGATTTACTTGCGAATATAGTTTTGTATATAGTGCGCATGCATATTATCTCAACCAGGGTGCGCTTGCATATGTATATAGTTTTGTTTATAGGTGGAAAGCCTAAGGTTCAATGTCAAACTTGGTTGCTCTGATACCATATGTAATATTCCATTAATTCTATACTTAAAGAAAATAAATTGTGATCTATATTAAGATAAAAAATTGAGCATTTCAAAATAAAACATAACTACTTCAGTTGAAGGAGAAAACTAACTAAATGTTCTTCAACATAATAAGAATCTAACTAATTTATCTAAAAGGAAGGTAATATTTTAACGATAAAAAACATTGAACAAATATTATTAAGCTAATCAATATGAGAAAGGAAATCAAATGGCAAGTTTCATTTTTGAGGGAAGAGATAAAGGTTCAGAGGTTACTGTTATCACTGTTTAAAAAATGGGTATTCTTTTCCATAATTGGCTAAGTCTATGAAATTCTTGGGTCTGGTATGGCCTTGTGACTTCTATTGCTTTGGGTCCTAAAGAGGGTTTAGGGTTTAGGTTTAATAACTTTCAAAATGTCTGAGAAAAAACCCTTATAATTATATTTCCGTGTTACTTTATTCACTTAAGTAATGGGTCCTTTTGTCATGCAAAGTGTTCCCCCCGTTGTTTTTTACCTAGGCGGTCCTTTTAAATGTTTTAATTTTTATTCGCCTTTAAATTGCCTTTTCTAATGACCATCGGGCCTTGTAATTGTTGCGCAACCCTCAGTCAATCGGATGGCCCGTGTAGATTCACGAACTCAACATTCCCGAAAGTTACCTATCGTGTAGTAGCGAAAAGTTTTGGCGGGACCCAGCAATAAGGACTTATTTCTTGGCTAAAAGCATTCTAGAAAAGTATCTAAGATTCAAATAGTATTGATGAGACTCAGCGATGTCTCATCGATATAAAAGGGGCATCGAAGATAGCAAACGCTGATGAACTTCAGAAAGGACTCATCGAAGATAGTAACTCCATCGATAAAAGATATCGAGGAAAGTGGAGATGGTTCTCATCGACAAGAAAAGGTCTTCGAGGATATAACACTATCGGTGCAAAAAGACTCACCGAAAGGGATGGTCTAACCAACAAAAGGTATCGAAGAAAGCAGAGGTGGTCCCCACCAATGAGAAAAGGCTTTCGAAGAAACAATATCATCGATGCAAGATAAAGAAGATTCATCGAAAGAAGCATTCTCATCGAAAAAGTGATATCAATAAAGCAGAAGAAAACTACATCGATGAATGATATCGATAAGGATATGAGTTTTGATGGGAGGACAAAAGAAGTCACCAAAGTCCAAAGTCTCTTCGACATGAAACCCGACGGATAGCAAAAAGATTTCGATGAGAATGAGTTTCGAGGAGACTAAAAGGCATGTCTCCGATGCACATGGTTTCATTGATAGAAGCCATCTCTCTTTGGAAGAAATCATCATTTTCATTGATACCGTAATAACCCATAAGTTATCAAACAAGTCTAAAAGCATTCTATCAAAGTATCTAAGATTCGAACAGTATTGATGAGACCCAGCGATGTCTCATCGATATAAAAAGGGCATCGAAGAAAGCAAACATTGATGAACTTAAGAAAGGACTCATCGAAGACAATAACTCCATCGATAAAAGATATCAAGGAAAGTGGAGATGGTTCTCATCGACAAGAAAAGGTCTTTGAGGATATAACACTATCGGTGCAAAAAGACTCACCGAAAGGGATGGTCCTGTTATCACTGTTTTAAAAATAGATGTTCTCAGTCCATAAATGGCTAGGTTTTTTGAAAATTTTGTGTTTGGTATGCCTGTGTTCTTTCAATTTATTTTAAATCCTAAGGGGTTCAAGGTTTAGGTTTTAAGTTGCTTCAATACCTGAGAAAAGCCCTTTTGGTTTCTAATTTGGCGTTACTTTATTCACTTAAGCGATGGGTCCATTTATCATAAAAGTGTTCTTCCCTTGTCATTTACCTAGGCGATCCCTTTAAATATTTTATTCTTGTTTGCGTTTAATCTACCTTTTCTAATGTCCTTTGGGCCTTATAAGTATCATGTGATTTTCTATTGATCTGACGGCCCATGGTTGATTCACGACCAAAAAGTGCTCGAAACTTAGTTTCCGCGAAGTAGCAAAAGGTGAAGGTGGACCTGACATATAGGTTTGGACCAAAGCTAAACACCGATCAAGTTTCATCTGATCGGATGGACAACATGGTTTTGTGAGATCAAGTTGAACATGTTTTAACCTTCGCAAAGTGGCGAAAGGGTTTGGCGGGTCCCAAAGATAAGCGGTCTTCTTTGGTTAAAGAATGATCGGGTTGGAAAAAGATCAATGGCTCACGTTGATTCGCAGCTGCAAGCCAAACAAAGTATAATGTTCGCGAAGTCATGAAAGATAGGTGGAATTCACACGGAGGTGTGACGTGGCATAACAGCTGCCACTTTTTGTAGAGCTCGATAGCGATGTGTTGAATGCCATGTGGCTCTAAAAGTGGTTGAGGGCCCGCCTAAGGTGTAACCAGCAGTTATGTGGGAATAGTAAAAGGGAACACGTGGCGAATTAAGGGTGGAAACAAAAGGAGTTTCAAGGGCTAATGGTCGACTGCCATGTGGCATTTATTAACTGAAGAACAAGTGGGGTAAGTAATTCTCGGGTAAAGGGCCCACTTAAAAGGCATTCATCTCAAGATTGATCCAACGCTTCTTGTTGTTTCATGGCCCTAAGATGCCCGTAGCTTAACCTTAGGGAAATGGCAAAAACTGTTAGCCGTCAAGATGAGGCATGGTTAATTAAAAGGATTGATGGTCCCGGTTGGAGTTAAAGGCCAGGTGATTTGAGTTTGATCTAATGCTTGGCACGGCCTCGTGAAGGAAAAGTTAACAACTATTAAAGTCCATGAAGTGGCGAAAAGGAGGTAGGGCCCAACACTAAAGCAAAGAGATCAAACGGAGATAAAGGCGATGCAAGTTCTTATGATCCAACAACTAGCGTTGTTTCGCAAAAGAAAAGAGCATGGGTTTTATGTTCTGCGAAATACCGAAAGAGCGAAACAGAGGAAAGACTTAGAGGAATTATGACCCATTGGAGCCATTTTTGAATTCGATTTGGTGAATTCAATTCTGAAAAGAAAGCCGAAGCATGCAAAGTTAATTTCTAAAACTTAAATGCCAACTTGTCCTTTTTGAGTCCGCATCAACTTGATTGCTAAGTATTGTTTCATCGAAGTTTGTTACAGGGCGAATTGTTGTAGAGCGATTTTCTTCAGGCGAATAATCAGGTTTCTTGTGCTTTTCTTGATAACTCTTAGTTTGTTCTCAAATATTATTGTGTGAATTACTTCATTAGAGGTTTGTGCTAGTTGCTAGTGGTATAATTGTTTGACCAGAATGGTACCTAGAAGAGAATTGATAGGGAAGGTGAATTACCAAGACCAAAATATCTGTGATGATTTTTTAGAGCAATTAACCATGTCCACCAATGCTGGGGCTAAGGCCAAAGAGCTAGTACCTAAGAACCCTCATCTAAAAATTGGAGATGGCCTTTATGATAAGGGTAATTGGTTGAGGGACCCTAAAATAGGATTGTCAGGCTTAGGACTCTTTAAAGTCGGTTTTGGGTAGAGGAATTCCCCAGCTCCTTTGAATGGCATATGGGAGCAGGATGTAGGAAAGCTTGTGGTCCCAGGTGTTTTTATGGATGTAGCTCTATTAGCCCTGATTGCACAGAATTATAACTCTATGGTAAGATGCATCAGGAACATAAAGGGATCAGTCTTGATTGAGATAAATGAAGATGAATTCAGGAAAATGTTTAAACTCAGCGAGTCCTCCAATTTATTAGAACCTATTGACTTTGAGTCGTTAGCCCAGGTTTACAACACACAAAGGGATCATCTTAGAAGTAGCCCATTGAAAGAATTCTTTGTAAAGATAGGGGGTTAATAGTTGCAGGCCCCAGAACCATTCTCTCTCAACCTATTCACTCTGAGAGCTAAGGGTATGTATTGGGCATTATGCCAGATTTTTGGAGAGGATGTTGAAAAGAATATGCCAACCCATTATATATTAATGATTGCACAAATTCTAAACCCCTCCCTAGCAATAACATTTTCTTATGCCTCATACCTTGCTGATGCAATTCATAAAGGGCTAGTAGGAATAAAAAATTGTAAGGTGGATAGGCCTTTTGGATGGTACTCCATGTTAATGTATATGTTTCCGTTCAAAGGGGCTGATTATTTTGGAAAGGAGATGGACCTGATTAAGGTCAAGGATAAAGAGGAGATGTCAGTGCAATTGTGGAGTACTGTTCTATCTTGGGATAGAGAAGATGCAAGTTATTTAAAGTTTGATAGATGCTTTGTATCTAAAATTAGGATTCTTCTATGCAGAGAAAACCCTAGAATTCCTAAGGCTCTTTTGGAGTTTCTCAGACCAAAGGAGTTTGTAGAGGATATCAAGATTGTTCACAATTGGGGAGACATATATTTGTACCCTGTGTCTATTATTTTTAGAGTGTTTGGATTTAGAGGCACCCCCTTTTTACTACCCTATCAGGTCCCATTGAAGATAGGGATTGCAGAAGTCCTGAGACAAATTGGGGGAGTACAAGAAGCAGAGCTAACCAATAGAGGTAAAGGGACTATTTTCCCAACTATTACCATGGCTCACCATTTTGTGATCACTAAGGGTGGATGGATATTTTTTGAATAATTCTTTAAGCCATATAGGTTGTCTACTGCAGTGTTAAGATGTGCAGACCCCGAGGATTTTTCAATGGCATGTTCAGAAAAAGAGCAATGTACAGAGGTAGGCCACATCAATTTCAGTTCCCAGAAGATCTGATTAGAAATGAATTCAGCTTAGATGAGCAAGAAATGAGGAAGGAGAAGTGGGTGGCATATAAGAAAGCCCTTGATTTTATCCATCAATTTGACACTGGCTATGACCCCCTTTCTAGCTTTAATCCATTTGAGGAGAAAATAAAATTCATGATTCTTTATTTTGAAGATCTCATGCAGACCTTAAAAGAAAAGAGGGAGGCCATAATGCAAAATGAGCCCGATAAGGCTAAGATGGTATTGGCTAAGCTTGCCTTTGCTAGAGATATCCCACCGGGTGACTATGTAATGCACAAAAGGTCAAAGTACACTATGATAATGCCAGTGATAGGTGAGCCTTCCACTTCAAAAGGGAAGAGGAAAATTGAAGATGTCATTGACATCCAAGATTCCCCTAAGAAGCAGAGAGTGGGAAAGGAAATTGAAACCGATGAGCATCAATATTATCCATCTCAATCTCCTATCCACATTGGAGATGAACAAGCTATGGCTGAATAATTATTGTAGTTAGGGAGTCTCGGTGAGATTGCCTATACCTATGAGGAGACCCAAGAGGGGATGCCCGAAGAGCCACCTAATGCTGAAATGGATTTGACTAGTGGTGAGTTAAAGGGCCAAGAAATGGACCTTATTGTTAAGAAAGCTAGTGAAGAATTCCTAGCAGACAGTAATTTTGTCACATCAGAAGCTTTTATATAGTTTCTATGGAAGCAAAATATTGATCATTCAAGACTAGATGTGAACAGAGGAAAAGTGAATAGCCTCTTAAAAATACAACTTAGGTAGAAGAAGAGGTTAAGAAAGAAATGATGGAGGAGTTCAAAGCAATCACCCCTGAGAAAGGAAGAGAAATGGTAGCAAAGGCTGGTGTGTTAATTCTACCTGAATGGGATATAGTTGATGCCTTAGTGCTTGATGCAGTGAGGAAAGAAACAAAGCCTATGGAAGGAGTGACATTTAGCAAGGATAATGTTTCTCTTGTCATGTGGTCTTTAAAGAAGGATGAAAACAAAAGAAGGAAGGATGCATCAGATTCTAGCCTCTTAGGAGGCATGATAGTTAAAAGAGTCTAAGACATAGGGGTAGTGGAAGCTGCAAGCACAGTCCTAGAGACTACAAAATTCAATGTTGCGGTGGCAGAGAAAGAGACACAAGAAAAGGCTAATCTCCAATTGAAGTTGGAGACTATTTTAAAAGCTTACAATGATGCTAAAGAAGGAATAGCCAACAGAGACAACATAATTTCTAGACTACAGAGTCAACTGGCAGGTCAATATCATCGTGATGAATCTTCTATACTCATGATAGTCTCCTCTCTAGCAAGACCCACTCCTACTAGTCCCATCATTGAATATCCCCCTTCTCCTATGCCTTCTAGTTCCCAATTACCTAAAAATGTCCAGCATGAGTTGGAAAAATTGAAACAAGCTCAGACATTGTATGCAAACAAATATGAGAAGGTGAAAGCCACCATCTTGAAGTTTGTTGACTCAGTCAAAACCTCTAATGTATACATAAATATGAAGAGGATTCTTGAGATTTTGATCAAATTCAGAGAAGAAGAAGCCACTTTGGAACCAATCCTGAATAAGTGGGTGCCTAGAGGTAAAGAGTTAGAGCTCATGTGTTCTTCCCATGTAGATGTAGAAGAGAATGACAATCTAAGGTCCACATGTGAGTTTATAAAAGAGATGAATATTCTTTTAGTGGAAGGAGCGGGTATAAAAAGAAAAGCCCAACTTTATAGGAAAGAATATTCAAATCATAAATTTGAAATGTTTCCAGGAGGTTTCATTGGTCCTGTCTAGCTAAAGGAAGAGAAGACTTGGCTAAAGGAGGTGGACCACAATTTGTCCCTAAGGATCAATTAGATTATTAGTATTGATGACACATCCTTATTTGTCCAAACAATTGAGGAAATTGAAAAAGTAAAATCTCATTATGGTTTCATAGAAACAGAGATTGGGCATGTATGAGTCACTTGGAAGCGGCTAGAAGATATGAAATAGAAGATTGCTAATTTTACTTGGCCTAGAGATGATGTGTATCAGGAGTGGAAAGATAAGTATATGGGACAGAAAAAAGATGCTCGGGAGCAGTTACAGGAGGTTGCAACAGAACAACAAGCAGAGGAAGTTGCAAATGCTGAAAAGGACTTATAACCACTTCTTGAAAACGATCGGTTGTTTGTAACAAACTTTCTTTTGAAGGGTCAAAAGCTTATATGCATCCATACTATTATAAATGGATACCAGGACTCCTAAAAAAATGATCGCAAGTAATTGTAAGAAAATGTTGCAGAAATTTATCTGAGCTTTTTTCTAGTCTTATGGAGAATACTCTGAGTTTTGTAATATTTTCTCAAAATTAATATCAATATACAGACTATCAACTTTCAAGCCTAAATTTTGTGTTGTCTTTTGGTCTACTTGCAAATATTTACTATTTTCAATATGAGTAATCTAGGGTTATTCATTTGAGTATGGATTGTAAGGCAATCTTAAATAGAGGTGTTTCTTAGCTTTTCTTTCCAGGAGGGAAATTAAATATGCATGAAGCATTTCTATCAGTAAATTCCTTGTGGGAGATTTTGAATTTGATGAATGCAGTCTAGCTTGATAAGGGCAAATTCTTATGTATGCTAGGCATATGTGGGGTTTTATAGAAGCTGAGGTGATGGGATGTGTGGAGATATTTGATTGTGGGAGTATTGTTTAAACTTAGATGACTCTGTGGCCTGTATAAGGCACTAGTATCAATTGTAGTTGTCCTTTTACATGTCTTGTAGGTCAACATTGAAACATGAGTATTAATGCAGTCCTTGACCAACTATGCATACAAGAAACATCTAGTTCTATTAAGGCACAAGCATCAAAGTCAGAGGTTATGACAACTAGTGAAAAACATCAAGAACAAAATGTTAAGTCTCAAGCATTAGGAGTTGTAATAAAAAAACTTACAAGGATGAGGCATATTCATAACTTTTGCAATCCCACCTTGGATATCAACACTAGAAGCAACTCATATTGTTCTTGTATAGACAAGACAATATGGGAGTTCATTATACCCAGCAACTTGTGGTGTTGTTGTTCGTGTTGGCTCTGTTGGACCCTACAATTAAGATTCAATATACATTATTCAATAAGATTAACTGTGCAACATAATGAAATATTGAAAAGTGTGTTACCTTGTTGAGCTTCACTTGGTTTTGAGAATAGTTTAATATTCTCTACTTAACAGGGCCAACCACGTGAAGGTGGAAGCTCATTTGGCCCCTCCCCCCCCCCAACATCACTCTAAATTCCCCGTTAACATCTTATAACGTTCATTCATTAATTCTTTCCACCATTAATAAAATATAGCATTCATTCATTAATATCACATAACGTTCATTAACACATAACATTGATTAACATTAATTAACACGCAACATTCATCAATATTAATTAACACATATCATCCATAACCATTAATTAGCACATAATTACATTCACTAACACATAAAAATCAGTCATTATCAAATAAGTTAGATTACAATCATTTCTTTCTTTGTTTTTTCTTTGAAGCTATGAAAAGACTAAGTGGAACATCGATGTTTTCATCATTTCCCCCCTCTGCAGATGTTCCACCAACTGCTCATGATCTCAATGTATGCCTAGTCCTATACTGAGGACGAGGACAATGAAGCGAAGGGTGGTCCTCTGCAATAACAAATAAATGGGTTAAATTCAAAAAAAAAAAATTATTATTGTTACAAGTATTTCATTAATTTAGAGAACATAATTGTTGTGCTCTTTACCTAATGGGGCCACATCATTTTGTGTAGCCTCAACCTCAACATGTTGAACACCAATTGCAATTATATTTGTTTAAAGAAATAACAGTGGTCCTCTTTACCTGAGTGGGGAACATCACGTTCTTGAGGTTGTGTACCCAGATCATGCTCCACTTGCTCACCACCAAATACATGCTCTAAAATATTAACAAGAAATGTTACATTAATTACTACTCTAATTACAAATTAAAATGTTTAATTGTATTAGTAGCTAAATAAATAAATTTCAATAGCAAATGAATACCTCCACTACTGGGATGCACATCCGGACCTTCATGTGCAGGTGGTGTTTCACAATTAAGAGGCTGGATTCCAATGACAGGCACATTGTTATCGTTTCTTGCTTATTTAAACAAATATAGTCACTTTATGTTGGAACTCAACATCAATTAGATTATTGGTAAAGTCTTCAATTTGAAACAACTTCCATTTAGCATATTTACTTGTATGACGGATGCACTCAAATGTTGTGTATGCCCACTCAATTCTCGTAGTCGATCAGCCATGGCTGAATAGCCTTGCTGGTAGGCAATTCTCTTGTCATCTTCTATGGACACTCTATTGAATCTAGAGCCCTGCATTTTTGCTTGGTACCGTGAATTTTGCTTGCATTGTTTGATAAAAAAAAAACGTTTGCAATTTATTAATATTTAATATGGGAGTTTACATGAGATACTTACAATTCATGCAACAAGTTTCATGTAACCACC
Source organism: Cryptomeria japonica (assembly GCF_030272615.1). Taxonomy (NCBI): domain Eukaryota; kingdom Viridiplantae; phylum Streptophyta; class Pinopsida; order Cupressales; family Cupressaceae; genus Cryptomeria; species Cryptomeria japonica. Next base: position 245,177,065 of record NC_081405.1, on the reverse strand, counting down.
AGAGCCGAGTTTGTGTTGCCTATGCTTTTCTTGCCTTGCCTTGGTTACCTTTGACGTGTCACTCAGTCTATAAAAAGTTTGAAATATGTTAGATTATATAAATATAAAGAGTAATTAATTAGTACATAATTACATTCTTAATAGTATCTCATGCCTTCTTCTAGCGTCTACTAGTGTATTTCCTTTTTTCCTTTCAATTCTCTCCTTGGCATCCAAAATCAGGTCCTTCCACTCCCTCTTTGGAATCATGGGGGGATGCTTTTACTTTAGGTTCCTCTCCAAATGGGTCCTGTATTGGTCCCTCACACACTTTAGATATGTGCCAGCTTTTTCAAGGAGCTTGGTTTTGTCAAAGGTGTCATTTCCAAACCACTCAACCATTCGGTTTGTCAATTCATCTTTTAACATTTTTTCTTGGTCATTCCACCTTTTAAAGAAAAAACAAACCTATTAGATTCAGAAATGAACTGAAGCTACATTTATTACACTTCAAGAAATGGATCAAAGGAAAAGTATTCTACCAATGATATGAAATCAAAAGTGGATAAGGGTTAGTTCACATATGATGTACCACCTTTTATGTATGGTGGGCCCAAATATCTGCAATGCAATGTCACTAAGATGTTTATAGAAAATATCATTGCCTGCAAAAAATTCATGGGATCATTAGTCCAAATGAGTGATCATAAAGTAAATTACAATTAGAGTATATATAATAATAATTTTAAAGTACCTGGAACCTTTTGTATCTTTAAGGGAAGCATTTCTTCGTCGCTCACCACGAATGTGGCCTGCAATGTTCTTGTACTAGCAATACGAGAAGATCCAGGAAATGATGTTATGTTATCAGCAGTAGTCGCCTATGGCACATCCTCATGTGCATCTCCTCCTACAAAAAATGAATCCACTATGAAATGGCATTAGAATTCAAGAAAGAACGCTTGAAGGGAAATAAACACATGATAGAAGATAAAGCAAAAGAGGGATCTACCAACAGTGGGCGGGCCAATATGATGTGCACTAGAGGATGTCTACCTGCTACGTGTTGCTGACATTGTAGTCGGCAATATAGGTGAGGGTGACCTCTGATGAGGCGACATCGACATTTGCATAGTAACATTGACAACACCTAAAGAATAATACATTAAATATATGAAAAGTGCAAGAATTGTAAACAAGGATGAACCTTTATTTTGAAAATTGACAGTATCAAGTATGATGTGCTTTGGGTACTCAGAGTGATAAGCCGAGCAAGTGATAATACAAGAAAATCGTCATCACCTAATCCGGCAACACCCTGATCATAGGAACGACTTTCATGAGAGCGGATAAATTGCTGTAAAAATAATACGTACATATTTTAGTTAATGACATAAAAAGAGAATAAAATATAAACCAGTATTGAACTTTTGTTATAATTAAAGATTTCATTACTACTTACTTGCAAGTTTTCTATGTGTCTTATACAATAATTCCACCCTTTATTGTATCTCATTAGTGGTAGGATGCACAGCTACCAAAGCAACAATCTCTTTTCTAATTTTTATAAGAGGCATTTTAAACAATTTCACAAGGTTTGTGGGATCTTCAGGGTCATCATTACTTAACCCTAATGATTCCACATCCATTGAAAGGTGCTCAACTACTGCAACTCCCTTTCCCTTTCCCCGAACATCCGTTTGTGTCAAGAATATCATTAACAATTACAAAATTAGTATAAATCACTAAAAAAAAGAACATAATAATGTAACAGTTTGCTTCTACCTAATTTGTACAATTACAATGAGGTTTACCTGCTCGGTAGAAGTGTCGCAAGGTACATCTTTGTTTGCGATATGTGATGGATCCATGTCGGTTTGTGACAAATAAAAAATATAAAAAACGTTAGCGAAATTACATCATACACAACATGAACAACTGAAGTTTGTAGACAAAATGAGTATTAAATATTAAAAAGATGTTGTCATCAAAATCATTGTAATTTTTTTAATTTCTTACCTTTACTTTATGTAGACTATGCAGGATCCTCAACTAAATGGTCACATAAATAGTCACATAGCTAATAAACAATCCAATTTCCATAAATAAACACAGTTTAAAAATTGTCACATAAATGGTCACACTCCCTATCTCCATCTTCATATTAAAAGGTGCATCATGAATTAATTATGTAATGGCATTAGAATTCAAAACATAATGAATTAATTATGTAAAAAAAATTCTATCAAGAAGTCAATATTAAATAGATAATATACTAATCGCATTCCTCATACATTTCATTCTTCATCATCATGAACATCAAGGTCATCATCATCATCATCATCATCATCATCATCATCATCATCATCATCATCATCATCATCATCATCATTTTCATCGTCATCATCATCATCATCATCATCATCATCAACGTCTTCGCCATCATCATCATCATCATCATCATCATCATCATCATCATCATCATCATCATCATCATCATCATCATCATCATCTTCTTCTTCTTCTTCTTCTTCTTCTTCTTCTTCTTCTTCTTCATTGTCATTGTGAAACTGTTGATCGTGATCATCATCCACTTCATCTTCTACTTCTTTGGTATCTTCTTCTTCCATCACATTATACTTTATCGGCCTTCCTCTTGGATCATGTCTAACAACAAATGACCAACCCGGTTTATGTGGAACCTCTGAGTAAAATACTTGCTCGCATTGCTTGGAAGAACATAGGGCTCATCCCCAACTAGTTCAAATGACCTTGTATTTAGCATTATAAAACCATTATCATGTTCAATAACAGTTCTATCAGGATCATTTTTATTCAATCGTAGCCTATACCATTTGACGATGAATAAAACTAATTTGAAGGAATTAAAGTCACACTCAAGTATATCATCCAAAATGCCATAGTATCAATTTTGAGACTGTTGAGGATGAATGTCATTTCTTGATAAAATATTTGTCACCTCAAAGGCTACAGTGATGCCAAAATCACAAGTTTTCTTCATGTCATCCAACTTTTTTATTCAAAATTTATGACCATTGCAACACATAGTGTTGTGGTGTTTGACCTGCGAAATGTCAAACATGTAAAATTTATTGCATTGTGAGTTGATAAACATATGTGTGATTAATAAATTTATATGTACCTGTTTATCTCTTAAACCATATGCTAAATCAATTTCCCTTTGCGTAACATTGGAATATCCATTACAATGTGCTTCTTTAACCAATGAAGCCACACCTTCCCATGTTAACGTGCATCTAGAATGTTAACAATGTTGAATCCATACCGTCATCCAATCAAGATTGTTTGCAATATACAAATGCAGTGCATCCCACTCTCGACCAACTGTACAAAAAATAAATAGATGTCTTACAATTGATTTATTTTGAAGATTAAGAATTAATTAACTACAATAACATCTTATAATTACCTCTCACTTTCCTCAATCCTACCTTTCCCCGTCAAGTACTCCCCTTCGAATTTGTTAATGGTGTTGGGATCCCAAATGCGATCCACATGGATCTTTATTGCAAACTTAGGAAGATATTCAAAAATGTACACCATAGTCTGGTATACCATATATCCCTCCACCATAGAACCCTCAGGATGTGCTCTTTGTCAAACCAAAGCCTTCAAAAATTTCAAGTGCCTCTCAACCATCCACATTGACCTAGTGTGTACAGGTCCACACAATTCAATCTCCTCAACTTGGTGTATGAGGTAGTGTTCTTGTGCATTGAAAAAAGCTGGAGGTAGACACTTTTGCATTTCACACATTAAATGAGGAATTTTTCTCTTCCAATATTTTATATCATTTTTATGGATTTATTTACATGACAACCACCTAAAAGGTATTCAAGATGCAAAAAAATATATTACATAAGAAGTAAAACAAATCGCAAATATAATATCTATACAACGAAGTAAACAAAGATCACTACTTACATCATGTATTTTCCAAGATCATATATGACTTGCTTGACATTATTGTTGAAGTCATCTGGGAGAGATAGAGGTAGAACGTACTGCAACAATTATAAAATTATCTTTTCATTTTTTTGTAACATAATGAAAAGTACACGTACGCGCAGTACTTAAATACATACTAAAAACACAAGAACATGAATTACCTTAATGAAGGTATGCCAATCATGCGTTTTCATCCCTGGCCCGAATTCACTTTTCTTTGATATGAGATTGTTTATGTTCACAGCAAATCCTGTGGGAAATCGAATTTTTTGTATGACTTCTTTTATAGCATTGCTTTGTTGGTCCGTTAATAACCAAGGAAGCTCACTTATATTAATCTGGTCTCCATGGCTATTTGATTGAATGACATTTATCATTGCATGATTGGAATCCTGAATGTCACTACATATTTTGACAATTTTTCTTTGTCACGCCATCCATCCAATATTTTCCATAATGTCTCTATTATATTCTTTCCAATATGCATAGTATCAAACAAATGAACAATTTGTAATTGCTCGTAGTAGGGAAACCTACTAAATTGTTGGGGATAAATTTTTATTCCCTTAGGAAGGTGGTCATTTATGCCTTCATGACCTTCATGATCATCAATCACATCATCAGTAAACAAAACAAAATAGAAAAAATGTTTTATGACAAACCAATAGATGGAATGGCATTACCTTGATGATTAATTCTATTATATTCCAACTTCCACAGGTGAGGTGTCATTCTTCATGGCTTTGATGTATTCTCTTCTTTCCCATTGAAAAGATGTATTTCAGTATTTTGATACTTATGATTTTTGTGGAGAAAGTACCTATACTCATCAAACACCTGCTTTCCTAAAAATTTTGAATGACGAGATTTTATCTTTGGACCACAAATAGGACATGCAAATTTTCCCTTTGTTTGAAGACCTACAAGATAATTTATAATTGGATTAAATATGATAATTTTTTGAATTATAATGTTCATGCACAACTTAAAAACTATAACATTCCACAAAAATGTGTTAGCCTCGGGGCATCGTGTATTGTCCATAGAAGCATCGCATGGAATTGAAATTGTCTTTGTCCTATTGGTCTAGAGATGTCATACATAGTGACACCATTCTATAACTCTAGCAATTCGTTGATAAGAGGCTCAATATATACATTCATATCTTTAACTTGGTACTTACCTAATCGAATGAACAAAAACATTACATAATTATTATGACCATTTTACTGCAATATTTATAATTAAATTTAGATGACTATATTTAAATGATAAAATACCTGGAACAATCATTGCCAACATTATGTGCTCCCTCTTTATTGACATCCATGGAGGAATGTTATTGTTGATAACAAAAATAGGTCACACTCAGTAAATAGATCTCATCTCTCCAAATGGATTGACATTGTCCGCTGCCAATGAAAGCCTGAGATTACGAGGTTCTTCTTTAAAGTATGGCCACTTTTCCTCTATGCCCATAAATTATGAACCATCCACAGGCATTCGAATAATGTCATCTTGACTTCTATTCCGTGCATGGTAATCCATAAATTATGCCAAGCTAGTGCACTTGAATAATTGTTGCATACGTGGAATAATGGGAATATAGCGAAGAACCTTGCGAGGAACCCTTTTTGTTATTTGATCTGTTCGATATCTACTGATATGAAATTCAGGGCATTCAGTTCAAAATTCATGTTGTTTGTGATATATAATATGATCATTGGGACAAGCATCTATTGCTTGATACTCCATTCAAATATCTTTCATAACGGCAAATAATTCTTGGTATGAGCGAGGTAGAATATTTGATGGTGGTAACAAAAACTCATCTATCAATCTACAACAATAAAATATAATTTGTTATAATAAAGAATATTAATGGTACAACATGATTCACAGTTTATTATGACACATATGACATGCCTTAACATACGTGACATTATTATGTTGGATAAACCATTCATAACCTTCAAGTTCACCAACAACAATACAGCAGAGAGAAGAGTTGCCTGCAAGCCTTCATTAAGGGCCTCAGATGCCTTCTCAAGTAGAGGGACATCATGAACAACATCAAGGTCATCTTTATCATCATGATCAGCTGTGCGAGTACTAAATGAGTCATAGATCAATGTATTTGTACCATCATCTTCAATTGTGTTTTCTGGCTCATGATCGTCATCTTCCATGAGATCATTATCTTTAGCTTTTATATTCACACCTCCATGTTTGTCCACTTCGAAAACCATATTCTCAGGGTTGTGTTGATCCATACCATGTGCTCTGGGGTGCTCGACCTATATAAAATTGATATACATAAATAAACTATGATCATGATCTCATCATCACGTGATTTATTATGTATATAAATTGTCAAAACGATATAATGAAAAACTTACCAATGGATGATAATCATGTCCACCTTCAATGTGACCATGCAGCCTACAATGTTTCTTTTCTTTTTTGATTAGAAGTCTTCTAGTCTTTAACCCCTTACAAATTTTGCATGGACAATAACATTTTCCATCACCTTTTCTTTTCAATTTAGACCACAATCTAGCAATTGTCTCCTTATTTTGTTGTTCGTTGATATTGTCTGACATGGTCTTTCTTCATAGGCAAGAAAATAGAAATTATTGTCTAACATGGTCTTTCCCTCAGGAGCTGGCAGATCGTGCTTCCATACTTTAATTCTATTTTCTCAAAGGACAATCCTAAAAATCCATGCATTGCAAACAACTTTTTACACCTTTGTTGGTTGTGGTGGCGTCACGGAGAGTTTACATCAATAATTGAAGAACATGCCAATGCTTTTAATGCAGTAGTAGAAGTCTTTATCTCTTATTCAATATCTCTAGTGAAACCCCCATGATTTTTTGTTAGAGTAGAATTTGTTATATTCTAGAAAGGGTCTTGTCCTTTGTTGATGGGATATTCATTTGCCTCAAGAAATAACTGTTCTTTTCTCCAACAAGAAGTGGAACTAAATGAAGATCTAGCACCATGAAATTAATCCTCAAAAGGATTACTATAGTTAGTTTTGGTAGATAATGATCTGGGTAAAATACTAATGTGGCTTTACGAAACATTATATAATAGCTTAGCATACTCTAACAACTTTGGTGCGACATGCTACATCCAATTATGTCTCCATCGGTATCTCTATTGTGTTTATGGATTGGGATTCAATGTACTCTTTTTATACACAAATTTTACTTTCAACTGAGGAGGTTTGTATGTACTTGTCTTTTGATTGTATCCCTATTTCAAGAATTTCTTCTATCAACAAATTATTTGTTGTAAGTTGTACAAGTGGAAGCTTGAACATGCCTTCCATGCTAGCCTTGTTGATACATTCAACACCATCTTGTGCAACAAATCTTTAGAACTCCATTTTTCTGAATTGAAGAGTGAGTAGTAGGGACAATCTAGGACACTTACAGAGGTTTTGCAAGAGAGATAAATAGACCCAAATATTATGGCTTAATAATGATCAATAGGTAAACAGATAAGAAACTGTCAATATCAAAATGACTTTATCAATTGTCTTTACTAGAAATGGATAGATCTGCTAATAATGGCTTTATGACTGTATGCCAACTTTAGACTCAATCCAAGAAGAGCTAGAACTAATATGCGATATCTAGATTTATGATCTCTATAATATAATAATCCCATAATTATGTTTCCATGCATCTATACCACAACACAAACATCATGCTAGTGTTAAATCATAGCAATTGATATCCTAATTATAGAATGTGAAATATGCACATAACTATGAATAAAGATTAAGAAAAACAAAGAAAGATGCTTATTGCAAACATAAATGACTAATGGACAAGAATTGAATTCATTGTAGATAGTTTTGAATATCAAATTCACTTATTTGTGTGCATTTAGTAACTCATGTACTTGTGGCCAACCATTTATCTCTTTCATAAATTAAACACTTATTAATAACATTAAATGGTTGAGTAATTATGTTTTAGTTGAAATTGAAAATAAAATATTTTATTTTAGGACAGCTCACACTATTCCCTATCATATTTTAGACTCTCAGTTTTGTTGGTAGTGGTTTGATGTCTTTGGAGCTGATCATTGCATTTCTTTAGTTACGTTTGCCAGCCTACTCCCAGCCTATGCCAAAATGGGAGCTTTGGAACAGGGTATGGACATCCATCAAAGCATAAAAGATAGAGGAATTTTGTTAGATGTAGTTGCAACTGCACAAAATGGATTTGTTGAGAAGGCTTTAGAAACTTTCAAGCAAATGCAATCGGTAGGTGTAAAGCCAAATTCCACGACCATTGCTACTATCCTCCTTGCCTATGCCAAAATGGGAGATTTGGAAAAGGGTATGGACATTCATCGAAGCATAAAGGATAGAGAAATTTTGTCAGATGTTGTAGTTGTAACTGCCTTGGTAGACATGTATGCAAAATGTGGAAGCATAGACAAGGCACGTGAACTATTTGATAGAATGCCTGAAAGAAATGTTGTCTCGTGGACTGCAACGATTGCTGGATATGCACAAAATGGATTTGTTGAAAAGGCTTTAGACACTTTCAAGCAAATGAAATTGGAAGGCATAAAGCCAAATTCCACAACCTTTGCTAGCATCCTCCCTGCCTGTGCAAAAATAGGAGCTTTGGAACAGGGTATGTACATCCATCAAAGCATAACGGATAGAGGAATTTTGTTTAGTGTTGTACTTGCAAAAGTCCTACTTGACATGAATGCAAAATATGGAAACATGGACAAGGATCGTGAATTGTTTGATACAATGCCGCAAAGAGATGTGATCTCATGTGAACAATCAGCACGCGCGTATACGGGAGGAAGGGATTGCTGATACAAAATTGAACGCTCACTCCTCAATCATAGTTCTATGGTTTTACGAGATTAAACTAGGACAATTAACCACCACATGTATATTTTTTGCAACATGAAATTAAAAACTAGGGCAATTTGAATCTACCTCCTACGTGGGATTGCCTTCGATGCGGGTTTGATGTTCTTGGGGGTTGAAGTCACCACGGACGCCTACGCAAGATTGCAATTCACAAATCAATTCCCCACCTCTTTTTTAATTTTGTAATGGCCACTGTCATCAGAATTACGACGAACTCGAGAACTTTTTTGAAAAAAAGAAAATTCTCATTGCTAATGCCTTCTTCATCAAAACCAAATGGGTAATTTCCATCGAAATTATGACGAATGTGGGCATTTTTTCAAAAAAAATCAAATTTGGCCACAATATACCTTCTCCATCGGAAACCTCAGTCAAAAATCTAGTCCAAATGTATTAGTGAGAGGATAGGGGTGGAGGAGGTAGAGACGAAGGAGGTAGAGGTGGAGGAGGTAGAGGTGGAGGAGGTAGGGGTGGAGGATTTTACTATGGAGGGAGATTGGATAGTTGTTGATAGAGATCAATTACAATAGGAGAGAGATGAGGCAATTAGGAGGACTTAAATCACTATGGATTCATATGATCCATTATTTGGGCCAGTGATAGAGGCACGTAGCTAGGCAAATAGATATTTTGTTGTAGCATAGGAGGCTATTTATTATCAACATGTTTATGAGAGGGCTATCCCTGAGGGTCAGAGGGAACCTAGTTTTAGTGCTTTCATGGGGAGAAGATCAAGTCAGTCTACTTCTTGACAGACTAGTAGTGGGGGAGTGATGTGTCCACCTAGAGCATCATCGGGACAGGCTGGAGCTAGTCGAGATGCACCTACTGATAGAGGTAGTATAGGTTGAGAGATTGGATATTGATTTTGATGTTGTAGATACGATGTATTTTGACACATTTTAATATGATATGTGTTCTTGATGAGCTTTTGATGGTAAACTTCATGGTCCAATGCATTTTTTTATATTGTGATGATGAATGCAATATGAATGTGATATCATGCAGTGATTTGATGTTGTGATGCATAATGGTTGATGAAAACTTTATTATGATTATGAACATGTGATGTGATGATGCTTATTATTATTTTTGTGTGTCAAAATACATGTTGAAGATCTTAGAAGAATTGTTAGTTGTTAGACGTAGAAAATGATAGAAGATAATCAATCAACTGAATCAATCTTTGTAAGTCATATTTTGATGTGATAATGGATGATATGATAGAAATTTTGATGAGAAAGTCTTCATTGCTTTATTCATAGTGCAATACATTATCATCATTGATCCTTATTATATAACAATGGAGCTTATTACACCAGGGTATGAGGAACCAAGATGTATAGATATCTCATTGCAAAGAAACAAACACGTGACAGACAAGGAATGAACCCTCCATTATGGGAATTACACTAGGGGTCAAGGTATGTGTGGCATTCACAAGCTGAATGCTCCTATCATAGACACCCACTAGAAAAATTGCCCCAGAACTTCAGCGGTTCAAACCAAAAACAACAAACAAAGAAAAGGATCATGCCCATCATGGCTTCTCTAGTCACTTTTTGGACATCCTTGAGTAGCTAAAAGCAATGATCTTCGCCAATTTGATAAAAAGAGTTAACCAAAATAGACAAAACTCAACAGTTAGACTGAGTGTGCCTTTGCTTTGATATGTTTGGTGTGATTTTGATAATTTTTGGTTTTAGAAGTCTTGGTCCCTGTATAAGACCGATCTGTTTGGTTTCGAGTGTACCGATTATGTTTAAGATAAGATGTTGATCACGTTGATAGTTTGATAAATCGATAGATTAGACAGTTGATCAATGTGATTGCAAACATTTTGACAAGCTAGTTGTATCATTTTTTTAACTTCATGTGAAGTGTTTGTTGGACATCTATTGGGGTGTTTGATTCTTGTGAGACAATTTATTGAAAGTTTTAAATTGGTATTTGAATGTTTTTGGTATTTTTCAGGATCGTTTTTTCAATTGTTTTTGAATTTTTTTTTAGAATCATTTTTCAAGTGTTTTTGAGTTTTTCAGGATCATTTTTTGAATGTTTAGGATTTTTTCAAGATTGTTTTTTCGATTTTTTAGGATTTTTTTCAGGACTGTTTTTTGAGTTTTTTTTTTTGAGTTTTTTTCAGAACTATTTTTCAATTCATTTAAGATTTTTTCAGGATCTTTTTTCGAATGTTTTGGATTTTTTCAGGATCATTTTTCGAATGTTTTTGGATTTTTTCAAGACAATTTTTTGAATGTTTAGGTATTTTTTCAGAATTGTTTTTTGATTGTTTTTTTATTTTTTCAGGATCATTTTTTGAATATTTAAGATTGATTTTTCATGATCAATTATCGAATGTTTAGGATTGATTTTTTCATGAATTTTTATGATTTTTAGAATTTTTTCAATTATGCCCCCAAGTATGCAGACCTAACATGATGATGCATAATGTGATGGGGACAATGAATTTTTGATATGAGTTATGCTAATGTGGGATGCATGACAAAAATGCAATTCCTATTCGAACACTGAAGAGTGTGTGTGTCTTTCATTCTGAAATGCACTAATTAGATTAAAGGTGTGAAACATTTCAGAGTTAGGAGTTCAATCCATTCTCAAAAGACTTAGACCATCCACCCTAACACACTATGTAACCAAGATTTATGAATGGAGGCGCAGGAAACTTCTCCATCAATTCTTGAAATTTTGATCTTATTTTGCCTATGTGTGTGCAATTGAGTTTATTTTGACTCTTATAACCATCAAAGACCCTTGGAATCCTATGTGGCTAGTTACGTGAGTTATTTTGACTTCAAAAGCAACCTGGATAGAGCCTCGCTGGCAGCAAGATTTTAGGGCTCCAACAAGGTTATGCACTATAATCTCTCAAACATTGCTCCATTGCCAGCAAGTGTCCATAACCCTACTGGAGTTACTTGCATGTTCCCATAGTCAAGATTTCTCTTTTTTTGTCTCACTTGTATGCGTGATATTTCAATAATATATCTTTTTTTTTTGTTTTGCCTTGAGATTGACATAACGCTTTTTTCTTTTATTTTCTTGCCTTGACTTGTAAGTAATGAAACCTACTTGGGTATGACAATTACAATGACGTTGAAGCAGAATATTGGATTTTTCACTAGCCACGTGATCAACTAGGTATCTATAATGACTTAGAGTTTTTGATTAATGTGTAAGATATATAAATTGATAGATTTTTGGTAACACAACTTGATATGGAAACTTCTACCCAACCAAGGATAAAGTGTAATCACAATGTGACGTTGAAGATGAATGACTAAAGACCTCCAAAAGACTTCATGAACAAGTATCTAGGAAATGAGACAAATTTCGTTCCTTTCAGTGTAAACAAGTGAATGACTTGAATAATCACCTTGTTTTATTGATGAAACTATATGACAGAAAGGATAATGCAATGTGGTAAATAAATATGCAAATTCAGTACTAAAAATAAACCCAACCTTAGATGTAATATCTTTTTAGGTGCATATTGTTGATGGGATCAGGGAGTGGATCTCTCTCCATTTTTTGAAAATGGTAAGCGCCATTTCTAATTACTTTCGTTATGACAAACGAACCTAACCAGTTAGGTTCAAACTTTCTTGGTTTTTCACATTCAACAAGGTTTCTTTGATTTTATTTAAGAATGATATCTACTATTTCAAAGCAACATGGGTTGACTCGTTTATTGTAGCTTCTTCTCATTCTATTTTGGTAGCCTTGTAAATGGTTTATAGCACTTTGTCATTTTTCATCTAGGAATTCTAATTCTTGCAAACGTTGACTCTAGTATTTTTTTTAGAGACTCTTAGGGATGGAAATTCTACTTCAATAGGTAAAATGGCTTCTACACCATAAACCAGAGAGAATGGTGTTGTACCAGTTGCCGACGTATACTAGTTCGATAAGCCTATAGAGTTGGATTTAGTTGGAGATTCCAATCTCGCCCACTTTCATTAACAACTTTCTTTAAGATTTTTAAATATTTTTGTTTGTTGCCTCATCTTGACCATTGCTTTGGGATAGTAAGGTGTTGCAAAACATTGCTGGATTTTAAATTGTTCACAAAGCTCACTCACTTCTTAATTTTTAAAGGGTCATCCATTATAACCGAAAAAACCATCCATGAGTGATAGAATTTCATTTCCAACTCTTAAGTCGACTATGATATCTATATTAGGGAGTCGAAAGTCATCTTTGGGACAAGCCTTGTTAACATCTCTAAAGTCAATGTAGATCCTGATACCTCCACTATGCCTAAATACCGAGACTAGATTTGAAATCCATTCAACATAGTCTATAGGTCTGATGAAACCCACATCTAATAATTTTTGTAATTCAATTTTGACTAACAAGGCTATGTGAGGGTGCATTTTCCTAAGCTTTTGTTTGTATGACTTTACCCCTGGAAGTAAAGGCAAGTGATGCAAGACTAATTTTGGGTCTAATCTAGGCATATCTGCATAACACCATGCAAAATTGATGAGTCTTTGCTTAAAGAATTTGATAAATTTCTCTTTTTCCACTAGATCGAGGGATTTTGCCAAGTGAATGTTATGAATCTTCTTAGCATCACTGATGTTGATTTCCTTAGTTTCTTCTACAAGTAATGTTGACCATTCTTTACTAATAGGTAGGGTAGCTATTATGTGTTTGGCTTTCTCATCATTGTCATGATCTTAAGAAAAGAGCTTGCTTGTCCAAAATATGCAGTTCTGTCTAGGTCTACTGTATAGCTAGCTTTGTGAGCATTATAAGGGAATCCATCCCTTGCACCCAAGATTTTTGCTATAGCTTTGTCATTATGGAGCCAATCTAATTGTGGCTCTCCTTCTTGCCCCCAGTCAATCAGACATGGATGCATGAGGAGCAAGTCTTTGTCTCTTGTCATTTTAGAGGATCTAGATATCATACATACTTGATTATGAAATGTTGTTTCTTCATCATATATTGGTGACGAGTTGTCTTCATTGTCCGATCGAAATTCATAGTCATGAGAATCTATGACGCTTTCTATGTACATTTCACTTTCTGATTCTATATCACTTATCTACTCTTGTTCTAGTAACTGAGTTTGTTGTAAATGAGTAGGCCTCCTTTGTATTGTGGATACCCTTCTTAAGCCTGGTATTAGTCTTTGCAGTCTTTCTTCATCTTATTCAAATGGAGGTGTTGAAGTTGTTTCTCTTGGCAAGAGTATTGACAATAACCAAGGATTTGGTTCATCTGTTGGTGTTAAGCTTGTGTAGATGATTCGGGTATTGTACTATTGGTCGTCTTTATGTTCGGTTCTTGCAGAAGTTGCCTCATGTCTTCACCATTTGATTCTATGATAGGAGATGTTGGTAGTTTTTTTCTTTTTTTAGGTGGAAAGAAATCCATCTAGCTTATAGGTATTAAATCTGAGGGTACCTTTGGCTTGTTCAATATATCCAATGTTAGTTGTCTAGCTTCTATTATTGGTGACACATATTTATATCTAAAGCCTTGATTCTTTGGCTTTTCATTTGGTAAAATAGGTTCTAATATTCCTTGGTTTTGTATCCCTAATCCTGTGGTGCCATCATATCCATGTTTTTGTAACATTTTGAAGCCATTTCCATATTGATGTAGAGGTATCCTGGGTACTACCATGTCATCCTCCTCTCTATATATCCATTGACTAATATCTTCATTTAGAGATTCTTCTTGTAGTTCTCCCCATCTAATGAAGGAATGAGAATCTGAATATTTTTTACTATTTCTTTGCCTTTATCTTGCTTCATTATTGTGTTCTGAGGCTTCCCAAAGGACCTGGGAGAAAATGATGATTGTTTGTTGTCTGATGTTCTTGAAATGGAATATTCTCCACAACCAACTTCTTTAATATGAAAAGAAGATGTAGTTGGTGTATTTTTCTCTGTTTCATTAATTGATAATGATTCTATTTGTAGGTGAATAGGAGCTTCCTGATTGTTTGGTACCTGATTGTCTGATCTTGCCCTTAAATGATTACAATGTTGGAAAGGGTTCGGGTCACCATGGACAATGACCTCTATACCATTGTATGGGAGCTTTACACATTGGTAAAAAGTTGATGGTATTTCTTGCATTGTATGTATCCATGGGCGACCTAACAACATAGTGTACCCTAGTTCTCTGTATAGTACTTGGAAGGCGATATTTGTTGTATCCGGTCCCACTTGTACTGGTAAAGTCACCATATCTTTGGAATGGTGTTCCTCATCATCATAGGCTTTTATATTGATTCTCTTAGTAGAGTCAATATAATATTCAGAATATCCCAAATCTTTGATGAAATGTAGAGTTCATATGTTGAGGCCCGTGCCACCATCTATTAGTACTCTTCGAACCTTTTTTGGTCAATGAAAGCTTCTAAGTGCAACGGGTCATTATGCATGAGTCAGTTTGCGGGAACATCCTATTCTGTGAATGTGACCTTTGAGGCTAACAAGTTTCCCACCATTGATTAAAATGTGTTCTCATCAATGTCCCTAGCAACAACTGAATCTTGTAAGGCTTTGTCCAAGACTTCTTTAAGGGCTTGTGATATGCGCAACAACTCAAATAATGAAATTTGGAATAGAGTTCTCTTCAATTGATCCACCATATTATAGTTTCTAGTTATTGAAGGCTAGTTCAGAGGTACTCCTTGTAATGTGACTTTTGATCTTCTTGTAATGACATCACAATCTTTGCTTCTAGGATTCACTGTGATTGTAGCTACCATTTCATGTCCTTCGCTTAGTGTGTTAATGACATAGTCAAATACTAAATTGGTATAATTGGTAGTATTATCTTGTGTATTAGAACTGGAAGCCTTTCCCTTGTCATGTTTGACAAAAGGATCTTTAAAAATGGTATGATTTATATTTGGTGCTTTTTTATCCACTGTAATCTCACCTTGATCTATGAGATCTTGGATGAGGTTCTTCAATTTGTAGCAGGTTGCTGTGTTGTGGCCCTTATTATGATGATATTCACAGAAATCATTGTCATTCCACCAAGAAGGCTTAAATGGGCCTGGTTCATATGGCCTATCTTTTGTTAGGTTTATAGCATTGCTCTGTATCAACTTCTTCAGTGCCAATTCAATAGGTTCTCCAAAGGGTTCGAAGTTCCTTCTAGGTCTACCTATCCTTGGAGGCCTTGGATTATTTGACTATAGCACATTGGTGTCATTTGTCTGAGACTGGTTCTTATCAGTTGGTCCTTGTAAAGATATTGTTGGTTGAGCTCTATTCACAATATGCACATCAATGACTCCATCGTTTGTGACATTTTTGTTTCTAGACCAAAATTTTGGTCTTTCATTGATTATGCAGGTGGTTGGTCCACTATCCTTATGGTGTTTCAATATCCCTTCTTCTAATAGGCTTTTCTCATATTTGATGCCTTTTTTCTATTATGTCTTTGAAATTATTTAGGCATTGCATTTGTAATGGATATTTAATCGGAGGCACAAGATTTTCATTAAAGATGTCTACTTGTTCCACTTCAGGGATGTGACTAAGGCATCTACGATATAGGCCTCTCCATCTTTGTAAGAATGTAGAAAAAGTCTCACCTTCTTTTTGTTTCGTTGCACATAAATCCATTAATGTGATTGGATTATCTATGTTGAAGGCAAAGTTGGATATAAATAACTCAGCTAATTCTCCCCATGAAGTAATTTTTGGTGGAAGGTGCAAAAACCATTCTAGTGTTTTCCCTTCCAGGATCTTTGAAAATAATCTTATCAAGTATGTATCATTGTGAGTTACTTCAATGCATGCCATGAAGAATTCTCTTATATGATCTCAAGGATCTCCTTTCCCTCTATATTTGTTAGATTTTGGCATTTCGAAATGTGGGGGAAAAGGTGGCATGTATAATTTTCTGCCAAAAGGATAGGGACAAATATCTTCCATGGTATAGCTCTTTTTATCATTCCCTGCTTGTATATTGGCTATTTTCTTTTGAAGGTTCTCCATTTGTTGAGTCAAAAGCTCTGTTTGGGTTATTGGTGTGTTGACTTGATGAATGTTCCCTACAAAAGGAATAGTATTTGGGTACCTTTGAGCTTGTTGAAATGTAGATAGACCAGGTAACTATGTCCCATAAGTCCCAGTAGGAAGTGTGAAGTATGCAAATTGTGGAGTAGAGTTTGGCTAAGCCAAGCTTGTTGTCCCTGTATTCATATTATGACTATTGCAAGTGGAACTAATCGAGACTGTTGGTTGAGTTATATTTGCCAAGGTAGTGGTGTGAGATATTGGAGCTTGTAGCATCATATTTGACATTGCCCATGTTGTAAGATTGGCACTTGGTGGTGTCACTGTTGACTATATTAAGGTTGTAGCCATATTTGCATTTTGAGATATACCTTGTGTTGTTGTAGCAATTTTTGCTTGTGTCTGCGTTGTAACAGGTATTTGAGGTATATTTTGGTTTAATGTCATACCTTGTGGTAGTATGGTTAAAATATCTATCCCTGGCAGTAGTTTGGCCTCATTTTTTACTAAGAGAGAGAGATACCTATCTCTATCACTATTAATGAGAGTGTTGAGGATCATTAATGTTGTGAGATCTTATTGGGCTGCTTGGAGCTCTTCCTTTGTCAAATTATGTTGTATTTCATCAAGGGAAGGCATCTTGTTTAGGTTTGTTGACATTGTTCTGGGTATGTAACCCTGTGTTTGTTGTTGTATGGATAGATCCATATTCCATGTTAGGTTGACCAAGGGGTCATTTTTAGGATCCATTTGATTTTTTCCCTTTTGAGCATGTGTTAATGGCATGAATATTGTTTTGAAGTGATCTTGAATCTCTAAGATGTGTATGCAAGACTTGGTTAAATGCAACTAAATATGTTTCTATGATAGCCTCAAAATGCAGACAACATGATCTATGAAGATGACTTGCTATCTAGGATTTTGAAATTTGGACATGAGATGTTCAGTGTATTGCCAGAAAGCTTCAAACTCTGCCTCTTCTTTAATTTGGGTTTTCTAGGTCTATGTCTATCTGTCTTGATTTTTGAACTTCTTCATCTATGACAACCTAGACTATGTCATATTGATTTTGATCAATTATTAATTCCTCAACAAGGGTATTTAAACCATCAATTATTTCTAATTGAATGTTGTTTGCCCCAAGATTTGGTTGTTCAAATGGGAATTGATCATTTCCTTTTAGACCCATGCGTTGAAGATTATTATGCAGACAATGTAGACTCTAAGAATGAATGAATGATACCTAAAACGATGGACACTTTTTCTTTTTCTAACATAGTTTGAGGAATGTTTCTATGGTCTTCTCTACCAATTGTCTAATGACTTCTTTTTGAGCTACTCTTTGTATCTTTTTCCTTAGTTTCTCATCAAGGCAAATAGACTTTCGGATTTCATCATCTATGACTTCCTCACTTGTGTCATATTGGGCACGATTGACTCTTGATTCACAAGGGAGGTTATCTATGTTAGGATTCCCAATGATACTGAGAGGGGGGGTGAATCAGTATCTAACTGGTGATAAGAATTTCTTAAGTTAAAACATGCAGAACATAAAATAGCAGTATACCGGTATGCAAGAATTAATGCAATAAACAGAATCAGAAACATCCACATGAAAAGAACACCATAACACAAGATGTTTAACGAGGAAACCTGGTGTGGGAAAAACCTCGGTGGGATTTGTGACCCACAATATTCACTCACTGGCCAATAAGAGAATATTACTTACAATAGGGGCATGCACATACAGGAAGGCCAACTACCTAGAGCTCACTGCTCAATGAGAAGTCACACTGACTTACAATGAGGATTATACTAATCCAAAGACTTGTACTGCTTTACAATAGCATCTCCAATGCCAGATTCAGTACCGATTCTAACTCTGTTCTTTACATATACCCTTGACCTATAATTCGCACATTAGGTCTGCCTAATAATTTTCTTTATGCTCGCTACCTTATTTTCTTTTAAATGTCTACAATGATCTCCTTTATATACAAGAGTCATTTTACAATTTGCCAAGTCGGCTTACAATAATAAAGAAAATATTACATATCAAAAATCTTGTTGGCCTCTATGCCGGTATACATCTTTTCTTCTATGCCGGTGCCGGTGTAGAGTGATCTTGTTGATGCCAATGCATTGTCTTGCTTGTGTAATGCTTTTCCGGTATGATGTCTTGCCGGTGCCATAAGATTGCAAGGTTGCCATCAATGACAAAACCTTCAATCACACACAATGTCTCATTGGAGTGTCCATATGCCAATAATCTCCCCCTTTGGCATTGATGGCAACACTCATGAGAAATTTCAAAAAGTGTCCAAAATGTGTAGTCCAAAAAAATTTACCAAAAATATGAAGGGCTCCCCCTGAGCATATGATTCCTGTCTTTGAACTTTCTCATCCTACTACTCCCCCTTTGGCATCAATGACAAAGGTTGTCAAGATGTTAGTAGAGTTTGTAGTTATATCTGTCCATATCCTCAACCTTGTAGTTGGGTAGTTATTATCTGAAAAAGATCACCCAAAATTAAGTTTATACTATCCATAAACTTTTTGCTATCTTTTATTGTTGTTTCAGTCCTCTTCACAGTACCGGTGAGATGCTGCAATTGTTCTACCGGTGTTTTACTTCCCTGTGCTAATGCCTCTGAGATTTCCTTCCGCAGAGATGCTAGATAGTCCAATCTTGGACTCAGTTTAGATCTCAAGTGTTTTGCCTTGTTTATTATTGTCTCTTTCTCTCTTTCCTATTTAAGCAATTCTTCCTCAAAATTTGTTAACTTATCTTCAAAAACAGATAGTGAATCTGGTGAGTTGACAAAATTGTCTGCAAGCTTGTTTATCTCTTCCTGTGTCTTGCTTATTTTCTTGTCAATATCTACAGTCAAGAAGTTTGTTTTGCATGTGTCTTTATATAGGTTTTTATACTCTTTCAACAAACTACACAGTTCCGGTAGAAGTGTGTCAAAGTCTCAGTTACACTTCTTTATTTCTTCTCCAAAGAATTTTGTTTCTCCTTTTCTACCATGTCCTTTACAGATTCCTCCTTTATTTTCTCAAAATTTCCAGAAATGTATTTACATAATGTATCCAACTGTCCTAAAGAATCTTTATTATCTATATTACAATCAGGAGCAATTATCTTCAAAATTGGTATTGAATCATCTATTGCTTTGTAAGCCTGTGAACTGCAGTCAGTTATTTTCTTAATGGATTCAAGTAATACCTCAGTCACATTTGTTGACTTAAATATTGATGATGACAAAACAAACTGAGTATCGGTGGAAATGACCATGCTTGTATTGACCTTTGGCAGGTCAGTTTGTGTTTGCATTTCCTTTAGCACTGGTTTTCCTGCTTCATTGCTTACCGGTGGCATTGTTTCCTTGTGAGCCTGTTCCGGAGCCTTTAGCTTTGTCGATTTCTCTGTTTGTGCCTTAAATTCCATCTTTTTCCCTGTATCCTCTATCGGTTGCTCTGTATCTCCTGTTACCAGAGGCTCTTTAGCCATATTTGATTTTTCAGTTGTATCTTTATCAACTGTTATGTTGATCTTTTGGGTATCAACATTTACAGTGTATAGGACTTCAGGATTTGGATTGCTCTCCTCTACATCCATGCTTTCTGCTGTCGATTAGTTTTAAGGGTTTGTAATTTTTACAGGTGGAGGTAGGTTGTCTTTAACCTTTATGCTTGGAGGTCCACCAATTTTGCCTTTCCCTTTGTCCTTATCCTTCTGATATACCTTAATAGGCTTGGGATTCCTGTATTCTTCTTGTTTTTGTTTTTCAACCAAGAATATGTCCCAACCATCTTCTGTTTCCTCTGAAACTTCTGTAACCCTTCCTGCCATTAGTGAAATATACCGGTGTGCAGTGGAGAAAACTGTCCGGTTTTCCTGAGCAATCAGATCATCAATTTCCTTTGGGGAGTTTACCGGATATACAGCAAGTAGTTTTTCTATTTTTATTTTCTTGTCTAATTCAATTACTCCTTGCCTTCTGGCCTCAAGTCTTTTGTATAAATCATTAGGAATTTCATTTATAACTTCCATCAAAAACTTTTTGAACATGTCCATATGCAGTATTACACTCTCCTCAACTTGCCCTTTCTCATCAGCAGATAGGGTGTCATAAATTTTCCCTATGTTTTTCAGTTTTCCTTCCTCTGTGATCTCATTTAGCAAAATGTCTAGAGGTGCCAAGTCAGTTTTTGTCTTTTTCTTTTTCTTAGGAGTTAGCTTCTTTTTAGGTGTGACCTTTCTGACCGGAGATCTCATAGCTTGTTCCTTCTACCTTGTCCTTCTAGGTGAAGGAGTGGTTGCCGGTGAGGGATCTCTTTTCCTAACAACTCTTTTAAAGGTTGTTGGCATGTCTCCTTCCGAAGAAGTACCTATTAGTGATAGATGAGCTTCAGGTTGTGGGGCTGCCAATTCATCTTCAGTTATGCCGGTTTTCTTTAATACATCTTCCTTTATGGCTTTTGCTTGTCTGGATCCTTTTCTCAAAAATGCCTCTACCTTCTTTACTCTTTTCTTGGACTGTATTTGTCTTTCTATGGTTTCAGCACTACCAAATACTTCCTCCTTAGGTTCATTGGGGGCTTCCAGAAGTGCTTTGGCATAAGTTTCAACTATGTGGTCATCTGTCTCACAGCCCATTTATGTCACCCAGATTGTCCTTGGGATGACTACTTCCATCCATATTTCATCCTTTTTAATAACAAACCATATATCATCTTTGTATTTATCTACAATTTTCTGAGATAACCTTGTCCTTTTCTTCATTTTTGTCTTTAGTGCTTGGAAAAAGTCATGAATGTTGTTTTCCTTGTTCTCGCCCATGGTATTGAACAGTTATGTTAATTGCTTTCCTACCGATATGTCATATCCTAGTTCTTTATATCCTATACTGGGAACTTGGTTTGTTATATGAAGCATTAGACATACTAACAGACTTCCAAATCTGAAAGTTCCTTTCTTATCCTTCTTTATCTTTCCAAGGTTGTCTATCAGTTCATCCTTTAACCATTCACAAATGTCAATTTTTGCATTGTTTGTTATCATATCATAAGCACTCTTAATGCATAAACTTGAAACTGAGTTCAGTCTATTGGCATGAGTGGCTTTGTAACCTAATATCATACTTAAGAATCTCACATGTGTATCCTTTACATTGTTAACCCTTAGAGATCTTTTATCAAATGTCGCACCTGTTAGGTCTATGACTAAATCATTTGAAACCTTCTTGTTTTTGTCTGGTCTTTTACCGGTGGCTGGTAACCCTGTGACAGCCTTTACCGCTTCCTTGGTGATCTTATGAATTGCATCTAACTAGAAAAATTCTCCATGAACTCTGCTTAACACTATCCTACTCACATCCTTAGGAAATTCAGGAATGCTAAGGATTTTTGTGAATCCTAGGGTTTCAATAACTTTATGTTCAACTTTAACATTGCCGGTATCATCACATATCTCAGTTTTATACATGGTTTTGATTTCCTCGTCTCCTAACTCTTCAATATTGTAGTGAATGTACATTCTAGGGTCTTCAGCATATACAACACCTTTAAGGATTTGATAAAATGCACCTAAGGTATCATCCTTCTTTTCTATTTCGAGGACTAACTGAAATACGGGCCTAGGTCTTTTAATTACTTCCACAGCAGTAGGGTTTGCTATGTATTCAATTGCAGAGGTGGATGCCATGATTAAATACCTTTTTCTATCTTGGATGGATGATTGCTTGGAGTGCTTGCTTCTTGCTCGAAATGCCTTAGCTCGGAATCTTCGTGCTCTCTGAAAGGTTGAAATCACGGTGAAATGAAATGGAGCCAAAACCTTATTTTATAAAGTCTTTTTTGCTATCTACCACATTAATTGCATGTTGGTTAAGTATTCACTTAACATTGTTTGCCGGTAATAAGTGATTTTCAACTTCTTATCTCTAACCGAGGGAATAATAGCACATGTGTCATTAGATTTCCAAACCCTCAAGGAAATTTTCTTCAATTAGATGAAGAACTTCCTGCCGGTGGAGCACTACTCTGTCTTGCTGGTGAAGCATCACTCTGTCCTACCGATGAAGCATTTGTTGGTTCTACTGGTGGAGGAGTATTCCCAATATTTAGATCAGCTTTTCTAATCCATTGCTTTGAGAATTCTTGCTTAACCTCTTCAACTTTTTCTTTGCCTTTCAAGCTAGCACTTTTGTTGTCTACCGGTGTAGCTTTACTTCTACAAAATTTAGCAATATGCCCAACCTTGTTACATGCATAACAAGTTACATTATTTTTTTGAATAGCTTTCCCATAACTTATGCCGATTTGTGTTCTGCATTGATTAGATAGATGTCCAAATCTTCCACAAACATAATATCTCACATTCATTTTGCAGTTTTCAGAGTTATGACCTACTTTGTTGCATTTGAAACATTGACCGGCGAGTGTATTGATATTCTGATAACTCCTAGATCTACATTCATTTGCCCTATGACCATACTTATTACAGTTAAAGCATTTACCATTGAATTTATAAGCATTAGGTGGTCTTACCGGTTTGCTATGATCCTAAGTATTTGTAGTACCGGAGCTTTCACCAATTTCAAAGCCAATTCCAGAAGTGTCACCTTTATGTTTTTGATTCTTCAATAAGGTACCAAGTTCTTCTGAGCTTTTCTTGAATTTTTCTTTATGTTGATTTGCAGTTTCCAATTCCCTTTCCAAGATTTCTTTTTGTCTTATTAGTTCATTTGAGTCATTCTAGGTATGCATCAAATCTGTCTTCAACATGTCATTTTCATAGCTAAGTCTTGTGTTCTCATTTGCTGCATCACTTAGTCTTCTGGTCAATTCTTCTTCATTCTTCTTCCTGTCCTCAATCTATTTGCAAAATCTCATGGTCATATCCTGCATTTCATTTTTTGTTGTCATGATCTCTTGTTTCAGCTTGCTTATCATATCATTAAGTGATTCCTTTTCATCATTCTCATTTTGCAATTTTTCACAAAGTTCTCTTCTCTTATTTCTTGTAACGGTAAGATTTTCTTGAAGTGCCTGAATGATATCCTAAGCTGCTCTTAAATCAGCTCTTAAATCATCTTCTAATTTGATATTTTTCAACTTCTCTGTATCATAGTCAGTAAGAGCTTCTTCAAGTTGCTTCATCAGATTTTCCATCTTTACCAGTGTCAAGATCTTCCTCAAGTTGTTAGGCTTCTGAAAATAGAGGACCAAGCTCTGATACCAATTGTTAGGATTCCCATAGATACTGAGAGGGGGGATGAATCAATATCTAACCGGTGATAAGAATTTCTTAAGTTAAAACATGCAGAACATAAAATAACAGTATACCGGCATGCAAGAATTAATGCAATAAACAGAATCAGAAACATCCACATGAAAAGAACACCATAACACAAGATGTTTAATGAGGAAACCCGGTGTGGGAAAAACCTTGGTGGGATTTGTGACCCACAATATTCACTCACTGGCCAATAAGAGAATATTACTTACAATAGGGGCCTGCACATGCAGGAAGGCCAACTGCCTAGAGCTCACTGCTCAATGAGAAGTCACACTGACTTACAATGAGGATTATACTAATCCAAAGACTTGTACTGCTTTACAATAGCATCTCCAATGCTAGATTCAGTACTGGTTCTAACTCTGTTCTTTACATATACCCTTGACCTATAATTTGCACATTAGGTTTGCCTAATAATTTTCTTTATGCTCACTACCTTATTTTCTTTTAAATGTCTATAATGATTTCCTTTATATACAAGAGTCATTTTACAATTTGCCAAGTCGGCTTACAATAATAAACAAAATATTACATATCAAAAATCATGTCGGCCTCTATGCTGGTATACATCTTTTCTTCTGTGCCAGTGCCGGTGTAGAGTGATCTTGTTGATGCCAGTGCATTGTCTTGCTTGTGTAATGCTTTGCCAGTATGATGTCTTGCCGGTGCCATAGGATTGCAAGGTTGCCATCAATGACAAAACCTTCAATCACACACAATGTCTCATTGGAGTGTCCATATGCCAACAATCTAAACCATCAATTATTTTTAATTGCTAAGTGTTTGGTCCAAGATTTGGTTGTTCAGAAGGGAATTCTCCATCTCCTCTAATACCCATGGACTTAGGTATGATTCCTATAATTTGACGCAACACTAATTTTAAGGTATTTTGGTGAAATGAATTGTGTGAAGACTTTTCGTGATGATTCTAATGGAACTTCTACATGAATTGAGTACCTAGGACCTATGATCACTTGAAAGTAACATTTTCATCAGTTTTAAATTTGTCCAAAAGGTTTGGTTCTGACATTGGTTTTGTTGTCGGCACTTGTTTTTCTTGTTGAAGTTTTGATCTTGTTGAACACTGAAACTTTTGACTTTGTTTTGATTTGAATCTTGCAATGTTTTGAATTTGTTGAAGTATAGCAAAGGGCACAACAATCACATAAAAAAGAATAAAGCCATGAATATAGCAATTGTTTAGGAAAGTTTTTCAGATTTCCATGAATGTTGGAATATTTTTCAAGACCCCATTTTATTTTTCGTTGTATTTGGGCAATTAGATATCATACAAACTCTACTAATGTCAAAAGGTCACAAGTATTATGACAGCCCACATCTTGGTACTCTGTTAGCTCAAAAAATTGTGTCACACACTAGGGTGCGCTCATTTTTTTACCTTTTTTCTAGAAATTGGACCAAATAAGATTGCTCCTCAATTGTCTCCTTATCCTGGGAGATTTATGGTGAGTGTCTTGGGGCTAGATTCTTCCCCAACCTTGCACTATGATCAAACAAGTGTCTAGTTACTGACTCATCTTGGCTTCTAATTTCTATGGCATTTAGATAAGGTTTCATTCGAGTGGTCACAATCAACAATGTTTTACACTCCATTGAGGGAGGTCTCCTAGTCTGTAGAGGTTACACTCTATAGATTTTAACGTACCGTATAGGCATTGAGGGAGGCATAATGTCATTGTGACAACATGTAACACTCGTCACACATGATTTTCATCACATACGCATTTGATTATAGTGGCTTGGATTACTTGGCTTTAGCGGTTGGCTACTTAGGTCATTCCCCTCTCACTGACCTTAATGGTGCCCTAAGGGAAACTCAGGAGGGCATGCCTTCTAAAGGATTTAATTGCAAAAAATAAAGGAAAGCATGCAGGAAGAGAGTCTAGTTTTCTGATCACCCATTGAAGGGGAGAGCATAATACCTATCTCCTCGAAGACACAAAAAAGAAAGTTCTTTTTTAACCATCCATTGCAATGATTTTCTATTATAAGTGGAGATGTTGCTCCACACAGACATGGTGTTCATTTTAACTAGCATAGCAATGATGAAAATTGTTTTGTTATTTTATGAAAGCACCAAAAAGAAGTGTTTCTAAGCTACCCCTGCAGAAAAATAATAAAGTTAGTCAACACCCGGTGGGCTATCCAGCCTAATCTTCAGGTTACAGAGTTCTGTCTTTTACAGACAGAAAGGTATTCTGGTAAAAACCAGAACTGTAATAAAACTGAAACTGAAAAACTAAATCTATCAAATGTGACTAAACTACTAATCAAATGTGAAATGATAAACCATGAATTGTGAATTACTGTCTAAGAAATTGTGACATGGTGACTGATCAATTGCGATATGATGTGATAGCAATTGCGACTTCTTCTTTTTTTGTTTTTTAGATTTTTTGAATTTTTAACAGAAAAACAAAAGAAAAATACAGATGATAGAAGAGTTATTCCGCAATGATATTGTTCCACACTACACAAGCCAACACATCGATTTTGTCAAAGAATTTGTATTTGGTTAAAAAGCGATGAATGGTTCTGTGATACTGAGTGATCTCCTCTCTTTCTTCGATCTCACGGAGCTCCCTTTCAGCCTTTAAAAGCCTTTGATAAGATTTTTGTTGTCTCCTATGTTGTTTTTCCTTTCTTCCACCTGAAATTCAGAATGTCACCTTTCCTGCCATTGGATTAGATACATTTTATTTACAAAAATGATTTTTTTGAAAATTTAATAAAATTTCAAGATTAGATGTGCAAGACAAAATAATGCAAAAACAACATAATTTTTTTTGAATTTGCAATCCTTAAGAACAATAGTGATCTCTTTAAGAAATTGTGATATCCTATCTAATCAATTGTGATATGATATTAGGGCAATTGTGATATGATATCGGTAATTGTGATATCCAATTTCCTGTGCATGTATGGATCTGCAAATTTTGTCAAAACAGAAATGAAGGTTAGAGTGATTTCACGTCGGGTTCACCAAATGTACTCAGGCAGTAAATAGGCATAAATTGCATAAATCAAATTATCAAAGAGTGAATCACAACTCTAAATCTAGTTATTACTCCTAAATAACAATGAAATAAAGCTAATTATCAATTGAATTGAAATGATCTATCTAAGACTCCCTCAATTGACATAGCAAGGCTTCCATTGCTCTTCTCCATTGTTATTGATGTAGGTGGCTCTTAGGTATTGCACTTGATTTCCTGCATTACATAAGCAACAATATTGAAGACTGTGATTCTATGATTCTAGAAAAGCTAGCTTGAATTGATGAAAAGAGGTTGAATTTATAGATTTTCAACACTAAGTTGCCATTAGTTTTATGTCCAAAGTCATTTTATATACTCTAGTCTGTTATTACTACCAAATCATGCAGTTGGTAAGCATAGAGCAGTCAGTTATAGAAGAAAGTAGTCACAGAGCTTAGTATACACCGAGTTGTCTACCCAGTAACACTCTGTGTCTACCAAGCAGCAAAAATGATATACCAAGTGAACACACTGAGTGAAACGTGTTACTAGATTCATTGAACCTAGACACATATGGGAAACATGTTACAAGATCGAGGAACAGGGAATCATTATCACTTATGAAATTTCACCTTAAAGATTTTGTATGATCTTGAGGTCATCTGTCCAATGAAATATTTTGTATAGTTATTCATTCGATGAATCCTATTTCTAAGATCGAAGCATGAACAGATCGCCGACATAAGAGATCTATTTATACAGCATGAATTGAGGATCAGATATAGAGGTGTATGAAGCAAGACATGTGTAATAGATAAGGAAGCACTAAGTGTTGTGACTATTAGAGACATAGAGGTCACCGAGAAGGATTTCAAAGAACAGTCAAGGAACAGAGTAAACAAAAGGGTTTACCAAGTTAATCTATGGATTACCGAGGTATGCTATAAGCAAGGTAATATCATTTTGAGCACATAGAATCTGCTATAACATTTCAGATGTGAAGTTGCAGATATTTTGTAATATTGTGTTGTAATATTTGAGTTGTAAGAGAAACCTTTAACAGAGTAAAAGACTCTAACAAAGTCTATAAATTTTAAAGCCTTTAACTAGGTGCAGTATTTAGAATAAGTGTTGTAAAATGCTTTAGCAAGGTAGATCTAACGATCTTGATACTCCTAACAGGGTAAGCTATCAAAAATAGCTAAACATGTAGCTCTAACCGAGCAACCTTTATTATTGCAGTAGTGAAGTTGTGGGTGCCATTCCCATCGCAGTTTTTATCTCTAACCAAGAGTTTCTGCATAACCAAAATATATGTGTTATGGAGTGAATCATGTATGATTGTTATTTATTTGTTTTAGCATTATATTATGTTACAATAGT
The DNA here is from genome assembly GCF_030272615.1 of Cryptomeria japonica. Lineage (NCBI taxonomy): Eukaryota > Viridiplantae > Streptophyta > Pinopsida > Cupressales > Cupressaceae > Cryptomeria > Cryptomeria japonica. The sequence continues at coordinate 245,148,475 of NC_081405.1, read as the reverse complement.
TTTTGGTTTATGCTTAATAGTAAGGTTATTGTTGAAGAAAAGATTTGAAGTACTTATTCACCCCTCCCCTCTCAGTACATTAGCTTTCCATATTGGGCCTAAAAATTGGTATTAGGCTTGAATCTTGGAAAAGGGTTTAATTGCCTAAAGAGAAAGATCTTATCAATGGAAGGCTATAGACAATCGGGGAGAATCGTGAATCTTCAAAATGAATTGAATCATGCTAATCAAGTGATTTCTGACATGCAGAAACAAATGCAAAAATATCTGAAAGTTAGAAGAAGATTGTCTGATGATTTGCAGGACTCTCAAGAGTTAGTGGAACAAATTGAGACATCGTCTGAGAACAGTATATCTGAAGAGACTGAAGAAATGATTGGAGAACTGAAAGAAAAGAACAAAGCACTGACTGATCAGCTAAAAGCAATGAAGAGAGATCATGAATATTTCAACATACAGATGACTAAGAATCTTGATGCATTGAGGATAGCCAAGGATAAATTAAGAGATATAGAAAGAGAAAAATAACAGCTTGAAGCATTAGTATCTGAAAAGAATAATGAAATCGCAAGGATGGCTAGAATTCAACAAAATCTATCAGATCAATTGGGTTATGCACATCATGAAGAAAATCTAAAAAATGATGAGAATCAAGCATTGAAACTTGTAGTATCAAGGTTGACCGATGAACTTGAAATAGAGAAGAAATCCAAAGAAACACTAAAGAAGAGTTATGAAGCATCAAAGATGTTGGATGAGCAACTTAATACAAAAAGTCCCAACAAAATTACAGGACTCGGTTACAAAGGAAAAGACTCTACCAAGAAGGGAATCCACACTACCGAGAGAGGAGAATCATCAAAGCAAGCTGGAAACAAAAAAAACATCAAAGGAAAGAAGCTTATTTGCAATTACTATGGAAAACAAGGACATACTGCCAACATGTGCCAAATCAAAAAAGGTAAGCAACCGAATGTCACAAGGTCTAATGGTTATTTATACAATTGCAATAAATATGGTGACACATCTAGCCAATATAGGACAAAGCCCGCTAGCAATTATCAGAAGGCAAAATTCAAAGAGTTTTGTAAAAACTGCAATAGATATGGACACCGAGCAAATACTAGAAGCTACCGAACTCACATAGATCTTAATCGACAGTATACTGCAGTACCATGGGATTACAATACAAGGATATGATGTGAATGATGTGGAAGATATGGATATGTAAGTGCCAACTGCTCTATAAGGTTTGGAATGAACAACCGAAGATCATGGAGAAATCCTGGTATGGCATGTTTTGATTGTCACAAAGTTGGACACTTGGCTAGAGATTGTAGAGATCAACCTAGAGGAGACACTAAGGAAATAAGAAGCAAATTACAGATGATTTGGAAAAAGAAGGAAATTGTGTCAAATGAAGAAAGCACCTTACCTACTGAGTTAGGTGCACCTATTCCAAATTAATCGGTGAAGGTATGAAGGGACTGCATTCTCTCAAGGTTAAATCTTAACAGTTCCTATTTTAACATGTACTTAATTCAAAATCCACATAGCTAAAGATGCATTAGGAAATTTGAAATTTTATAAGTCTTTTGGAAGCTTGTTTAGTCAGTAAATATAGGAAGTGTGGCTACACAGTCAAAGCATAAAATGTAAGTGGAACCGAGTGCATTTAATGTTTTCTTACCTAAGTGCACAGAGCCCAATAAGGTAAAATTGTGTACTTAAAGATTTTGTGTGGTCATTTTACACTGACCAAGTTTTCAAGAAAGCAGAGTGAAGCAATTCAAGGTGATCAAACCTCTTCCGAAGAGAAATTCAAGGTATTTACATAAATCACAACGCATCATCAAGCTAGTTTACCGATCATATCAGTTGTGAATATCTGTTTACTAAGTGGAAAGCGTATGCCGTTTAAAATTTTTCAAACCCTAAGGATCTTTTGTTAAGTGATTATCTGAAATTTGAAATGGCACCTAAGATCTAGAAGCCCGTTGTTGTTGAGAACATTGAGAAGCCCTCACTGAAATACTCTCTACCTCCCAGAGTAGCATCTAAACTGGATGATAAAACTGCATTTTCACTCATTCCGAATAGGGTTTTAGGAGTTGAGGATGTCAAATTCTTCACTAAGTGTCGTGTTGAGGAACTAGGTCATGTTGAGATCAAGGACACATATGATGAATTGTGTACCAATGGAAAACTAGATAACAAGTTTGAACACATTAAAGTCAAGGGATTGACCAAAGCCCTAACCTACCCGTGAGTCTTCAAACCCCAGTGGGTTAAATTTGTTTTGAGAAGAGTTCATGATGACTTCGTGTGGTTAGAGGAGCAACCATTCAAGATCACCAAGGAAATAATCCACTTGATCACCAGTTACCCTATTTATGAACATGCCCGAGCTCAGAAAATGATTTCACAGAAGGAATTGATCACTTTAACCGAAGTTGAATCCGATTGCAGAGGTCTAAAACTGAATAATGTCACAGATGCAGAGCTGAAGTTTGCCATTAGAGTCATAGGCTATTGTTTCTTTCAATCGGCAAGGGAAAACAATGTACCATGTACAGCTGTCGATTTAGCCTATAAAATTGTGAAGATTGATCTATGTGAAGTGTTGTTGAAAAATTTGTTTGAAAATATCAACACCATAAGGAAGCCAAAGAAGAACAACTCAGCAAACACACTAAAGTTTGGATCACTTTTGGTATGCATGTTTTTCTATTTTGAGAAATTATTTCCATCAGTCGGTAATGTAGTTTGGGAGCTACACCAACCAATCACCCATCAAATCAATGACTTCATCAAACAACTAGGTGATAACTTCAATGAAATTATGGATGATTATTTTAGCAAGTTTCAAGAAAAGATGCATAACAGGTATAGGATTCCACCCAAGTTAGTGGAGAAATACAGGGATGATATATGCTTTGAAGTAGACATCGACTACTGCTATGTCAATGCGATGGAACCGAGAACTCAATCTTTGCCACCTATGGGTTATGAGATTGATTTTGACATTACACAACAACAGATAGATGCTTTTCTTGCACTACCAAGGCATGCTACCGAGATGAGATATGGTACATATGAAGAAGTTAAAGAGAAAGTTAAAATGAGCATTGTAGTACTAAAGGCTACAAGAAAAGCAACAAAAATGATTAAGGCATTAACAGAGAAATTTGGAGAAGGTTCTTCCTCCACACCTATCAAGAGCATTCAAGTCATCACTGAGGAAGAATCTAAAGCCCAAGAAGCAGCTATTACATTGAGCACCGAGTTGCCAAAATGGAAAATTTTGAAAAGGAAGAAATAGGATACATCAAAGGTATCACCGACTCCTTTAGTAAAGCGCCCAAACACAAGATCGTCTACAGTGTCACTAAGTAAGAAACCAAAGAATGTTGCAGTACCAAAGGTAACAAAAACTTATAAGAAATCTACTCAGAGACTCATTTTGACTAAAGAATCCAGTGACATCGAATCTGAAGATGCAAGCAAATTTAAGATTGTTAAGAGTCAAAAGAAAGATGTACATAGTGTTGATAATTTCTGTACTAATCTCAAACAATATGGTGGATTTGGAGCATTTAGATATGTTAAGTATGAATCCAGAAATGATGAAGAAAAGAGACAAATAGAAGAAGCTATAATCTGCACACTTCTAAAATTCTGATTGGTCCCATTGGAAGTAACTAATTCTCTTCCAAAAGAATTGTATCTACATATTGATAACAGGTGGAAATATGCTATGGACTTGGAAGAACAGATGAGAGAAAGAAGTCTGGTACATCTCTTCTTAGACATGTAGGTAGATGAGATCAATGAACATCTCAAAAACTACCAGACAAACTTCCTAGTCAAACAAAGAGCCTTGAAATTGATGAGTGGCCTTTATCTTGAAGTAAAGAATGAGACCAAGGAAAAGTGGTAGGAAATCTTTCGAATCAAGAATTCTGGTGAGCAAGTTGAAGTTGAAATAGTTGATGTCACCGAGCAAGATCCTAATATCACTAAGCAAGACCCCGCTGATACTATACAAATTGATGAGGATATCATGGACACCGAGGTACAAGAACATGAAATGATTGAAGGGAATTCTTATGCCAAACTGGTATCTAGTGAGTCAGTTTTGGAACAAGTTCAGCCCTATCCTCCAGTCACTCAACATGTTTCAACTGAGACACCTCAGGATACTGAAAAAGGAAAAGAGGGTCACAAGCCTACAGAAGGAGAAGCTACTTCTCAGGCCACCGGGGAACAGACTTCTCAAGCCCCTTCTAGCACTGAAAATGTTACAACTAAGACTCAGAGCAAGGATTCACCGAAGGCTACATCTGAGGTTAAAGAAATTGACAAAATTGTTGCCTCTACCAAGCAACCTACCGAGGGTCAACAAGCCTCCCAAGCCATTGTATTGGTTCAACTGGTGAAAACCTCCTCATCTAAAGAAAAGAAAATGAAAAAGCATAGTTTCAAGTTAGATTTGTCAAAACCAATAGTGTTGCCAAATATAGACATATCCAAATTAAAAGGGAAAGCACTTATTGAATTTGGTGAACTATGCAAAGCCAAAGCAGAACAAGAGAGGCAAATGACTATACAAAAGAAAAACAGAGTACTTCAGAAGGTGAAAGCACTATTAACAGATATGCTACCTGAAGCTACAGTGACAAAAGATGCAGCCATCCATGTTCAACTGGATGAACCCCTAACTAAAATAGAGACATCTGGAGTAGACGCATCTGAATACTTGAGCAAATTGAAGGACAAAGAGCTCACTGCAAAAATGATTGAAGAGGTACAGAAAGCCGCTATTGGCAAAGTAAAACTTATCAGATTTATTGCTGAGTTGTCCCCTCAACTCAAGCACATTCTTTCTTCATTTCAGAAACTCTGTACATTCTCTTTATTCATTAAAGACATCAAGAATAAAACAGACGTGATTGAGAAAGAAATCACTGATCTCTCCCATACATTGACCACTGAGCCAAATTGTATTCAAAATTTCTATACCAAGTTACAAAAGCTCATGGCTCAACAATTGGAACTTAGGAATGAAGAGCACAAAATAAGGATGGACATTATGACTCTTCAAACCTTATTCATTCCACACTTGTCCTCCATCCAAGAACAGATCAACAAGGCTACCTCTTTATCCACTTAGCCAGAGGGAAGCGCTTTAGATGGACTGATTTCACTATTAGCCGACATTACAGCTCAGAATTCACTCATGGATAGTGACAAGGATGCCCTCTCTACCACTCTCACCGATGCAAGGACAAAGTGTAAATCCATTTTTGACTAGTTGCCTCCACCGAATGGTAACTAAGTTTTGATGTTTGTCAAAAAGGGGGAGTATAGTATATAGTGTATATAAGATAATTTTGACAGGGGGAGCAGTGAACCGAGTAGTTAATACAAAATATTGATCACAGAGCATGCACAATCAGAATTATAAACAGTATATTGATAAGGGGAGTATACCTGAGTATACTATTTATTGACAATTGTATATACTATTAGTTTAGTCAAATTTTGTAAGTATATAGATTTTTGAGTTATGACTTTGAAAGAAGTTTTGTCAAACATCTCAACTAATGTCAAAAGGGGAGATTGTTACTATTTACTAAGTTGCCATTAGTTTTATGTCCAAAGTCATTTTATATACTCTAGTCGGTTTTCACTACCAAATTATGCAGTTGGTAAGCATAGAGCAGTCAGTTATAGAAGAAAGTAGTCACAGAGCTTAGTATACACCAAGTTGTCTACCCAGTAACACTCTATGTCTATCGAGCAGCAAAACTGATATACCGAGTGAACACACACCGAGTGAAACATGTTACCAGATTCATTGAACCTAGACACATATGGGAAATGTGTTACAAGATCGAGGAACAGGGAATCATTATCACTTAGGAAATTGCACCTTAAAGATTTTGTATGATCTTGAGCTCATCTATCCAATGCAATATTTTGTATAGTTATTCATTTGATGAATCATGTTTGCAAGATCGAAGCATGAACATACCACCGACATAAGAGATCTATTTATACAACATGAATTGAGGATCAAATATAGAGGTGTATGAAGCAAGACATGTGTAATAGATAAGGAAGCACTGAGGGTTGTGACTGTTAGAGACACAGAGGTCACTCAGAAGGATTTCAGAGAACAGTCAAGGAATAGAGTAAACAGAAGGGTTTACCAAGATAATATATGGATTACCGAGGTATGCTATAAGCAAGGTAATCTCATTTTGAGCACATAGAATCTGCTATAATATTTCAAATGTGAAGTTGCAGATATTTTGTAATATTGTGTTGTAATATTTTGAGCTGTAAGAGAAACCTTTAACAGGGTAAAAGGCTCTAACAAAGTCTATAAATTGTAAAGCCTTTAACCAGGTGCAACATTTAGAATAAGTGTTGTAAAATCCTTTAGCAAGGTAGATCTAATGATCTTGATACTCCTAACAGGGTAAGCTATCAAAAATAGCTAAACATGTAGCTCTAACCGAGCAACCTTTATTATTGCAGTAGTAAAGTTGTAGGTGCCATCCCCACCGCAGTTTTTCTTTCTAACCAAGAGTTTCTGTGTAACCAAAATATATGTGTTATGGAGTCAATCATGTATGATTGTTATTTATTTATTTTAGCATTATATTATGTTACATCAGTTTTTGGTTTATGCTTAATAGTAAGGTTATTGTTGAAGAAAAGATTTGAAGTACTGATTCACCCCTCCCCTCTTAGTACATTAGCTTTCCATATTGGGCCTAACAAAATTGCATAAATCAGATTATCAAAGAGTGAATCACAACTCTAAATCTAGTAATTACTCCTAAATAACAATGAAATAAAGCTAATTATCAATTGAATTGAAATGATCTATCTAAGACTCCCTCAATTGACATAGCAAGGCTTCGATTGCTCTTCTCCGTTGTTATTGATGTAGGTGGCTCTCAGGTATTGCACTTGATTTCCTACATTACATAAGCAACAATATTGAAGACTGTGATTCTATGATTCTAGAAAAGCTAGCTTGAATTGATGAAAAGAGGTTGAATTTATAGATTTTCAACACAAAGCGGGTGAGAAATAGAACTGAAGTGTTGATTGGGAGATAACTGAAATTGTTGATCAATGAAGTCAATTGATTGATTTGTTAACTGAAGTGATTGAGTAGTCAACTGGATTGATTGAAGAGCAAACTGAATAGATGGATTAGTCAACTCACTTGATTGATTAGTGAATTGAATAGATGGATTAAATGACTAAATTGATTGAGAATTAAAAAGGATGATTGATGAGTTAACCGAGTTAACTGATTTGATCAATCAGTTCTCATTTTAGCATGTGTTGTAGGAATTTGAAATTGAATTTCATTTTCATTTTCAATTTGGATTTGAATTTGGTCATTCGAATGCTAAAATGCACATGAAATTAATTAAAATTCATATTTGGGGAAAATGTGAATTTGGAAATATGAAATTAGATGAAATGAAGTGAAATTCAAATTTGGGGAAATATGAAATGAAATTAGTTGGAATTAAAATATGGGGAAATGGAGGAAATTAATTAATTAATTTAAATGAAATTATTTAAACATAGGAGATTGAATTAATTAAATAATAAAGATTATTTAACTAAGGAATAAATCACAATTAATTAAATAATTGATATTTAATTAATATTTGAGATAGGGTTAAATGATTAAAATGATTTGAGAATAGAAATAGAATAATTAGAAATGTTGAAAGGTGATGATTTAGAAGAAATAGTTAATTTAATCAAATAATTAAAGAACTACTTAATTAAATAAATGAATAATTAGTGTAGAATTAGTGAGACATTTTTAGATGTCTACAATGTTAATATATAATTATACTATTAAGAAATAACAAATAAAGTAATAAACAAAAAATGGCTCTGCGTGCGAAAAATCGATGCAAAGCATCGACAACCATTTTCGAGCATTCATTTCTGCCATGAGGAATTCACAAGGGCTTCACAAATCACTTCTCTATTTTGGCAAACAACTCTCGAGCTAAGGATCTTTGTATGACTATATCACAGACCAGCGAACAAGAGGCCTTCGTTGTGAAAACAAAATATTCTCTGATTGAAACGGTTAGGGCTCCCCCTCTTCCCTGTGAGGGTTGGGATAGAGACAGGCAAATGGTGAGTCGCAGAAATAAAAGGGAATTAGGGAAACCAAATTGCCACAACCAGAATTCCAATCATTGTTGGGAGGAGGGTTTTGTAAAACCTAACCATCCAAAAAGCTCCTTTGCTCGAAATTCTCTCCCTACACAAAATTCCTCAGATAAATTAACAAAGGGTATGGAAACCCTAGGTTGTCATTCTATCATGAATCATCAAAATTCAAAGGAAGTAAAGCATCCTAAGGTGAATTTACCTTCGAATCCTCAAGAAACTTCAAATGGGTTGGTCATTGAAATTGATACCCAAACTCAGGCCAGGTATCAAATGCATTGCAATGAGCGCATGATCTTTGCTTGATGGAAAGGCTGGGGGATCCCGTCAGAACTAATTGTTAACTAGTTGTCTTCTTCTTTCAATAACCAGGTAAAAATCGATATCCTTCTTGATAATTTCCTTGCTATTGAATGTGGTAATCAATGTTTGAGAAATAGATTGCTAAATGGGGACATATTAACATTCAAGGGTCTTGAGTTTGATTGTTGGGAATGGCAACCCCTCTTTCTCCCATCTCGACTAAATTCCTACATGGTTAATAGAGCAATTTCACTTGAAATATTTCCTGTAAAATTGCGAAATAATGATTTTTAAATAATAATAGGCAATAAAATTGGTAAATTTGTAGAAGGTAAAAAATCAGCCCTTAGCTTCTTTAATCAACTTCTTATCATTAACATGAACGTAAACATTAAATCTTTAGAGCCCATTACGTTGAAATGCGATAATTATAGTTTAAACCTAGAATTACTCTTTTATAATGGCTCTTTCGAAGACATTATTCCTAGGAAGATCCCTTCTGAGAAGCCTCTCGCTAGAACGTTTCTCAAGTGTGATGGTGCCTCATTCAGATTTGTGGTAGGAGGGGGTTTTACCTTTGAAGGCTATAAGGCAAAAATTAACCCTAATCATCACACCCCTGATCCTTTAGAGAACCAATGTCCTCATTCCCATCTCAATAGCTCCCCTGCCAAGACCTCTCGCTCCCTTCTCCCCCCACTGCCAACTTTTTGTCCACCTATAGCTGATTCAATGCTTAGGGATTGAGACCTGGAAGAAGGAAAAATTAGTGAGTTGCCCCCTCAGAAGGGTCAGCTTGGACTTGTTAATATTTCATCGTCTAGGTCTCTCACCCCACCAAAGAGGTTGAGTCCCTTGAGGTCTCCCCTCTAATGAAACTAACCTCCTTTGTGCAACTAGTGGAGAAGGATAACTCCTCCCCGGTATCAAGAATGGCATCCTTGCAGGTTCAACCGATCTCTCGAGTCTCAAGTGTTGAGGCCTTTGAGGGGTCTGACGATCACCCTCCACCTCTAAAGTTTGTTTCTGATATAATTGTAGAATCTGAGAATGATCGAGCGGCTAGGGAAATTAACATCATTGCTAATTTTGTAGGGGAAGAAGTAGTAAACAACCTTATGGATCAACTTGTTGATGAAATCTACAATGCTAATGAATTGGAAAGACAGAGGGATCTCTATGTCAAAAATCTAGTGGATATTGCCAGAGTAGACTTAGAAATAGAGGAACTATTTATAGCATTAGATAACTTAGAAAATGATAATTAAAACACTCTAGGCATTCACATCTCTGAAGAAAGCAAAGACTCTCCTAACTATGCTAAACTCAGTAAGAGAAGAGGCAGAAGATCCCTGACCGAACTAAGATCAAAGGATGGGGAAGCAAAGGGTCAGTCTAAAATATCTACTCTTTTTAATGCAGGGGAGGGGAAGTTCCTCCCCACAGAGCCATCAAAATCATAACATGGAATGTTAGGGGTTTGAATGCCCTTAAGAAACAATGCATCTTAAAGAACTGCATCTCTGATTCAAAACCAGGCATAATTTTAATCCAAGAAACTAAAATGAACTCCTATGAGATTGCCCTTTTTGAGAAAAAACTAGGTGTTAGACAACTGAAGCATTCCCCTGCTATAGGGGCCTCAGAGGGTTTAGCAATCATCTGGGACTCTAGATTTATCTCATTTACACCTCTAGAGATTAAGCAAAATTGGATAGGAGGAGCAGTAGCAAGCTCTAAAAATAACCTAAGATTCAAATTGATTAATGTTTACGGTCCTCTCTAGAATAGGGATAAGGCTCGGGTGTGGATGGAACTTGAGGCTTTCCTCAGAAGTTACCCAAACAAAGTTTGTATCATTGGTGGAGATTTCAATGCCATCACTAAGGTAGAAGACAAAAGAGGAGGCAGTAGTAAACTCCCTCCAACGGCTCTAGATTTCAATCATTGGATCAATAGGAATTCCCTATTGGAAATCCATATGACAGAGAATGCCTTTACCAGGAACAATAGAAGGATAGGTTTCTGTAACATTGCTGAGAAATTAGATAGGTTCTTTATCCATGGGGGGCTCTTAGAGCTTAATTACACCATGGAAGCAGAGCCTCTCCCTTTATCAGGATCTGGCCACTTTCCACTCCAACTAAATTTATTATCAGACCACTCTCCTAGAAACTACCCCTTCAAATTTGAGAGCATGTGGTTCAGAGATGATAACATTTTAAACCTAATTGAAAATTGGTGGAGAGGCTCTGTGTTCTCAAGATCGAAGATGTTTATTGTTGCAAACAAGTTAAAGCTTATCAAAAGGAAGCTCTTGGAGTGGAATAAGATAAATTTTGGAAATATTTTTGATAAATAACTCTTAATAGAAAATGATCTTAAGAATGTTAACACTGAAGTTTTGGAGAAGGGGATGGATGAAAATCTCTTCCTTAAGGAAAAAGCACTACTCTCTAAGTATGAAAAGATTTTGTCAAATGAAGAGATCTTCTGGAGGCAAAAATCTAGGGAGACTTGGTTGAGTGATGGGAACCAGAATACCAAGTTTTTCTACAATAGTACCAAACAAAGGTGATGGGTTAATCGAATTTCTAGCATAAAGAATTTCCAAGGCTCCATCCTGTCCGAACCAGATGAGGTTGCCTCTGAGGCAGTAAGGTTCTTTGATAAAATTTTAAACAATACTAAGGACTCCAACCTAAGAGGCCAACTCAATATTATCAAGAATCTCCCAAAACTCATTAACGATGACCACAATAAAGGCATGTTAAAGAAATTCTTTGAGGAGGAGGTTAAATCTGTCTGAATGAAGATGAATCCGGATAAGGCACCGAGCCTGGATGGCTTCCCCACCAGCTTTTTCCAAAATTGCTAGGGTTTTATGGGGACAGAGATCATGGAAGCTTTAGAAGGTGTTAGGAACTTAGGAAAGATTCTCAAGGAGATCGACAATACCTTCCTCGCTCTAATCCCCAAAAAAGAGAAACTTGATAGCTTCAATGACTTTAGACCTATAGCCCTATGCAACACTCTTTATAAACTCCTAACCAAAACCCTAGCAGCTAGACTTTAGAATCTTCTCCCCATCATCATTAGTCAAGAACAAACCGGTTTTGTAGTGAATAGATCAATCTATGATGGGGTAATAATAGCCCAAGAAGCTATTCATTCAGTCTAGCTCAATAGTGTCCCAAGCATGCTATTCAAATTAGATATAAGTAATGCTTATGACAAAGTGGATCGATTCTTTTTTATGTAAGTGCTTGGAGGCATTTGGCTTTTCCAAATCCTTGATCAACCTAATTTTGAGTGTATCTCCACACCTAAAATCTCTGTTATGGTGAATGGTTCTTCAGAAGGTTTCTTCAGTAGCTCGAGTGGGCTCAGGCAAGGAGATCCTATGTCCCCCTTCCTCTTCATCATCATGGCAGAAGCCCTAGGAAGATCCATCTCTAAGGCTAAAGAGGAGGGTGGGAACCAAGGAATCCCTATTACCAGTGGCCTCCCCTCCTTCACCCACCAGCAATTTGTTGACAACACGATGCTTTTTGGTCAAGGAAGTACAAGGAAGGCGAGTGCCTTCAAAGGCTCCTTAATTCCTATTTGTTAGCTTTGGGTCAAGAGGTGAATCTAGAAAAATTGGCAGTTTTTTATGTTCAACATAGACCCCTCATTAGGAAGGGAGATCTGCAAAGTCCTAGAGATCAGTCAGGGTACCCTTCCTTGCAAATATCTAGGCATTCTCCTTGACAAGGGAAGAAGATCTTCAAAACTGTGGGACAACTTGGTGGATAAAATCAAGTCTAGGATTAACACCTGGAAAGGAAAATGGCTTTCATCTACAGGGCAACCTTGATTAGATCGGTTTTGTCAGCTATGCCCATTTACCAGCTCTCCTGTCAACATCTATCTTCTTCTAAACTAGCTAAACTCAACAAGCATCTCAGAACTTTCTTTTGGCAAGGGGCTAGTGATGACTGGAAAATATCACTCATATCTTGGGACAAGATATGCAAACCTAAAGAAAAAGGCAGAGTTGGCATTAAAAACATACATGATCAGGGAAGAGCTCTGGGTGCCAAGTTGGTCTGGAGAATGTTCAGAACCCCCCACCTCAAATGGGAAAGGTTGTTGCACCTTAAATACCTTAATGGAGGGAATTCTATCCAAATATTCATAGGAATCAATCCTCCCAGAGGGTCCACCTTATTTAATTTCATGCTAGATTGCAGGAGTATTATTTCAGACAAACTTACTTAGAACCTAGGGTCTGGGGATAAAGCCCTTTTTTGGTCTGATTCATGGGGTGGGTATAAGGCAATTGAGAATATCTATGACTTTGGTGCCACCCGTAACCTACTTGAATCACATAGAGGACCCCTGTTAAAAAAAAATATCTCCCCTTCAGTGGAAGGGGCTGGATGGCAGTGGATCGAGAGGGAAGATGAGGATATCCCAGTAGGGGATAAAAGCAAACTTATGGTAATTCTTAGGACAAGGAACATAGCCTTAGGTCATCATGAGGATAAGCTTGTATGGGATGGTTCCTTAAGAGGGGAATATAACTCCAAGGATAGGTACTCTAATATCTCCAAAGCATATATAAGACCTATGTCTGAGCTTCCCTTGAAACTTTGCTGGGATAGATATTGCCTGCCTAAGGCTAGTATCTTCTCCTGGCTTGCGATTCAGAATAAGTTCCTAACTGTAGACAAATTTAGGAGAATGGGGTATGAGGGTCCTAGTAGATGTCCTCTTTATGAGGTGGATGAAGAAGACACCAATCATCTCCTCCTCAATTTCCCTTTTGCTTCCCAATGTTGGGTGTGGTTCACCAAAAAACTTGAGTGGTCTACAGCCTTCCCCCACACCATCTCTGGAATGCTCAAAGCTTGGCCTCTCCTTAGGAAAGGTTGTCTCTTTGAGGGTTTATGGATATCTCTTCCATCTTCCATAATGTGGGAGCTATGGAAGGAAAGAAATAGACGTCTCTTTAAGAATGAAAAACTTGAGGTTCATAGAATTATCAATAGAATTGAGTCGGCTACTACTGAGCTCATGAAAAAATGGCTTTCATCTGTCATAATAAAGAATGCCTTAGTAACCTACTGAGATGAAAAGATGAAAAAACATTGGGAGGGCTTATCTTTTCCTCCCTTTGTAGGGGAGGGTCCTGTTGCAAGTATTTGATCAAGAGATAGATGCAAATGGCAGCCCCAGGGCAAAGGATGGGTGAAGTTAAACTTTGATGGGTCATCTCGTGGCAATCCAGGGCAAGCAGGTATAGGATGCTCTATTCATAATTGGGAATACAAATAAATCACCACCCTTGCCTCCCTGGTTGGCATCAAAACCAACAATTGGGCAGAATTCATGTCCCTAGTGGAGGGTCTGCACCTGTGTAGGAAATTAGGAGTTAAAATTTTGGATTTTGAAGGAGATTTAGCTATAATTGTCAACGCTCTTAGGAAAGGCAGCATGCCTGACTGGAGACTAACCACTTTGTTGTCAAAGGCTATTGACTTATGCAGAGGTTTTGACAAGTTTACAGTCAACCATATTTATAGGGAAGGTAACAAAAGAGCGGATGAGCTGGCCAACATGGGAGCAGATGGCATCAAAATCCTCTTCGAGTCTCCCTAAGGCCACCCCTTCTTTTGTTCTACCCCAAGAGTTCATTAGCATGTCTCTCCTTCCTTCCCTTTATGTTTCTCTTGCCCAGACTTCGCCAGTATTTCCTTAATCCCCCCCAATAAGACCTTTCCATGGTCCTCTGTATATATATATAAACGTATATATATATATATATAGACATAAACTTAGGTAGTTAGGTATATTCCTTTAAGATGTATATACATTAATACACATATACAAATACTTATATATGGATACATATATATACATAGTATATTCTCTCATTCTCACTCATCATGACCCTCCATCCTCAAGACAAGGTAGAGGTTCATCTTACAATATTCTCGTATATACTTATTTGGGTATTTATATATATAGATATTCACCTTGTAATATACATATATCTTCATATACAACTTCATATCTGTATTTACATATATTTATATATAAATATATCCTTGTATATATATATATATATATATATATATATATATATATAGAGAGAGAGAGAGAGAGATACTCATACTCTTGGCAGTCAGGGGTCTTTTACAGAATTAACTTGGGATATTTCTATAGGATCAACTTTGAATCTCTTCGCATATTCTCTTGATAGATATATATTTATTTCTATACATATATATATATAGGTATCTATATATATATATACATACATACATACATACATACATACATACATACATACATACATACATATATATATATATATATATATTTATAGGTATATATGTCTTTATATACATATATATATACTTAGAAACATACTTTTAAATATATATACATATATATATATATATTTATTTTTGCTTATTTATTTTTATTTATATATATACATATGTTTTATATATATATAATCCTCTTATATATAGATATATATACATACATAAAGGTATATATATATATATTTTCCTGCGGGTCTCATTTATTCTTATTTACTTGAGTACTCCTGAATTGAGCCTTTCTTCGACCAAGCCTTATATAATCTTGTTGCTCCGTATGGATAAGTTTTAAGACTAGGAGGAGGAAATACCATACATAAATAGGCATAGGTATATAAATGTGCATTCATATCTCACAACTCAGATATATGTGGTCATGGACATGTAGGTATTATTATTCATGTAGGTACTACCTTCCACTAGGATTAAAATTTACCCAGCTATCCTCTTCTCTATTTTCCTATATGAACCCCTATATTTAGCCAGCCACAACAGACGTATGAGATTTCATGATCGGACATCATACGTCAACTCTCTTTCTTGATCAAATCTTCTTGATAGCTCCTTGCAAAGCCGAGGTGACACTCCCTCAATGATTTGATAGATGAAGTACCCTTAGCTTGATGGCTAAAGGCAGTGGTAATTATGACCATGATCCTTGGAGATTGCATTCCTTGCATCGTATCTACTCATTATGAAGTTGCTCATTTTGAAGCATTAAAAGTACAAGTTCTATTTAGAATGCCAAGCTGGTCTTCCTTGTCATTTCTTAGTTGAGTTGCAATGGATACCCCTCTCAGGCTTCTAGGGTTGAAACACCAAATGGCCTTTGTGTGTGAGATCAAGGAAGAAAGAATGAAGGGCATTCTTGCCCAACAGAACCCTTTGATATCTGGAGTTGTAATGAAATTTCTAGGGAACGACTTCATCATGAATGAGGACCAGACCAGAGTGAACTTTGACATTGCATCAATGTTTTTAGCCCTTGAAATGCATTTTGAGAAAGATAGGGATATTGTGGTGAAACTATGCAAGAAGGTCTTCATTAAAGACATCCTAGGAGAATTAGAAAGGGTGGTGATCAACATAGATGAGGAACTTGCAGCTCCCAAACCTCAAGATTATGATATTCTTATTAGAATGAATAACCCAGTTCCTCGCTACTCCATTTTGTTAATCGATGACCTCGTGGCCTTCGAAGCTCTTCATCCTGTCAGAAGCAGAAACCTCCTTTTCCTCTCATGGATTCTTCAAGTTAAGAAACCTCCTCGTGAGAAATGGTTGATTGACTATCTGGAGGTGGAGAGTATCACAATTATCCTTGATAATGTGCCAATCCCACGCTCCCCTATTGGTCCTTCAGTAACAAAACCAGAGAGCTCTAGCTCCAAGCCTCCTCATAGGCTAGGCAAGAAGGGCTGAAGCTCCTTCTGGACAGCATGCATCTAGGTTTCTGCATCTTGGGTTCCTTTTGTGTAGTTTGATCTTTGTGGTGGTATGCTTTTGTTTCGAGGAACTCCTTTTATATTTTCAGAAGTAACAGACCAATTACATTTGGATGTTTTTACTTAGCTTAGAGTTATTTGATAAAATGTCTCATAAATATGTTTATGCTTTGCTAAAACTATCTTTGTAAACTTCAGGCTTTAAATGCCTTTTACTACCATAATATAGATTTACATATTTTGAATATATATAGACATACAACTATATATCCATATTTATATATAGATATATGTATATATGCTTATATATATACAAAAATGTCGGCCTTTTAATCATGTTCTTTCAGATATATAGGCTCAGATATATATATATCAATATTCATCCTTCTCTCAAATTTGGTTTCTTCCTAGTTATTTCAAGTATTAGCTTTAGGACTGGGCTTGCTTTGATAGCTTTTCATTTCACTTAAGCTTTCCCATGACATACAATTAGGGCATGGAGGGATCTCTGTTGAACTAAAACCTATGATGGATGGTAGCCCACTGCACTATCTATGCAGAACTTTTTATGGAGAGTTTGCTTCTTGATTGTATAGTTAGCTTATCCATTAATCTACTATGATGGGTCTTGAGCAATGACCATTCATTATGTTTTTTGGAAATTTTGTGGGGATAATATCTTGAGTTTTTTTTGTTTCTTTTTTATGTTAACAGGGTGACCATCCTGCAGGTATGATCAATTGTGAAATTTAGATTAGAAAATGATCTCTATTCATTTTTCTTTTTCTAACATTCTGGTAAGAAATATCTGGAGCATTTGTATAGCTTAGGGGGTAGGGCCTGCCTCACCCTGTTATTTTAGGTAAAGACAAGGATGACGCTTACATAAAGAAGAGTCACCCCAAGAGATCATAAGGTTGCTGCTCTAATTTATAGAAGGGATTCTCTCATGCCCTCTTCAAGACTATCCTGGTCGGGGAACCATTATCATCCCCATTATTGTAACTTAGACTATCCTGGCCAGGGAACCATTATCATCCCCATTATTGTAACTTAAATTTCATTTTTCTGATCCTTATAGGATCTAGGCTAGATCGGAGGTTTTCTTTCCTACCGATGCCCACACTGAATGGAGGTGTAATTGTAACTATTTTTTAATTAATTGATTTTTTTGGCTTCGACCTTTTATCGATCAAAAAAATATATATATATAATTATACTATTGTATTATTAAGGTTAGGGTTAGAGTTAAGGTTTATAGTTACGATTATTGTTAGGGTTAAAGGTCTACATGATGATTAGGGATATAGTTAGGGATTATGATTATGGTTATGGTTTACATCATGGTTGGGGCTATTATTAGGCTTAGGGTTTTAGGGTTCTAATTGGGATTATGGCTAGGGTTAGGGTTTACATGATGGTTAGGGTTAGGGATAGGGTTCATGGTTAGGGTTAGGATAATGGTTGTGGTTTATATCATGGTTACAGGGTTAGGGTTTAGGGTTAAGATTAAAATTATGATTAGGTTTAGGGTTAGAATTATGGTTACAATTACAATATAGGGTATGGGTTAGGATTTAGGTTAGGGTTTGAGTTTACTGTTATGATTATGGTTAGGTTTTATGGTTAGGGTTAGGATTTACGTCAAGGGTATTGTTAATATTTAATTAGTGTTAGGTTTCTTGTTTAATTAAGTTGTATTACAAACAAATTAGGATTCATTTAGGGTTATAAATAGTGCTACGATTTCAATAGGGTTAGGTTTTAAGGTTAAATCATGTTTTTAGGGTTAGGGTTAGGGTTATGGTTAATATTATTATTATGGTTATGGTTTACATCATGGTTGGGGCTATGATTAGGCATAGCATTTAGGGTTCTAATTAGGGTTATGGCTAGGGTTGGGGTTTACATGATGGTTAGGGATAGGGATAGGGATAGGGTTAGGGTTAGGGTTAGGGGTTAGTGTTATGATTATGGTTAGGTTTATGTTGAGGGTTAGGAATCACATTATGATTATAGATAATATTTAATTAGGGCTAGGGTTAGTCTTTAGTTATGTTGTGCTACAATTCAGTTAGGATCCAGTTAGGGTTATAAATAGTGTTAGAATTTGAAAAGGGTTAGGGTCAGGGTTCTTCAATAAATGTTGATTTTATGATTAGGGTTAATATTTAATTAGGCTTATCTTATGGGTTACATGAGTGTAAAGGTTTATTTAGGGTTAGGGTCAATGTCAGGTTGAATTAAGGGTTAAGACTATGTTAGGGTTCATGTTGTTGTTTAAGATAGGTTTTAATTAAGGTTAGGGATCAATTAGAATTAGTTTTATGATTAGGGCTAGTGTTCAATTCGGGTTATAATTAGTGTTAGGATTCAAATAGGATTAGAGTTTAGGAATAAGTTGTGGTCTTAGGGGCAAGGTTCTATACTAAAGCTTATCTTTAAAGTTAGGGTTAATTTATGGGTTAGCTTAATTGGGGTTTGATTAGTTCAGTAATGCGAGAGTTAGGGTTAGTGTTCAATTAAGTTATATTAAAACTCAAAATTAGGGTTCAATTAGGGTTATAAATAGTGTTAGGATTCAAATAGGCTTAGGGTTTAGGATAAAATATGTTGTTAGCATTAGGGATTTATAATAAAGCTTGAGTTTAAGGTTAGGGTTCATTTTTAATTAGTGTTAAGGATACCATTTAATTAGGGTTAGGGTCAAGTTATGGGTTACATTAGCATAAAGGTGAAAATAGGGTTAGGGTCAATGTTAAGATGAGTTTAGGGTTAAGGCTACCTTAGGGTTTTGGTTGTTGTTAGGGTTAGGGTTTAGGCTTAAGGTTAGGATTATGGTTTAGGGTTATATGGTTAAGTTTAGTATTTACATCATGAATATGGTTAGGGTTAGAGTTAGGATTATGGTTAGTGTTAAGGTTACGATTTACGGTTAAACTTAGGGTTATGATTATGGTTAGGGTAAGGGTTTACGACATGGTTTGGATTAGGGTTGTAATGCATAATGTATAATTGAATGTAATTGTATTCTTTCCCTATGTGGTAAGAAAATTAGAGAAAGTGGGTGAGGGAAAATTTAAGGCCCAGACCAAAGACACATACTTAAATCTAAAATCTTAAAAGTAGGGGCTTAGGATTATGGTTAGGGTTAGGGCTTAGTATTATGGTTAGTGATATGATTATAGCTAGGTTTACATCATGCTTAAGTTAGGGATTAAGTTTAGAGTTAGATGTAGGGTTATGGTTTAGGTTTTAGGGTTAAGACTAAGGATTATTGCTAGGGTTAGGGTTAGGATTTAGGGTTAATGGTTAGGCTTTATGGTTATGGTTAGGATTATGGTTATGGTTGTAGTGTATATCATGGTTATGGTTACAATTAGGGTCAGGTTATGGTTAGTAGGCTAAGGGTTCAGGGCTATGGTTTAGATTGTAGATAGGGTTAGGGTTTACACCATGCTTAGGCATAGGGTTAGGGTTAAAGATTAGGGTTATGATTATGGCTAGGGTTTAGGGACAAGATTAGGGTTAGGGTTAAAGCTTAGGTTTAGAGTTATGGTTGGGGTTTGGGGATAGGGTTAAGGCTATAATTAGGGTTATGATTTATATCATGTTTAGGTTTATGGCTGAGGATTATGGTTTGGGATATGGTTATGGTTAATGTTGAAATTTACATCTTATTTTGAGTTAGGGTTAAGATTATGGTTAGGCTTAGGGTTTAAAGTTATGGTTAAGATTATGGCTCGGATTGGGGTTTATATCATGATTAGGTTTAGGGTTATGGTTGGAATTATGTTTAGGGTTAGATAAGGGGCTAGGGTTATGATTAGTGTTAAGGTTAGTTTAATTGAGGTTTAGGTTTAGTAGGGTTGTGCTTCAATTTGGTGGTTATAGTTTTCAATTTAAAAATAGGTTATTATTGATAAATTCATTAATTTTAAAGTTAATTATTGTATGTACTGTTTCTCAAATTTGGGAGGTTATATTTGTTATATTTAACAAATTTTGGAGGATATATTTGTTATATTTAACAAGTTTAAGACGTTATATTTGTTATATCTAACAAATTTGAGAGGTTTTATTTGTTATATTTAACACAAATGCTATTCTAAGGTTAAGCTAGTTTTCTATGATTCATTTGTTTAATTAAACTACATGATTTCTTTCAATAATATATCTATATTATTTTTGTTTTGTTTTTAAAATATATTAAAAACCATTAAAATTTTCATATATCAAACTTTAATTATTTAAACAAACAAATAATAAATTTATACTTACATTACCCATATAAAAGAGGTAGTACATTGACAACTTTTATTACTCTAGTAAATTCATAAAAAAAATCTTTTTAATTATTTCAAATAAATGGCCAAAGTTATTCCAATGCGTAATCAACTTAGGGTTAAATTTAGTTTACGGTTAGGGACAGGTTTTCATTTTGTCTTGTAGTTTTTAATTGAACAAAAAAATAATATTGATCAATTCTTTAGTTTTCAATGGATAAACAAACTCAAAATATTCAATAATCCGTTAGTTTGATATTTCTATTTTTTAATATACTTATTTATATAATATATATTATTAGGTTTAATTAAAGTTAAACCTATATTGAGTAGGTATTAGTAGAAAGTAATAAAACTTAAATGAATAAAGTATGTTTTATTTACAAAATTGAAAAATAAATAAATTAATCTACATATATAATAAACATTTCTATTTTGTTTTTACTTTTGCATGTAAATCAATTCAAATTCTAAAATTAAACTAATTTTAACATAGATTTAAAAGTAAAATTTGGATATAAGTAGAACCTTTCTAAAGTTTTTCTCATATATAAAAAAAATTATATTCAATTAGGGTTGGAGTTAGTGTTAATATTTGATCCTAACCCTAATAACTATTATGTCAATTCAACATAGAGAAAACATTGATTTTTTTGGATTAGATATCATATAAACATTACATATCATCAGGAAAGTCTGAGTTTAGTAGTATCAAGGCACCAAGCGAAGGTGCATACACAAAAAATATATAGTTAACGAGCACCTCTATTATAGGAAGATGATTACATTAGATACACATATTTATAACAGCAAAAACAAAAAAGATAGTCTTAGAGAACTAGGTAAATAAGATTTCAGCTTCTGGTGAAGAGTTGGCTCCCAATGGAGGGATCCAAGCCACCCATCCCAATTTTCCAACTTTCCATACTTCCACTTGACCATCAAGTATGTCCTGTTTGTGGGGGTACGAGGTGCGCTCATGGATCAGGTCAACTTCCTCCTGAGTGATCTCCATGTGTAAGTGCCTATGCTCCATTTGCCTCATGAAGGCCATTAGTTCTTGCTCAAATGTGACCTTGCCTAGTTCATCCCTCTTCCAAGTGAAGCCGTGAGATAGCTCTCAGATGTACACAGTGGTATCTCCTTCCTTTATCCATCTATCAAATTTGTCTGAATCCAACTTAATTACAACAGTGACCTGCATAGAGACAGTGTAAAAAATGAGTCTCCTAAGAGACTCAGTGAGGTGCCTGGTGCTATTATCAAAGACGTCATCATTACAATACTTCCAAATGAGCCAAAGAACCTCTAAAGAAAAGAAAGACCAAAAGATATTTGCATTTTTCCTACAACCTTTAATGTAGCCTAAAATAACATCTATGATTTCAACAAAATTAGATTCCAAATTAAGGCCGAACAATCTCCATATTTCTTTTGCAAAATGACATTCAAAAAATATATGTTTCACAGTTTCAGGTACTCTACATATTTTATAGTTTATGCAATTACCCTCCTTATATTTTATGGGGAGTTTATTTAATAGCAAACGCCAGCCAAAGAATTGTTTTTTTGGTTCATTTTGGGCCATCCATACCCAATCTATCTTTCCAGTCCTTTGGTTCCCAGTTTAGACCCCAACAATTGTTAAGGTCCAAAAATATGGTATCAGCCTTGGTAAGTGAAGAATATATGCATTTGGCTTGAAGGGCGGGGAGAGGTGTGTCATCGGTCCAGCAGAGTGCAGAGAGGGGGGAGTGAGGGAGAGGGGGGTGAGAGGGGGGAAGAACATAGGATAAATCCATTTTAAGGATGTTATAGGTCCTGCTCTGGGATGTTGAGATAGAGAAGGTAAGTTTCAGCTCCTCCCATGTTCTCAATTGGCCATTCTCAAATATCTATTCAAAATATTAAATACCCATATTGTGCCATTTTAGTGTAGAGCAGCTAACAGTTTCCCATTATGAAATAGATTCCACCATATTGATTTGTTATTGGAAATATGCCTCTATATAGTGCCATTCACTTTAATGTGTACCAAGTGCTTTACTTGTTCCCAAGCTTTCCATAGGGACTTAAAGACCTCATAACCAATTGGGGATACCTCTATTTGTCCAAGAAGAAGGTCAAGAATGGGGAGATCCTTCCATTTCCTAGCTTTCTTAGGGATAGAGGATGCAATATTATTTCTTAATAGAATTTTCCATGGCTCATCCCCTTCCATGGCCTTAAGAATCCACTTGGAGGTGAGGGAAATACCGTGTAGTTTGAGGTCTTTCAACCCCATCCCACTAAGTAGTTTATGAATAGTGTACCACTCCCATTTCACTACATGCTGCTTCCTAGCACCCTTTCCATCTGATCATAGGAATTCCCTAATCTATTTTTGGATATGATTGAATTGGTAGTTTCTAAAGAGCCAAGCAGAGGAGAAATAGATATTATATGATGCCAATATCTTTTGACAGACTTGAAATCTTCCAGCCAATGACAGAAAGTTCATGTTCCATTTAGAGAGCTTCTTCTCTATCTTATTTCTTACCCATTCCCACATTTCTTTTAAATTTGGAAGGATAGATAAAGGGATGCCTAGGTATTTTACAATTTGGGTAGGGCCCATCCAGTTGAGAGAGAGTTTTGAAAGCCAGTTCGGGGGGTTGTCATCCCAGCCTAGGAGATTGGATTTGTGCATAGCTATCTTACTGCTAGAGGCTAGGTAAAATATATCTATATTTTTTAACAGAGCAACAAGGTTTTCTTCCTCAAGTTTAATCAAAATTGTAGTATCGTCAGCAAATTGGACATTATAGATTTCCTTTTTGTTAGGTAAGGATATGCCCCTAATAGGAGGAGTGATAGAGGAGTCTTTAAGTAGGTAGAACATTGCATCAGTAGATAGAACAAATGGGGCAAGAGCTAAAGGACATTCTTGCCTGATAGATCTAGTTAGTGTAAAATTGGAGGACCTTATCCCATTTACTTCAACAGAGGCATTGGCATCACATAATAGTGTTTTGACCAGTTTACAAAATCCAGGGGGGAATCCTAATGATTGAATCATCTGAATGATATACTCCCATTCTATTCTATCATAAGCTTTCTCAAAGTCTATGAGTAACATAGCTCCATTTTGCCCTGATTCCTTTGCCCAATGGAGTGATTCCCAACAATTGATTAGGTTTTCCAGTATATACCGTCCTTTGACAAACCCTGTTTGAGTAGTATTGATAATCTTAGGTAAGATTTTCTCCAATCTGCATGCAGTCAATTTTGCTAATATTTTATATGACACATTCAAAAGTGTAATAGGTCTCCAGTTTTTAATTAGGGTTCTATCACCCTCTTTAGGAATAAGCTTGATCAGTCCTTGGTTAATGTTTTCTCCCAGGGATCCAATGTGAATAGCCTTAGTATATAGAGAGTGAAGATCATCAACAACCCATTAAATATTTTCTTTGTAGAATTCTATCCGAAATCTATCAGGGCCAGAGGATTTGTCATTATTGAGGGCCAATATAGCTTTCCTAATTTCTTCTTTAGAAATAGTCATTTCAAGCATCTTACTATCTTCCTCATCAAGAAGTTTGGGGACCAAAGACATGACTATCTTTCTAGCATTATCTTGTTCCTACCTAACTGGTTCTGCAGAGAACAAATGTTTATAGAATTGAGCAAAGCACTCTAGAATTTCAGTTGGCTCAAAGAAGTTCTTATTTTGTTCCCATATGGTGTCTATTCACTCTATTGCTTGTTTCATTTTAAGGATCTGGAAGAAGAATTTAGAACCTTGATCCCCAGTATCTAGCCAGTTTAACTTAGCCCTAGTTCTCCATCCTTTGATTTTTTGATTTTGAAATCTTCTAAGATCATTCTTGGCCTTAATTAGCTGATTGGTGAGTGATACGTTCTCAGGATCCCCTTGAAGACCAAGCTCAGCCACTTGGAGGGCACTATGCAATTGCATCTCAGAGGCTATGGCATCCTTAGCCTTCTTTTTACCCACAACCTGACAGAGTGAGGTCCAGGTTTTAACATTTTGGTTTCATCTATCAATGTTGGACAAATGGCTATTGCCATATTTATTAAACATTCTGACCAGACACAGTGAACATTTTAGGTCATCATCCTTTAGAAGACTAATGTTCATTCTAAAGTTCTAACTAGGGCTTGGTGGGGCCACTCTACTATTAGTTATCTTTAACCCAATCATAATAGGGTGATGATCTGATAGTGTATATGGTATGACAACATATTGAATACCCTCATTTTTAACAATTTCGAAGAAGTCTTTGTTGAAATAAAATCTATCTAGTCTGCAGTAGACTCTCTTATTATACTGTTGGTGGTTACACCAGGTGTTCCATATTGACTTATGCTCTCCCTTCTTTCCTGCTAACGAATCAATCAGTCTCGTCTTGTTGACCATCCTTTCCCACTGTATTCTCTTAGCACCTTTCCATTCCACCTTGTTTCCTCCTTGTTTATCTTGTGCATTAATTACCATGTTGAAGTCCCCTCCCAAGAGCCAAAGGATGTCTTCCAACTTTGCAAGTCATTCCCACATCGCTCTTCTTTCTCGGTAGTCATTAGATACATAGATTGAGCAGATACCAAATGTAGAATTGTCATTTTGTATGATAGCCCATATTGCCCTTTCACAAGGGGATTGTCCCCATTTAATAACTTTATTCGCCCATTTAGGGTTTAATAAGATTGCAACTCCACCCTTTCCTTTAGGGTGATTGGTGTAGAAGGGAGTGGCCTCCCTCCAGATGGATTTTAGACAAACTTCTAGGGTAAACCCCACTGATTTTAGTTCTTGGAGCATAAGGCAATCAATGTCCTTATGCATATTTAGAAATCTTTTGACCACATATTTCTTGTTAGGGACCTCTAGTTCCCTGATGTTCCATGAGATGGTTTACAGCATTAGGAGGTTAATTCAGGAGCATCCACCAGGGATTTAAACCCCCCGAAGCACTTAGGCCATTCCTCAGGTTTAGAAAGGTGACTGGCATCAAAGGCCATTGTTGAGAGTGGTCTACCTCTCTTCTTCCTAAGTTCAAAGAGTTGCTCAGGTTCCAATGACTCTTTCCTAGTTGTAGTCTCTTTATTGGCCTTAGGGGACCTTTTTCTCCTTTTTTTTTCTTCTTTTTTTTTTTAGTTTTGAGAAAACAATGATTTCAAAAATGAAATTGTTGAATAACTAGCTTATATGTCTTAAATTTTAATTTAATCTATTAAAGTACACCGAGAGATATCCTTCTAGAGGCGCCTATTTTTGATCAATTTTACACCCTAAAGTCAAATAAGCGTCAGATAGGTGCCTCGAGAAGGATATCTCTCGGCATACTTTATATAGATTAAATTAAAATTTAAGGTATATAAGCTAGTAGTCGTCGTGCGATGCACATGGAAAACATAAAATAAATGCAATATATAATTATATAGTATCATTTTCTTGAATTGAATTATATTAAAGTATTATAATATTATTATATTATTATGTGGAGATATATGAAATTTAATATATCCATTTAGATTATTTTTAATAAATTAGGATTCATTTAGGGCTATAACTAGTGCTATGATTTCAATTGGGTTAGGCTTTTAGGATAAAACATGTTTTTAGGGTTAGGGTTATGGTTAATATTATTATTATGGTTATGGTTTACATCATGGTTGGGGCTATGAATAGACATAGGTTTTAGGGTTCTATTTAAGATTATGGCTAGGGTTGGGGTTGACATGATGGTTAGGGATAGGGTTAGTGATAGGGAGATTGCTAGGTAAGTGCTCAAAAGGCCAATTTTGGTCACAAGGTTACAATAGGAAAAAATAGTCTTGGTTATATCTGCTCCTTATGTTTGCAAATATCAAGTTTAGTTACAATAGTCATACTTCCCTACAAGACTTCACCATCAACCTCCCTTTTTAGTGAAAACTCACACCCTTGCTCAACTTACTCCAATTCCTCACTTCACCCATCTACACATTTCTCAATCCCCGATTCTCTTGACATTCAACTTATTGTTTTTAGTGTGCATTAGGCAATTCCAACATGGTCAGGTAGAGGCAACAAGGTTTTACTCAAAATTTGACAACCAACTTAGTTAAGGCTCATAGCCCTTAGCTTACTCAACTCACTAACCAAATGTCAAAACCTCCAAAAGAGACTAAACATTGTTCAAAGTCCCAAATGCCACTTTTGTTTCACTATTTTAGAATGATCTCACAAAGTTTCATAAGTCCCAAACTCCTCCATGCAATCGGGTTCATGTTTTTTGACAAAAACAGTCAAAAGGGCTACTAGCCCATGGAGGCCTAATTGGCCTAGTTTTGCTCACCCTGCCCAACGATGGGCTTCTTGACCATGGCAGATAATTTGGATAGTGAGGAATAAGTCAATGCAAAGAGATTTTTGTGGTTTTAGGCTTAGAGAAGTGGTCTTACTGTCTAACCTCATTTTTAGGCATGAATGTAGGGTTTTGGAGGGTTTTGGAGTATAACCACTGTGTTTGCATCCTTGTTCACCAATGCAAGTGCCTATATTTTCATAGAACCTCTGTCATGACTTCAACATGTATCCCCTGCCTCTATCACACAAACATTATGCCAAACACTTGGCAACAAACTGGGAAAAGAAGTGAAAATGCCACTGTTACTGTCAAAACATTGCCCTTTGCCAGTCAACTGTTGCTACATCTTTGGACCTTCTTAACAAGGAGTTTTAACTGGAAATCTACCACAATGAGGTCTGCAAAACATTAATGAATTTTCCTATTACAATTGCCTTCACAATTACAAGGCTTGGTTAATGCTCTTGAAGCATTCCTTGAGCTATTTGACAAAATAGTTCACAAAAACAGTGAACTTGCTGCCAATTACAAAAATTGGTAAAACTTGCAAATAATAAACTTTTTCAACTATTAAAGTTGAATCAAGCTAACTTTAACACATCTCAGACCCCTTGCTTGGAAACTTTAATACTTCAATGCATTTTGATTACAAGAATTTGAGTTTTCAAGAAGGATATTAGTCAAGTTCCAAAACTTGTCTAATATTCACTCAAATTTATCCTCCAAGCATAATTCTGACTCAAAAGGAAACATGTGTACAATGTACATGCACAAACCAACTTGACCCAATCCATTTGGTGGGATCCCAGACCTGGATTAGTCAAGTGCTGGCATTTTGAAACCTCAAACCCTTGACAGGGTAGTGAACACACAGAATGAAAGATTTTTTTATTTCTCCAACTTGCAAAAAGAAAATCAGTGCAATAATCAATTGAATGGAATTAGGAAACCAATATGTACACTTCCCAAAAGGTACAGTATGGACCAGATGGGCTACAGTACGGATTGCTACTCTAAAGGAGAGAAAACACATTAAAAGCCAGAAATTTGCACTTCTTTATTGAAAAAAAACTTTGTTTCCACATTTGCCAACCCTATACAAGGAACAGGGTGGCCTATTTAAAGGTTTAGTGAGTTAGTTAGGGTGTTCTATACGGACAAACAACTGTAGGATTGTCTTTTTACATTTTTTACTTCAAAAAGCAACTTTTCAATAAGGAAAAGCAACTTTTGTTGCCCAATAAGACAATTTTGAGCATCTTCACTAAACTAACATATCTAAACACCTAAGTGTGATTGAAAACACTTTAACAACATGACTCAATGCTTAATCAAACATTCCTAAGCCTATAAGACACATTTCACCATTTTTTACATTTTTCTCCTAGAAGGCAAAACTAGACAACTTAACACATGAAAACAAAAAGTTGATCTCTCAAGCACAAAATGATATCAAAACCATGAGATATGACACACAACAACCTAAACCAACAACATAAGACATTACAAACATGCAAGCAAGAAATATTCAAAAAGGAGAGTTTTTACTCAACTAGGTGCTCCTGCACCAGTTAGGGGTTACTGTTATGATTATGGTTAGGTTTATGTTGAGGGTTAGGAATCACATTATGGCTATAGATAATATTTAATTAGGGTTAGGGTTAGTTTATAGTTATGTTGTGTTATAATTCAATTAGGATCCAGTTAGGATTATATATAGTGTTATGATTTGAATAGGGTTAGGGTTAGGGTTCTTCAATAAATGTTGATTTTATGATTAGGGTTAATATTTAATTAGGCTTAGCTTATGGGTTACATTAGCGTAAAGGTTTAATTAGGGTTGGGGTCAATGTCAGGTTGAGTTAAGGGTTAAGACTATGTTAGGGTTCATGTTGTTGTTTAAGATAGGTTTTAATTAAGGTTAGGGATCAATTAGAATTAGTGTTATGATTAGGGCTAGTGTTAAATTAGGGTTATAATTAGTGTTAGGATTCAAATAGGATTAGAGTTTAGGAATAAGTCATGGTCTTAGGGTCGGGGTTCTATAATAAAGCTTATATTTAAAGTTGGGGTAAACGTTTAACTAAGATTAGGGTTAATTTATGGGTTAGCCTGGCATTGGGGTTCAATTAAAATTAGGGTTTGATTAGAAGTAATGTGAGGGTTAGGGTCACTGTTCAATTAAGCTATATTAAAATTCAATCAGGGTTCAATTAGGGTTATAAATAGTGTTAGGATTCAAATAGGCTTAGGGTTTGAGGATAAAATATGTTGTTAGCATTAGGGATTTATAATAAAGCTTGAGTTTAAGGTTAGGGTTCATATTTAATTAGTGTTAAGGATACCATTTAATTAGCATTAGGGTCAAGTTATGGGTTATATTAGCATAAAGGTTAAATTAGGGTTAGGGTCAATGTTAAGATGAGTTTAGGGTTAAGAATACCTTAGGGTTTTGGTTGTTGTTAGGGTTAGGGTTTAGGCTTAAGGTTAGGATTATGGTTAGTTTGAGGATTACGGTTTAGGGTTATGGTTAACTTTAGTATTTGCATCATGAATATGGTTAGGGTTAGAATTAGGATTATGGTTAGTGTTAAGGTTACGATTTAGGGTTAAATTTAAGGTTATGAATATGGTTAGGGTAAGGGTTTACGACATGGTTTGGATTAGGGTTGTAATGCATAATGTATAATTATATGTAATTGTATTCTTTCCCTATGTCGTACAAAAAATTGAGAAAGTGGGTGAGGTAAAATTTAAGGCCCAAACCAAAGACACATACTTAAATCTAAAATATTAAAAGTAGTGGCTTAGGATTATGGTTAGGGTTAGGGCTTAGTATTATGGTTAGTGATATGATTAGGGTTAGGTTTATACCATGCTTCAGTTAGGGATTAAGTTTAGAGTTAGATGTAGGGTCATGGTTTAGGTTTTAGGGTTAAGACTAAGGATTATTGCTAGGGTTAGGGTTAGGATTATAATCAGGGTTAGGCTTTAGGGTTATGGTTAGGATTATGGTTATGGTTGTAGTTTATATCATGGTTGAGGTTACAGTTAGGGTTAGAATTATGGTTAGTGGGCTAAGGGTTTAGGGCTAAGGGTTTAGGGCTATGCTTTAGATTGTAGATAGGGTTAGGGTTTACACCATGGTTAGGCATAGGGTTAGGGTTAAAGATTAGGGTTAGGATTATGGCTAGGGCTTAGGCATAAGATTAGGGTTAGGGTTAAAGCTTAGGGTTAGAGTTATGGTTGGGGTTTGGGTATAGGGTTAGGGTTATGATTAAGGTTAGGATTTATATCATCTTTAGGTTTATGGCCGAGGATTATGGTTTGGGATATGGTTATGGTTAATGTTAACATTTACATATTATTTTGAGTTAGTGTTAAGATTATGGTTAGGCTTAGGGTTTAAAGTTATGGTTAAGATTATGGCTAGGATTAGGATTTATATCATGATTAGGTTTAGGGTTATGGTTGGAATTATGTTTAGGGTTAGATTAGGGGCTAGGGTTATGATTAATGTTAGGGTTAGTTTAATTGAGGGTTAGGTTTACGGTTGTTCTTAAATTTGGTGGTTATAGTTTTCAATTAAAAAATAGGTTATTATTGATAAATTCATTGGCTACAGGTTGAGTTTTGACTATATTTTTGCATTGTGATTGTCATCTTTAGTAGTGAGTTTTCATTTGAATGTTGCACCTTTAGACACTACTGATACTTCTTCCTCATTCTTACTTTTATATCATTATTTGTATGGTACTTCATTGATTGTGACTGTGCAATGACTATTGACTGATGAATAAGGTTGTTACTCCATCGATGTTGTCATAAAATTCACTTTAATAGTGTTGCTTCTATGATTTCTAAAGCATAGTTTCTTATTGTACTTCTATAGTGAACAAATACTGTATAAAAGGCTTTGGTATGAACTATATTTTCTATTTGAAATTAATCATTGTCTACATTTTAGACAAGAATTTTATTCATATTGTTAATGTTAGGTCACTGTGCTGCTTCTTGACAATGACTGCTTCTTGTGTGATCTTTTGAGCTAATGTAGGCACTATTTTACACCCCATTTCTAAAATATAGATGCTCTGAATGCTAATGATTTTCTATCACTATCATACCATCTCAGACTTGTGCTCTTTGCATTTCACAATGCACCGCTTTCTTGAGACTTTGACCTATGCATGTGTACTGTACTATGACACCTCGTGACTGATTTGTGTTCATAGAGGACTACATACTTGCCTTTTTCTTTGTTAGATGCATTAATACATGATGACCTTAGTAGTGAAGTCACAATCTTCTCATTTTGATAGTTCATCCTACTGTATATTGATTGTCATAAATAATTTCCTTTTTTATTGTCTATTGACCTATGGGTAGTCAATCTTTGTCTGATGTTCTAATACTATTTCCATTGTGCTATGAATATCTATCCAAGTCTTATAATTTCTTTTGTTGGTCTCTAGGAATCAATAGTCAGTTATGTCAGTTCTTACTAAGTTGAGGTTTTTGTTTTATATTTTATAAAAACTAAGGAAATCCCAATCGTATTGTGACCTCACATACTGATCTTATTCACATGATGACACTATTCAATTGTTGATCCATGAGTGTTATCAAGTTCATGTTGTATATATTGTCATTGGATGTCAATTTGTACTATCATTGAATGACAATATGTGGGATCATGGCTTGATGTACTCATTATTTGATAACTGGTTAGTGTCACCTTGTGGGTGACGACATGTATGCTGAGCTCAACCACTTTGGGAGCCCATTTTAACCCACATACATGATATTTCTGAAATGAAACCTGTATCTACATGTGAAACAAACAAGTTAGATAAGAACATGGTTCTTGTTGATATCTCATGGCATCTTTTTTGCATTGATCTGCTATGTTCTGGAAATGATATAATAGTGTAGGGACACTAGGAGTAGCATAGTGTATGTAGGAGTGAAAGGAATAACCCATAGCTCTAACCGAATCGTTTTTATCTCTGTTTCAGGTCATCTCATGAAGCGGACAATGGGATGCTTGGATGAACGAAGTTGACCAGAAAATATTTCTGCATAACTCATCAACCTATCTAGGCAATGATGAGTTCTTTCTTTCCTTTCTCCATACATTCTTCTGCTTCTTTTGTGTTTATATTTCTATGATCAGTGTGATCTCTTCTCAACTATTCCAACGACTTGTATGGGATCTTGTAAACAGTTT
Organism: Cryptomeria japonica; assembly: GCF_030272615.1. Classification (NCBI taxonomy): domain Eukaryota; kingdom Viridiplantae; phylum Streptophyta; class Pinopsida; order Cupressales; family Cupressaceae; genus Cryptomeria; species Cryptomeria japonica. Next base: position 245,116,255 of record NC_081405.1, on the reverse strand, counting down.
ACTCTTTATAAATAAAAATGTATTACATGCAAATGTTTTACTCACTTTACTCTTTATAATTTTGGTAACAGTTTTGGCAACCTCCCAGGGGTGTTTGCCTGCTAAACAGTAGTATCGAGTAGCCTAGCGTATTCATTGCACATTGAGTCAATTTTGGTCTCTTCAAAACTTGGAATCGCATCTCAGCATACTAAACAAAACTAAAAATGAAACTATAAAGGCTTTGCATACAACTGAGCCTGTACACTGTGTGATCTACACTTATGGAAAACTGAAACAAATTTAAACTGAATTGAAAACTGAAAATGACAATGTGTTGGAAGCACTTATTGAGCTGAAAACTTGATAGAAACTGAAAATAAACACTCAAATTAGGAAAATTGAAAAATGCAGAGTGTTGGACAACATTTATTCAAATCAAACTACTACAACTTGACTTATAATTGGGTCTGGCAAACTGCTGAAAACAAAACTGCAACTATTTTACTATGTACATATGCAAACTGTTAGTACTCAATAGCACAGTTTGAGGTGAAACTCATTGATAGGGATTGACAACACCTCTCCATCCAACTTTGCAAGCTAGAATGCATTATTTTGTTTGCATTCTGTGATAACATATGGGCCATCCCACATGAAATCAGACTTGGTATGTCTACCAGGTCTATTTTTAAACTCGTCCCACTTGAAAACAAGATAACCTTGATTAAATATGTGCGGTACAACTTTATTATCAAAGGTTCTCTTTATCTCAGCATGATGAAATTTTAATTTTTGTATTCTTCATTACGATTTTCTTCTAACTTCATAAGTTGAGCAAGCCTAATCTTCATTGGCTTCTCCTCAAGCAGCTCCAACTCTTTTACATAATTTAAAGTTGGCAATTCAACTGAAATGGGCAATTTGGCTTCTTTGCCATAAGTTAAAACATAAGGAGAGTTACATGTTGAACAGTTTGGTGTAATTCTATCAGCCCAAAGGGCTAACTTGAGCTTATCGTGCCAAGTTCTCTGATTCTCAATAATGGTCTTCTTAATGATGTTGATCAAGTTTATGTTAGTTAATTCAGCATATCCATTACCCTGAGGGTAATAATTGGATGAGGTGTTCAAATATAAATTGTGCTTAACTAACCAATCTGAAACTCTAAGACCAATGAAAACTAAAGCGTTATCATAAATGATTGATTTTGGGGTACCAAACTTGGACAGTAAGTCTTGGTAGAAGTTTAGGACATAAGTTTCATTAGCTTCTTTCAATGGAACTGCTTTTGTCCACTTTGTGAAATAATCAGTTGCTGTAAGAATCCATTTGTGACCTGCACTAGAAGGTGTATTAATAGGTCCTATAAAATCAAGCCCCCTCTTTGCAAAGGGCTACTCAACTTCAATAGGTTGCAAAGGCAAGGCTACAAGCTTTTGTTTGCCTGCAAATAATGAACATTTTTCACACTTCCTCACCCATGAGTGAGCATCTTTAAACAAAGCATGCCAATAATAACCAGCTCCCATAATTTTTCAAAGCTGTTGTTCTTGCTGCAAAGTGACCTCCTGCAAGTCCTTCATGAAATTCTTTCAAAACTCTTTCAATCTGATCTGGCTCAATGCCTCTTAATAGAATATTATTTTAGTCTTTTTTAAACAAAATACCATCTATTGAAGCATAAGGAATGATTTGTAGCCTGAAATTCCTTCATTTTGACCTATCTAAACCTTCCAAACAGTCACCAACTTGTAAATAACATGCAATTTGGTTATTCCAAGTGGCTGGTATAGGTGGGACAACGGGTTGTTCTTCATTTCTAAGTGTTGTTTCAATTTGTTGCTCCTCTTCAATGTTGTTTTTTGTACTTCCAGCAAGTTGTTCACACAAACCCTTGCCTCTAACTATCTTGGTTACCTTTATTGAGATGTCATATTACATTACCTCGGCAATCCAACCTGCCCTTTTGTCATTTATGTCCTTGCTAAGCAAATGCTCTTTCACTGTATGATGAGAAACCATGAGTTGAATCGTATTGTTACAAAGCATGTGCCTGAATTTCTTAAGGCTTCTTATAACAACTAACACATATTTTTCTATAAATGAGTATCTAGTTTCATAATCAAGTAGAATCCGACTAAAGAAACCAATTGGTTGTTCTAAGCCTTCATCATTTTGTTGAAATAACATTGCAAAAATAGTATCCTCACTCCTAAAAGCATATAGAATTGAATCTTTCTTAAAATTAGGATTAATGAGAGTAGGAGTTGTTGCAATTGCCTCTTTAATTTCTTCAAAATTCTTACCTTCTTTAGTCCACTAAAAAGGAATATTTTTCTTAAGCATAGTTGTAAGTGGCTACATCAATGCTGCAATATTAGGAATAAACCTTCTGATAAAGTTAATCCTACCTATGAAACTTTGGAGTCCCTTCTTATGTGTAGGTAATGGCAATGCAAGCATGGTTGTGATCCTCTTAGGGTCTATTGAAATACCATGTTTAGAAACAATATATCCCAACAATTTGCCTTCATGGACAACAACTATGTTTTTCTTGGGATTTAGTGAAATGCCATACTCCATACATCTTTCAAAAATCTGTATGAGATGGTCAAGATGTTGATCACCATTCTTAGAAAAAAAATTTACATCATCTAAATAAACCAAAACAAACTTGTTAATTAGGCCATGAAATGCCATGTCCATTGCATGTTGAAATGTTGCCCCTGCATTAGATAATCCAAATGACATTTTGTTATAAGCCATTGTACCCCACTTGGTGGTAAATGTTGTTTTGTACTAGTCTTCTTCTTTGACCAGAATGTGTTTATATCCTGAATAACTATCAAGTAATGAGAACCTCTCTGAACCTGAAACAACCTGCAAAATTTATTCCATTGAGGGCTGCAGATAATGGTCTTTCAAGGAGGCCCTATTTAAGTCCCTAAAGTCAACACATAACCTGAGTTCACCATTCTTCTTCCTAACAGGAACTAGATTGGAGACCCAATATGTGTACTTTATGGGAAAAATGACATTTCCTTGAACAAGTTTATCCAATTCAGTCTTCATTAGATGTTCTAATTTTGATTTCAAAGGCCTTAGTTTCTACCTTGTTGGCTTTGAATTCTCAACCAGCTCAATGGTATGCTGAGCTAAGTGAGGATCAAAACCTTTAAGATCTTCATATCTCCAAGCAAAAATATCATTAAACTCTTGACAAAGAAGAACGAAAGCATGTCTTTCTTCAGGAGTACATACCTTGATGATTTTCAACAGCTTATCTTTGAAAATTTGAATTGATTCATAGTGTTCCTCCTTTATGAACAAGTTGCCTTTATCTTTTCTGACCTTATCATTTATGTTAAAAATATTGTCAAGGGTTACCAAACCTTTGGGAAGATTATTAGTCTTCAATTGTAGGAATTGATTCTCATATTGTTGATTGAATTTATGTTGATTTCTAGTAGAAAACTTAACCTCTTCAATTAGAAAATTTGAAATTTTCTCATTTGATTCAAAAACTTGCGAATTAACATTGTTATCTAGGACTGAAGGTCTTACATAAATCTTTACATAATTCTATCTTTTCACATTTTGAAACTCTTTGGGATATCAAATTGTGCATCAAGGGCTACAAGCCTATCTGCTTCTTTATTTTGACTTCTAGGTATGGACATCAGATTAAATGCATCAAAATCTTCAATTAAATCCCAAATTCTATGCTTGTACATCTTCAAAACATCATTTTTGGTGACATGGATATTTCTAACTTGGTTCAGAACTAGTTTACTATCACCAAAAACTTGTAAACACTTAACTTTTTTTCTACCAACCCCATTCTAAGCCATGTGCTAATGATTCATACTCAGTTGTATTATTTGTATAACTAAAAGAAAATCTAAAAGCAGTATAGTATTTCATACCTTCAGGTGAAACAAGCATAACACCACCTCTTGAACCATTTTTATCTCTTGAACCATCAAAATAGAGCTGCCAAACTTGATTTTTTTGTTGTTCAGGTTGTTGGTCCAATGAAATATCCTCCTTTTCAAGCTTAGGAATAAAAACATCCTCCTCATGAATCATATAAACACCAAGACCTATTTCATCCATGCTAATGAAAGGATCTTCTGTAGTATTTTGGGCTACCCACTCATCCAAATTGACATCAGGTATGCCTCGAACAAGTGTATCTAGATCCTGGATAGGTGGTAGCTCCTCAGGGTCTTTGACATCAAGATATACATTTATAGGACTTGGGGTGTATGGTTCTAAGTGGCAAGTGGCAAGTGGCTTGAGGTTCTGACTTAATGGTCACCTTTGTGCCATATCGGGTTTTGAAAAATAAGTGTGACCAATCAGCAGAAAGGTATCCTCATAATTTTGTTGTGAAATCTCTAGATAGGCTGATAGAAAAGTGTGGAGGTAAGTCAACTATGTACATGTCCTGAGGTATTACAAAATTGGGACAAACATGCAAAGTCAAACCAAGATCTTTGACCAATCTAACTGACTTAACTACTGCTCCATCTAATTGTACAACCCCTCTAGAAACAAGCTCATAAATTAGACCAACTTTATCTGCAAGGTCTTTGGGTATAAGCGAACTACTAGCTCCTGAGTCTATCAGGCAATTGTTGACTAGATGGTTGCCAATTATCAATGTTATGAAAAATGAAGGAGGATTTGGTGTTTGGATTGGCTGAGTATTCTTGACTGGGATATCGTTAGCTAATGCAACCCTGGGCTGATCTATCTAAGGCTCATTGGTTAAGGAAAGATTATCTAATATTTCTCATAGCATTTCCTTTTGCCCAGGAATTTGCAAAGCATCAATCATTGTCATGGAAACAATGGTTTTTGTCATAGATTCAACAATATTAAAAGGTACACCACTAACCTTTTGTTGTACTTTTGGAATAACAGACTCTGGCTGAGATGGTTTTAATTGAAGTTGAACTTTCTATTGTTCTTTAGGTGCTGCAAGCTATCCTCTTGGTAAAATATGAATATTTTGGATAGGTGGAGGTATTGTAGCAGCCTGGTGACCTGAAGAAGCTTGTTGGTTTCCTTTATCTGGCTGTTCTCTGGACTTATCTTGCTATTGTCCATTATTTACAACTTGTTATTGATGATTTGTATCTTGTTGTCCAATGTCAATAGCACGCCTTTTTGACCTTATATTAGTTGTAATAGGTGAATAAGGTCTATTTTGTTCTTGTGGATGATTAACTCCACAAAATTCGTCACCCTATCAATTCATCATAGCCACCTCAGGACCTTTTGGTTCCTCATTTATATGTGCATCTTGATAAGACATGTTATTCTGAACCATCAAGGCTTGTGATTGAGCATTCATTGCATTTTGGCATGATGCCTAACTATGAGGTTGTTGGCACAGAAAACACCAATCTTATGCCATGTTATTCTGAATAGGTACAATTTCTTTCAAATTGCTAGTAGTATTCTGATTATACTGTTGATTCTGCATGTTGTTGTAGTTCCTCATTTGGTTCTAAGCATCAACTTGGTAGTTAGGCCTAATGGGCTGATAAGGAGCTTGATATGGGGCTTGATACCTTTGGTTTTGGGTTTGATTGTTCTTGAGACTCACCAATTTGTTGCCAAAATTCTGCATAGTCTGCTGAATTTGGTGATTTTCCTCAACATTCTTTAGAAACATCTCCTTTAACTCTTGTATTTTCTTTGAGGAGTCTGAAACAACATTATTTTGGGTATAATTCTGATAACCTAGTGCTTGAACAATGAGTATTGCAGCTATAGGAGGTATTTGTAAAGGCATCAATGGCTGGATATCAAGAAAAATAGGCATAGGAGGCCTAGGGGCAATTTTACCAGCTTGTATAAGGTTGTTTTCTGCTCTAATAGATACATCATAAGCTGCTGGTAATGTAACGTTGCCCATAAACTAAATCATAACAACAACATCGATGTTGAAAGCTCTCAAAAAGTATAAACATGCATGTTCAGGAGAGGGTTTTACCGTTGTAGGAATTCTATTACAGGTTCGCTCAAAATGGTAATTGAAATCCGTCATTTGCTTTTGTGGTGCCCTCTTGATAGTGGTCATCTTCTCAACTAATGATAGGTGATCTGATTTATCTGCAAATTGCTTTGTCATCTTATCACCCAAATCATCCCAATCATTAACTGAATTAATTAGCAAACCCCTGAACCATTGAAGTGCTTTGCCTTTGAATGATGCTGCCAGTAGCCTAAGTGCTACGTTCTCTTGGGTTATATGGTGAACTGCACACAGAGATACAACATCCCTTATGTGCTGAATGGGTGTGACGTGGTCTTCACCAGTGAAAATAGGTAGACTTTTCAAAGCTGCTCTTGGTATAGGATCATGTTGGGTCAAATTCAAAGGGCTACCTCCATTGAAGGGTATGAAAGCATGCACTCTTGGTACGACCATTGGAAATACTAGAGGGTTTACTAGTGGATTCTGAGAAATGGATGGTTGAATTGGAGTTTTTGCAAAAAGAGGATTTATGTGGGTGGCAAAATTAGGCTGAGAATTAGGTAGAGGAGAAGAATTAGATAGAAAATCAAAATTTGGAATTTCAAGAAAAACTTCAACTGATGAATCTGCTCTAAATTCAGTTGCTGAACTTGTTGTTTTATCTATCTTTTTTGCTTTCCTCAACCTTCTCTGCGATGGTGGTAGCTCAATATGCTCAACCGGATCCTTGCTCTGTTTGGTTTGATACTTTCTCATATGTTGTTAAGACCTGTTCTACACATAAAACTAGAAAATAGAGTTGCCATGTACATAGAAAAATAACCTCAATAGGCTATAATATTGTTGTCAATACCAAAACAACAACAAAATGAAGCTTTTTTGAGTTGTAACAACTCAAACGAATCCCACCAAACATGCCAAAAACTATTGTCACAGAGGATTGCATCCGTGATGCTAAGTGTGAAACCAAGCAATCTTGTGAAACATGGAAACACCTTCAAGCTTGTGGGTTGCTCAAAGTGAAGGTGAATCTTTGTGTTATGGGTCGACTTCCCTTGAATCCATCCTAAAACTAAACTATTGATGTGGAAAAGAGTGAGAAATAATCTGAAAATACTGAAATCTGCAATTAAACTAGGAGGTGATACACCGAAATTATAATGGTAATAGCCTAAAACTCACAAGATTGTGACAAAACTTCACCCACACAGATTAATTTTACTCTCCAACCAGATAAACATTTCCCAGGAAGGATAAGGAAATCATAAACTTGGAAGGAAAACTAGTTTCACAACCAAATTGACAATTATCTCTTCTACACAACCTAAAACCTGTGATTATATGAAAAGCAAGGATACATGCAACATGAAAGAAACTAAAATTCAAAGGTTTATGGATCAAAACACAGTAAATTTCTATCAAATTTATAAAATGAACTTGCACAATTACCAAGGCAAACTAATGAAAACTCTGTAATATCAAAGGAATCCTGCTATATAAAACTGAAAATAAACTATAGTACAGAGATACATTGCTTTTTTGCAAAAATGTGTATGCAAAAAAGAAAGAACTAGAGGGAAAAAAGGAGAGAGTGAATATATAGAACACATCATGTACATCTCCTCCAAAACCCTAAAAATAAAAAAACTGCATGAGAAAAAGCCTTGGGCAAATTTGCCCAAAATAGCCTAAAAACTCATGTGAAACTCTACCAAAAATAGCTTCCAATGCTCAAAATAGGACCCCAACTGATGTTGCATGAAAAAGGCCCCCTATGCTAAAATAGAATAATCAATCTGCTGCCAAAAATAGGTCCACTAAAAAAGCAAACTCCCAGTCCAAAAATTTGCATGTCAAGACACCAAGAATAGCTCCTCTGAAAAGCAAATTACCTCTCTAAAAAACATGCATGTCTGTGAGCCAAAAATAGCTATAAAAGTCCCTCTCTTTTCTATAAACTGCATGAGCAACACCCTGCTAAATATAACTCAAAAAAACCTCCTTCCCTTAAAAAACATTCACTTCACTGAAATTGTGCATGTAATTCATATTCTTTCTTCTCTCTTTCAATAATAGCTTTATTCCAATAGTTAAATAAAACAATTTGTTTAATATAATTGTTGAAAAAAAAAATTATTTTATTAATTTCCCTTAAATAATTCATAATTTAATATAAATTTATTAAGAATCTATAAAAAATAAACCTTTTAATAAATTTATATTAAATTATGAAATTACAATTTACATCATAAGGAAATATATGATATTTATTATAATTTAATATATATTAATTAAAGCTTTTATATTTTAAGCTTTAATTAGTATACATTAAATTATAATTTACATAATAATAAAAGAACTTTAGGTTCTTTTGGCCCTATAAACATGGGCTTACAAAGGTGAAGCTTAGGTAAAATGACATAAGTTCATTTCCACGACAATCATTTGGCAATTTGTTTTCTTTAAAAAACAAATAAAAGATAAAAAGAAAACCACTCATGCGAGTTAGGGCAAGAGGCTTAAAAAAATTCAAACCCTAAAATATTATTTCATTCTTTGATTTTCAATGAAAGAGACTCAATTGCCATGCGCTCTGTGGGTGTTTTCAAAGTAGGGTTTTTAATTGGAGCTTCTCTGACTTTTTGCATGATCAGTATGTGCCTTATTTCTTTATTCTTTGTTGTTATGTCATGATTTTTGGCTAAAAGAAAAGCTATACGAATGTATGTAATCTTTATCGTGTCTCTTTTTATACATTTAAGAATGCTCTGTGTTGCAGCTGGTCACTATAACCCTTGACTAAGACTGATGATTAATGGCTCTTGGTGTATTCTACTTCTCTTCATGTTACGGTGTTTGACTACGAATCTACTTTAAACTGCTACAAAAATCAACCTTCTTTGCTCTTGAATTGAAAAAAAAACAATGCCTCCAAAGGTCATCAACTTCGTTCAAAGAGATTTTACAAGGTTGTCCATGGCTGGAAACAGTGTCTCTTCGGAAAGTTGTTGTATACATCTTTGAAATGCTGCTCTGAGTGCTTTTGACTCAAATATGTCCCTTATAGTCTTGTGGCCTTGGATTTCCATGACTGGGCTTTCAATAGTGAATATGGAAGCTCCTTCACTATTTGGACTGCTATTGATGCTTTGATTTCTTATTCTTTAGAGTGTGGTTGTTATGAAGGTGATCTTTGTGAATAAAGATTTGTTGCTTTGTATCTTCTAGAAATGGCTTTTCATGGCTCTGAGTCCTTCATACTGTTAGGATTCCCATAGATACTGAGAGGGGGGGGTGAATCGGTATCTAACCGGTGATAAGAATTTCTTGAAGTAAAACATGAAGAACATAAAATAACAGTATACCGATATGCAAGAATTAATGCAATAAACAGAATCAGAAACATCCACATGAAAAGAACACCATAACACACGATGTTTAATGAGGAAACCCGGTGTGGGAAAAACCTCAGTGGGATTTGTGACCCACAATATTCACTCATTGGCCAATAAGAGAATATTACTTACAATGGGGGCCTGCACATGTAGGAAGGCCAACTGCCTAGAGCTCACTGCTCAAAGAGAAGTCACACTGACTTACAATGAGGATTATACTAATCCAATGATTTGTACTACTTTACAATAGCATCTCCAATGCCAGATTTAGTACTGGTTCTAACTCTGTTCTTTACATATACCCTTGACCTATAATTCGCACATTAGGTCTACCTAATAATTTTCTTCATGCTCACTACATCACATCTCTAAATGTCTACAATGATCTCCTTTATATACAAGAGTCATTTTACAATTTGCCAAGTCAGCTTACAATAATAAACAAAATATTACATATCAAAAATCTTGTCGTCCTTTATGTCGGTATGCATCTTTTCTTCTGTGCCGGTGTAGAGTGATCTTGTTGATGTCAGTGCACTGTCTTGCCTGTGTAATGCTTTGCCGGTATGATGTCTTGCCGGTGCCATAGGATTGCAAGGTTGCCATCAATGACAAAACCTTCAATCACACACAATGTCTCATTGGAGTGTCCATATGCCAACAATCTCCCCCTTTGGCATTGATGGCAACACTCATGAGAAATTTCAAAAAGTGTCCATAATGTGTAGTCCAAAAAATTTACCAAAAATATGAAGGGCTCCCCCTGAGCATATGATACATGTCTCTGAACCTTCTCATCCTACTACTCCCCCTTTGGCATCAATGACAAAGGTTGTCAAGATGTTAGTAGAGTTTGTAGTTACATCTGTCCATATCCTCAACCCTGTAGTTGGGTAGTTATTATCTGAAAAAGATTGCCCAAAATTAAGTTTATACTATCCATAAAATTTTTGCTATCTTTTATTGCTATTTCAGTCCTCTTCACAGTACCGGTGAGATGCTGCAATTGCTCTGCCAATGTTTTACTTCCCTATGCTAATGCATCTGAGATTTCCTTCCGCAGAGATGCTAGATAGTCCAATCTTGGACTCAGTTTAGATCTCAAGTGTTTTGCCTTGTTTATTATTCTCTCTTTCTCTCTTTCCTGTTTAAGCAATTCTTCTTCAAAATTTGCTAACTTATCTTCAAAAACAGATAGTGAATCCGGTGAGTTGACAAAATTGTCTGCAAGCTTATTTATCTCATCCTGTGTCTTGCTTATTTTCTTGTCAATATCTACAGTCAAGAAGTTTGTTTTGCATGTGTCTTTATACAAATTTTTATACTCTTTCAACAAACTACATAGTTCTGGTAGAAGTGTGTCAAAGTCTCTGTTACACTTCTTTATTTCTTCTTCAAAGAATTTTTGTTTCTCCTTTTCTACCATGTCCTTTACTGATTCTTCCTTTATTTTCTCAATATTTCCAGAAATGTATTTACATAATGTACCCAATTGTCCTAAAGAATATTTATTATCTATATTACAATCAGGTGCAATTATCTTCAAAATTGGTATTGAATCATCTATTGCTTTATAGGCCTATGAACTGCGGTCAGTTATTTTCTTAATGGATTCAAGTAATACCTCAGTCACATTTGTTGACTTAAATGTTGATGATGACCCAACAAACTGAGTACCGATGGAAGTGACCATGCTTCTATTGACCTCTGGTAGGTCAGTTTGTGTTTGCATTTCCTTTAGCACTAGGTTTCCTGCTTCATTGCTTACCGGTGGCATTGTTTCCTTGTGAACCTATTCTGGAGCCTTTAGCTCTATTGGTTTCGCTGTCTGTGCCTTAGATTCCATCTTTTTCCCTGTATCCTCTGCCGGTTGCTTTGTATCTCCTGTTACCAGAGGCTCTTTGCCCATATCTGACTTTTCAGTTGTATCTTTATCAACTGTTATGTTGATCTTTTGGGTATCAACATTTACAGTGTATAGGACTTTAGGATTTGGCTTGCTATCCTCTATATCCATGCTTTCTGCTGTCGGTTTGTCTTCAGGGGTTGTGATTTTCACACGTGGAGGTAGGTTGTCTTTAACCTTTATGCTTGGAGGTCCACCAACTTTTCCTTTCCCTTTGTCCTTATCCTTTTGATATACCTTAATAGGCTTGGGATTCTTGTATTCTTCTTGTTTTTCCTTTTCAACCAAGAATATGTCCCAACCATCTTCTATTTCCTCTATAACTTCTCTAACTCTTCATGCCATCAGTGAAATATGTCGGTGTGCAGTGGAGAAAACTGTCTGGTTTGCCTGAGCAATAAGATCATCAATTTCCTTTGGAGAGTTTACCGGATATACAGCAAGTAGTTTTTCTATTTTTATTTTCTTCTCTAATTCAATTACTCCTTGCCTTCTAGCCTCAAGTCTTTTGTATAAATCATCAGGAATTTCATTGATTACTTCCATCAAAAACTTTTTGAACATGTCCATATGCAGTATTACACTCTCCTCAACTTGCCCTTTCTCATCAGCAGATAGAGTGTCATAAATTTTCCCTATGTTTTTCAATTTTCCTTCCTCTGTGATCTCATTTAGCAATATGTCTAGAGGTGCCAAGTCAGTTTTTGTCTTTTTCTTTTTCTTAAGAGTTAGCTTCTTTTTAGGTGTGACCTTTCTGACCAGAGATCTCACAGCTTGTTGCTTCTACCTTGTCCTTCTAGGTGAAGGAGTGGGTGCTGGTGAGGGATCTCTTTTCCTAACAACTCTTTTAAAAGTTGTTGGCATGTCACCTTCCGAAGAAGTACCTACCAGTGATAGATGAGCTTCAGGTTATGGGGCTGCCAACTCATCTTCTGTTATGCCTGTTTTCTTTAATACATCTTCCTTGATGGCTTTTGCTTGTTTGGATCCTTTCCTCACAAATGCCTCTACCTTCTTCACTCTTTTCTTGGACTGTATTTGGCTTTCTATGGTTTCAGCACTACCAAATACTTCTTCCTTAGGTTCATTGGGGGCTTCCAGAAGTGCTTTGGCATAAGTTTCAACTATGTGGTCATCTGTCTCATAGCCCATTTCGATTACCCAGATTGTCCTTGGGATGACTGCTTCCATCCATATTTTATCCTTTTTAATAACAAAGCATATATCATCTTTGTATTTATCTACAATTTTTTGAGATAACCTTATCCTTTTCTTCATTTTTGTCTTCAGTGCTTGGAAAAAGTCATGAATGTTGTTTTCCTTGTCTTCACCCATGGTGTTGAACAGTTCTGTCAATTGCTTTCCTACCGGTATGTCATATCCTAGTTCTTTATATCCTATATTGAGAACCTGTTTTGTTATATGAATCATTAGACATACTTACAGATTTTCGAATCTGAAAGTTCCTTTCTTATCCTTCTTTATCTTTCCAAGGTTGTCTATCAGTTCATCCTTTAACCATTCACATATGTCAATTTTTGCATTGTCTGTCACCATATCATAAGCACTCTTGATGCATAAACTTGAAATTGAGTTAAGTCTATTGGCATGAGTGGCTTTGTAACCTAATATCATACTTATGAATCTCACATTTGTATCCTTTACATCGTTAACCCTTAGAGATCTCTTATCAAATGTTGTACCTATTAGATTTATGACTAAATCATTTGAAACCTTCTTGTTTTTGTCTGGCCTTTTACCGGTGGTCGGTAACCCTATGACAGCCTTTACCGCTTCCTTGGTGATCTTATGAATTGCATCTAACCAGAAAAATTCTCCATGTACTCTGCTTAACACTATCCTAATCACATCCTTAGGAAATTCAGGAATGCTAAGGATTTCTGTGAATCCTAGGGTTTCAATAACCTTGTGTTCAGTTTTAACATTATCGGTATCATCACATATCTCAGTTTTATACATGGTTTTGATTTCCTCATCTCCTAACTCTTCAATATTGTAGTGGATGTACATTCTAGGGTCTTCAGCATATACAACACCTTTAGGAATTTGAGAAAATGCACCTAAGGTATCATCCTTCTTTGCTATTTCGAGGACTAACTGAAATACGAGCCTAGGTCTTTTAATTACTTCCACAATAGTAGGGTTCGCTATGTATTCAATTGCAGAGGTGGATGCCATGATTAAATACCTTTTTCTATCTTGGATGGATGATTGCTTGGAGTGTGCTTGCTTCTTGCTTGAAATGCCTTAGCTCGGAATCTTCGCACTCTCTGAAAGTTTGAAATCACGGTGAAATGAAATGGAGCCAAAACCTTATTTTATAAAGTCTTTTTTGCTATCTACCACATTAATTGCATGCCGGTTAAGTATTCACTTAACATTGTTTGCCGGTAATAAGTAATTTTCAACTTCTTATCTCTAACCGAGGGAATAATAGCACATGTGTCATTAGAATGCCAAACCCTCAAGGAAATTTTCTTCAATTAGATGAAGAACTTCTTGCCGGTGGAGCACTGCTTTGTCCTGCAGGTGAAGCATCACTCTGTCCTATCGGTGAAGCATTTGTTGGTTCTACCGGTGGAGGAGTATTCCCAATATTTAGATCAACTTTTCTAATCAATTGCTTTGAGAGTTCTTGCTTAACCTCTTCAACTTTTTCTTTTCCTGTCAAGCTAGCACCTTTGTTGTCTACCGGTGTACCTTTACTTCTACAAAATTTAGCAATATGCCCAATCTTGTTACATGCATAACAAGTTACATTATTTTTCTGAATAGCTTTCCCATAACCTATGCCGGTTTGAGTTCTGCATTGATTTGATAAATGTCCAAATCTTCCACAAGCATAACATCTCACATTCATTCTGCAGTTTTCAGAGTTATGACCAACTTTGTTGCATTTGGAACATTGACCGGTGGGTGTATTGATATTCTGATAATTCCTAGATCTACATTCATTTGCCCTATGACCATACTTATTACAGTTAAAGCATTTCCATTGAATTTATAAGCATTAGGTGATCTTACCGATTTATTGTGATCCTGAGTATTTGCAGTACCGGAGCTTTCACCAACTTCAGAGCCAATTCCAGAAGTGTCACCTTTATGTTTTTGATTCTTCAATAAGGTACCAAGTTCTTTTGAGCTTTTCTTGAATTTTTCTTTATGTTGATTTGCAGTTTCCAATTCCCTTTCCAAGATTTCTTTTTGTCTCATTAGTTCATTTGAGTCATTCTGAGTATGCATCAGATCTGTCTTCAATGTGTCATTTTCATAGCTAAGTCTTGTGTTCTCATTTGTTGCATCACTTAGTCTTTTGGTCAATTCTTCTTCATTCTTCTTTCTGTCCTCAATCTCTTTGCAAAATCTCATAGTCATATCCTGCATTTCATTTTTTGTTGTCATGATCTCTTGTTTTAGCTTGCTTATCATATAATTAAGAGATTCCTTTTCATCATTCTCATTTTGCAATTTTTCACAAAGTTCTCTTCTCTTATTTCTTGCAACAGTAAGATTTTCTTGAAGTGCCTAAATGATATCCTGAGCTGCTCTTAGATCATCTTCTAACTTGATATTTTTCAACTTCTCTACATTAGAAACATCCACATGAAAAGAACACCATAACACAAGATGTTTAACAAGGAAGCCCGGTGTGGGAAAAACCTTGGTGGGAGTTGTGACCCATAATATTCACTCACTGGCCAATAAGAGAATATTACTTACAATGGGGGTCTGCCCATGCAGGAAGGCCAACTGCCTAGAGCTCACTGCTCAAAGAGAAGTCACACTGACTTACAATGAGGATTTTACTAATCCAATGATTTGTACTGCTTTACAATAGCATCTCGAATGCTAGATTCAGTATCGGTTCTAACTATGTTCTTTACATATACCCTTGACCTATAATTCACACATTAGGTCTACCTAATAATTTTCTTTATGCTCGCTACATCACATCTCTAAATGTCTACAATGATCTCCTTTATATACAAGAGTCATTTTACAATTTGCCAAGTCGGCTTACAATAATAAAATAAATATTACATATCAAAAATCCTATCGGCCTTTATGCCGGTATGCATCTTTTCTTCTGTGTTGGTGCCGGTGCCGGTGTAGAGTGATCTTGTTGATGCTGGTGCACTGTCTTGCCTGTGTAATGCTTTGTCGGTATGATGTCTTGCTGGTGCCATAGGATTGCAAGGTTCCCATCAATGACAAAACCTTCAATCACACACAATGTCTCATTGGAGTGTCCTATGCCAACAATCTACCACTGTGATGAGTTCTTTGTATTTGAGTGATATTATCTCTTGAAAATTTGTCTCCTGTTGTGCCTGAGATGTCATTGGTAGGCTAATCTTGATATTTATTGTAGACAAAACCAAGGGAGTGTTTTTTCATTTTGTGGTTTTCTTAGTCTTCTTCCTTTTGGCTAATGGCTGCTATGAAAAAATAGGCATACATTGTTATTGATTTCTTCTGCACATAAAACCCTCAATGTTATATGCACTGTTAAATTTGAGATTGTCCTTTTAGCTATTTGAGCTATACTTTTGGAGCTTTAAACATTGTTATTATTGTGCATTCTTGTGTGTTGTTGTTAGGTCCGAGATCATCTTATGGGTTACTATTTGATATTATGCCCTTCGAACTGGTGAAGATATTTCACGAAATACAAACTAGGTTTGCACTATATTTATTGGGTTTTTGCGCCTTACAGTTGTCTAGTTTTTGTCAAAACTTCATCCAATTTGGCATCTAAGTTTGTTAGAAATGTTGGAATCGGCATGACTATATCATGACTGAATATGATATGCTATGTGACTTTTGATGAATGCTTTGTGATTTTCTACTTTTAGTCATACGAATGCTGCTACTTTGACTATACTTGGATATCTTGGGATCCTTCATCACTTTAGATTATGTCTCTAATTGATACTTGTGATTATTATTTATTGGCAAGCATCATTTACCCATTGATATGACTGCAATCCTTATCTTGAAACTGGTAGGTACTTGGACTGAAACTTTGGTTTTGATAATGATCATTAATCTCTGCATGATTGTATTTCTTACTAAGACTGTGAAAGGTTGTGATTGCTTCTCATACCATCATTGTGCTCTCTCATAATAGCTAGTATCACTCTTGCAAAAGGTTATGGTAGATGTTCCTCTGCAATTATGAATGCACTTGACTCTTATCGAAACTGTTATAGTATTTGAAATACCAACGACTACAAAATTTGAAGCTTTATATGATCTTTGAGACTGTTTATATGAGGATTATTATATGCAATAACAATATTGACCACTTTTTTAGCTCTTACTTCATTTATTCATAAAACCTTCCTCTTATCATATTCATTGCTTCTCAAAATTATTATACAGCCCTGTGAAGGCATGGTTGAAGTCATGTCTTGTGACAGTGAATATATTCTTTGATGACCTTTTAGTTTGCCGCTCTTAAGACCTGGTACTTTAATGGTATTTGTTTTTTGAGACTGCTACGTGTCTACGCTACTTATTAGTTTTCAAGGAACTCTTTCTTTGACCCCTATCATTGTATTTGACAGTGATTTTAAAGTCATCTCGAAGTTTCTATATCCTTATTTCTGGAGTTTGGAATAAATGACAGTCTCTCCTTTTCTTACTATATATCGGTACATTCTATCATTCTTTTGAAGCCTTGAATTAATCATGGTCTCAGGTATGCACCATGACTATTTCTACTTTTTTGTGGCAGTGTGCTTATTCTCTATTGTTCATTAACCTGTATTAGCCCCTTGTAACTACCTTACTGTTTTGAGTCTTAGATGATTGTATGTTGATAATATGATTTGATCTAGAAGATGTCCCTATGTGACTATTCTAAGTCTCATATATGGGATGATATCATTCATCTTTGCTTTTTCAATATGCATTTTTGCTTTGACAACCCTACTCCTTGGTGCCTTTTCATTGTGCTATGATATATCATTGAGCATTAGATTTTCCTCTTTTGTGTAAAAGATTTTTTTTTTTTGCTCAAAAGGAACTGCAAACTTTAATGTTTCTTTTTACCATGTAATTTTCATGTATCTTCATACCAAGGGTTTTGTTTGGGAAAAAAATCATGTCTACATACAATTATCTATTCATTTTGGTAAAACCCATGTTATTTTCCTGTCACTACTTTGAATGAGCTCATGGTATGTGGCTAGTATGCTTTATGAAGCTGCTACAGGTTGAGTTTTGACTATATTTTTTCGTTGTGATTGTCCTCTTTAGTAGTGAGTTTCCTTTTGAATGTTGCACCTTTAGACACTATTGATACTGCTTCCTCATTCTTACTTTTGTATCATTATTTGTATGATTGTTCATTGATTGTGATTAAGCAATGACTGTTGACTGATGAATAAGGTTGTTACTCCATCCATGTTTTCATAAAATTCGCTTTAACAATGTTGCTTCTATGATTTCTAAATCATGGTTTCTTATTGTACTTCTATAGTGAACAAATAATGTATAAAAGGCTTTGGTATGAACTATATTTTCTATTTGAAATTAATCATTGTCTACATTTTAGACAAGAAGATTATTCATATTGTTAATATTAGGTCACTATGTTTCTTCTTGACAATGACTACTTCTTGTGTGATCTTTTGAGCTAATGTAGGCACTGTTTTGAAATTACACTCTATTTCTAAAATATAGATGCTCTGAATGCTAATGATTTTCTATCACTATCATACTGTCTCAGACTTGTGCTCTTTGCATTTCACAATGCACCGCTTTCTTGAGACTCTAACCTATGCATGTGTACTGTACTATTACACCTCATGACTGATTTTTGTTCATAGATGACTGTATACTTGCATTTTTCTTTGTTAGATGTATTAATACATGATGACCTTAGCAGTGAAGTCACAATCTTCTCATTTTGTTAGTTCATCCTACTGTATATTGATTGTCATAAATAGTTTCCTTTTTTATTGTCTATTGACCTGTGGGTAGTCAATCTTTGTCTGATGTTCTGATACTATTTCCATTGTGCTATGGATATCTATCCGAGTCTTATAATTTCTTTTGTTGGTCTCTAGGAATCAATAGTCAGTTATGCCAATTCTTACTAAGTTTGAGGTTTTTGTTTTATATTTTATAAAAACTAAGGAAATCCCAATCGTATTGTGACCTCACATACTGCCCTTATTCACATGATGACACTATTCAATTGTTGATCCATGAGTGTTATCAAGTTCATGTTGTATATACTGTCATTGGATGTCAATTTGTACTATCATTGAATGACAATATGTGGGATCATGGCTTGATGTACTCATTATTTGATAACTGGTTAGTGTCACCTTGTGGGTGATGACATTTATGCTGAGCTCAATCGCTTCAGAAGCCCATTTTAACCCACCTACATGATATTTCTGAAATGAAACCTGTATCTACACATGAAACAAACAAGTTAGATAAGAACATGGTTCTTGCCGATATCTCATGGCATCTTTTCTGCATTGATTTGTTATGTTATGGAAATGATATAGCTATGTAGGGACACTAGGAGTAGCATAGTGTATGTAGGAGTGAAAGGAATAACCCAGAGCTCTAACCAAATCATTTTTCTCTCCTTTTTAGGTCATCTCAAGAAGCGGACAGTGGGATGCTTGGATCAATCAATCTAACCAAAAAATCTTTCTATATAACTCATCAACCTATCCAAGCAATGATGGGTTCTTTATTTCCTTTCTCCATACATTCTTTTTCTTCTTTTGTGTTTATATTTCTATGATCAATGTGATCTCTTCACAGCTATTCCCACAGCTTGTGTGGGATCTTGTAAACATTTTTCTCTTTATAAATAAAATGTATTACATGCAGATGTTTTACTCATGTATGTCTTTCTTGATTTCAACATTGCATATTTGGAAATAAGATACTTGTATGGCATACATGTTTATTGAATAAAGACAACAAACTTTTGGAAAAAAATTCTGTACCTTTTTTCTGTAATACATAAGACCAATAATAAGTCACCAAAAATTTTAGGTGTGGTGAAATTTTGGTAGCAAGTACAGTTTTGGTTCATCATCTACCCATGCTTCTAATATTATATTTCTATCCATGGTCCTTTCCATCTTATTTACTTCAATGTCACCTTCTAAATTAGGCTCTTGCCAAACTTCAGTGATAGATAGGTTGTTTATAGTGTTTATATTTATGTCATTATCCTCATACTCTTCCACTTTGACTTCTTCCACATAGGACTCACAAGGATTCTTCCCCAAAGGTATGTGTACTATCCCCAAGTGTCTACAAATCATATTTCTTTCATTCTGGCATCTATCACTCATTTCAAATCAACAAACTATATCAGTCCTAGAAATGCATTAAATAAATCAAATACCTCCTTCACTATCACTACCTCAAAGTCTACATATTTATTTATTCCATGTGTATAAACTTCTACGTGCTTCTAGGTACCTAGTGTCTTTATATCAATTCTACCTGCTAGGATTATGTTGTAGGGAGTTGGTTCAAGTGTTGACTTCCCCAAGTATTCCCATATCCTCTTCAATAATAGGTTCACATCTACCCATAGGTCCATCATAACTTTATTGATTCACTTGTGATGATTATAGAGGTCAATCATAAGTGGTCTAGTCTTCTAGTGCTTTCTTACTCTCTTGAATTGCAGTGCTAACTTCTTATTCCACTACTTTTTGAATTCCTTCAATTTGGACCTACTATAACATGTTGTCCTAAGCCAACACTATCTATGATATTTTCTTGAGAACTCTCACTTCTTGCTCAGTCAAATAATTGGTTTTTTCCTCCTTTTTATTGTTCTTCTACTATCCTCTTAGTTTTCTCAATCAACTGATAATGTTGTTATTTGGTAGAGAAGATCACTTCCTCCTCTTCTAATATCTCATCTTCAATTGTAACTACCCAATGTTTGGTAATATTAGTTCCTTTTCTAGTTACCAATTTGGATTACTCTTCTCTAGTTTAAGTTATATGTGGTACTCGTCTTCTTCTATGCTACTCTCTTCTAAAGTCTATCCTACATCTACCTAAGCTCTAAAACATCTCCTTTTTTCTTCTACAGGGGTCTTTGGTACCTTGTGGAGAAGCCTATCATTTGATCTTTGTAGATCATCTCTTTGGGGGGTTGGTGTCACACTTTTTTAATGTTGGCATGCATTCTCACAATTAAATAGGTCATGGTCTTCCCGATCGTAAAATCCACACTTAATCATCTTTTATCCCCAATGCTTAATTGAATAATATCATTTCTTACCAAATTTGAAAAATCTAGCATCTAATCACATTCCTCTTCATCAACCTTGGCCATTTCCTCTTTAATATGATCCATCATTACTGTAAGGCTCTTGATTTTGTATTGTGTTATCATTTCTTTGGTTCTAATGCCATGGAGGTATTTTGTATTTGATAGTTTTGATACTTAATATAAGTACAGATCCAATAGCCAACAAGATGAGAGGGGGGGGTGAATCATACAAACTTAATCTTCCATAAAAAGATCAGATTCAACCTCGGTAACATATACTTTAGTGATATAACCAAAATTGTCAAACATGCAAACTCAAAAGCATATAAACATCATAAACCTCATAACACCAGATTTAACATGGAAACCCAAATAGGGAAAAACCATAGTGGGATTTCAAACCCACTAAGAAATATACTCTTCTAGAGTATGCTCGATTAAAAGAAAATCTTGTTAAAGATTACAAACACGTTGCTAGATGTGATCCGGTTAAGGGATTTCCCTCAGATCTGTTAGGATCTTCACCTTGTTAGAAGTGACCTTGTTAAAGGATTTCAAACACTCAATCAAAATGTCACCTTGCTAGAGGCTTTTACAAATAAGACTGTTAAGTCCACTCGGTTAAGAGATTTTCTGTCACTTTCACAAAATAACAGTAATAAAAATCTATCTACAACTTCACATCTAAAATGCTAAAGTAGATTCTTATTTGTTCAATTCAATCTAGACATAGAACTAATCTTGTCCATCAGCTGGGCTTCTATACTCTGTTATTAAAACAGGTCTTCAAGCTTCTGTGCTTGGTAATCACTATGTAGCATCCCTGTCTATACACTCGCCCGCATACATTGTTTATCAACAGTTTCCTATTTATAAACAATTAGCTAACTGCTTAATCTCCTTGATCACATTTCCCATGATCAATCATAGCCATCAGATCTTCAATCTTGTCCAGGTTCAATGCATCTTTCAATCTGAAAATGTTTTACCCCGCCTAGGAACTTACATATATTTCTTGGAACTTGTGCTAGGGTATTGCTGTTCAATCTGTGTTGTAGATCTTCATGCCGACTTTCCTTTGCCATAGATTCATTAACAAACTATATTTACAACATACCAATCATTTAATCAGTTCTAGCTCATTAGCTTTCTTCATTAAATAACGCATGTAACCATTTAATGCATTCTGTTATAGCTCGGTTACAACTCGGTAACAACTCGGTAAATACTAAACTTCACTCGGTAGACATTTCTCCTTCATTAACCGATAGTGATAACCTTAGGGTTTACCGACTAGGTTCTTTGCTTGGTAACATAGTATAGTATTAACCTTTACAATTTACAACATATGTATGATGTTAAAACAATCTAAACATCATGATCTCATCATTGTCTGACTCAGTAATAGTTGCCCATTGAATACCTTATTCATCCCCTTATTCATCATAATCTTTCCTATGTCTTTTACTGACATCTTTATATTCTTCAAATCATACTTCTCAAGATATGGCAACATCATACTGAATTAGAAAATCAATTTCTTGACATCAATGACAAAATAATAATATCAAGACAGTAAACATCCTTAATCAGTTATATCCATAATCATCAACAACCTTCTCAATATCCTTATTGAAATGTCAACAATATTTCATTGTATGTTATAATGCTATATTGCCAACAATCTCCCCCTTTGGCATTGATGGCAAAACCAATTGATTTGACCTTAAAAGATTTGGATTGTTGTGATTCTGAAATGCTGAAATGCTCTCCCCCATACAATAGACTTCTCTTATTTTCTCAGTCTTCTTTCCAAACTTCAGTCTTCTCAGTTTTCTCCCCCTTATATTAGTCTTCTCCCCCTTTGACAACAATGCCAAAAACTAAAGAACTAAAACATAATTTCGTCCTATATGAAGTGATTTCCTGCTGTTGTGTATCAATGCAGTCTCGATTAGAGCATTTTGTCTTCAATTGCTATTCCCTGTATTGTTTCCTGTAATATTTCCTGTACACCTTTAGATAACATCCTAAAGTGTGTAAATCAGCATCAACTCCTAAAAGATATTCGATAGAGTCATCAGATTGATGCTTTCACCAACTCGATCAGTGAGTAGAAGATAGGGATAGGACCCCTAACTTACTTCTGAGATATTCAAAAGTGTCCCTTGGTAGTGGCTTGGTGAAGATATCTGCTATTTGTTCCTTTGTGCTAACATACTCCAACACCACTTTCTTCTCTTGAGCTTCTTCTCTAAGATAAATGATATTTGATAGAGATGTGCTTTGTCTTAGAATGCATAACAGGATTCTTTGATATATTAATGGCAATAGTATTGTCACAGAATATAGTTACTGGCTCGGTAACTTTCTCATTTATACCTTCCAACAGTTGTTTGATCCATGCAATGTTGGTACAATTCAATGTTGCAGCAATGTATTCAGCTTCTGATGTTGACTGTGAAACACATCCTTGTTTCTTGCTAAGCCAACTCACTAGTCTTTCTCCTAAAAAGAAAGCTCCTCCACTTGTGCTTTTTCTGTCATCAATGTTGTCTGCCCAATCAACATCAGTATAAACTTTTAAATCAAAATCATTTCCTTTCTGATATACTAAGCCATAATCCTCTATCCCTTTCAAGTATCTAAAAATTCTTTTGATTGTTGTCATGTGTGTTTCCTTAGGATCTGAAGAGAATCTTGCAACTATACCTACTGCATGTGTTATGTCTGGTCTGCTGTGAACAACATATTGTAGCTTTCCAATCATGGATTGGTAAAGTGTCTCATCAACAGATGCAGATTCATCATTCTTTGATAATTTACAGTTGGTAGTCATAGGAGCACTTACTAGTTTTGAATCCTCCATTCCAAATTTCTTCAAGATTTCCTTTATGTACTTGGATTGAGTAATGACAATCTCATTTTTTATTTGCAGTATCTGTAAACCTATAAAATACTTTATCTCACCGATTAATGGCATCTCAAATTCTTTGCTCATTTCATTTCCAAAGTCTTTGCATAAAGAGTCATTTCCACAAAATATAATATCATCAACAAATATGGCTGAGATCAGTATTCCATTTTCATCATTCTTCATGTACATATTGTTGTTCTCACTTGTCCTTATAAAACCAATCTTAATCAAATAAGAGTGTAATCTTTCATACCATGCTCTAGGTGCTTGTTTCAAACCATATAAAGCTTTGTTCAATTTACATACCTAATCTTTATTCTTGTCTTCAACAAATCCTTCAGGTGGTTCAATAAAAACTTCTTCTAATATTCCATTCAGAAATGCAGATTTGACATCCATTTGATATACCTTGAAATTTTTGAAAGCAGCATATGCCAACAATGTTCTTACTCCTTCAAGTCTAGCAACAGGTGCAAAAGTTTCACCATAATCAATTCCTTCTTCTTGAGCATAACCTTTGCAAACTAGTCTTGCTTTGTTTCGAATGACCTCTCCTTTTTCATTTAGCTTGTTTCTAAAAATCCACTTTGTACGGATTACATTTTTGTCCTTCGGTCTTGGTATTAGTGTCCATGTGTCATTATTCTTGATTTGATCAATCTCTTATGTCATAGCATTTATCCAATCTTCACTGTTAAATGCCTCTTTCACTATTCTCGGTTCAAATTCAGATATCAAACATGTATTATGTCTCAGTTTGTTCCTTGTCATCACTGGATCATCCTTATCTCCTATAATCTGACTTGGTGCATGATGTCTTCTGACATACTTGGCTAATACAGGCTTGGTAGGCTCTATATGATCTTCTTCATCACTCGGTAACTGGATATTCTCTTTATTTTCTTCAACGGTCTTCTCGGTAAAACTTCTCGGTTGAACATAGACAAATTCATCATAGTCTTCTGGTTCCTTGGAATTTCCTTCATCATTTCTTTCTGCAAATTCATCAATTTTCACATTTGCACTTTCGACTATTTTGTTATATGATTTGATCAGACATTTAAATGCTTTGCTTCTAGAAGAATAACCTAGAAATGTTCCTTCTTCACTCTTTTGATCAAACTTGTCATTTCTATCATCTTTGTGAACATAGTATCTACTTCCAAAGATTTTAAAATAACTTACATTAGGTTTCTTATCATACCAGATTTCATATGGTGTCTTCAAAGTACCTTTCTTCAATTGTACTCGGTTCAGGGTGTAAACTACTGTGCTTATTGCTTCTCTCCAAAATGTTTGTGGCACCTTCTTTTCAATCATCAGCGTTCTAGCACAATCCACAATAGATTTGTTTCTTCTCTCAGCTATTCCATTCTAATGTGGAGTTCTCAGTGTAGAGACTTGTCTTTTAATACCATGATCATTGCAGAATAAGTTGAATTCATTAGATGTGAACTCTCCTCCTCTATCTGATCTAAGACATTTCAGTTGTCTTCCTGTTTCATTTTCAACTCTTTCCTTGTACCATTTAAACATTTGAAAAGCTTTTGATTTTTCTTTTAGAAACATTACTGACATCATCCTTGAATAGTCATCCACAAATAATATGAAATATTTATCACCATAATAACTTTGAACTTTCATAGGACCACAAAGATCAGTGTGCACTAGATCTAAAATTCCCTTAGAAGTGTAAGACTTACTTGTAAAGCTTGATCTTGTCATCTTACCCATCTGGCATCCTTGACACATAGCATTCTCAGGTTTTTCAAGACTCGGTAGACCTCTTACTCGGTGCTTCTTGCTTATTTTGATCAGATTATCAAAATTTACATGACAAAACCTTTTATGCCATAACCAGGTATCATCTATCTTTGCATACAAACACTTGTTACGAGTTGAGTCAAGGTGAAATGTGTTACCTTTTGTTTGTGTCCCGGTAGCAGCTAACTTTCCATTCTTGTCATGAACTTTGACAATTCCTTTCTGAAATTCTATTCGGTAACCTGTGTTGTTTAGCTGTGCTACACTCAACAAATTGTATTTCAAACCTTCAACCACATCTTGCATTGTCAAGAAGTGTTATAGATCCTTTACCTTTCACCGGACATGGTGCATCATTACCAAATCTAACATAGCCTCCATCATAATCTTCTAATATAACAAACTTGTGTTTATCTCCTGTCATATGATGTGAGCATCCACTATCTATGATCCAAGATTCACTAGTGTTTATGTGTGATATTAGGGCTTTTTCTTCATACCTTTCTTCATCTGATCCATCTTTGATAGCCACATAAACTACTTCCTCTATATCAGTTTCATCTGATTTATCATCATTGGATTCCTCATCGGCTATTAAGCATGTCTTTCTATCTCTTCTTCTGAAGTCTCGGTGTCCTCTGTAATGATTATCTTTCTGTCTGTCATCTCGGTAATCTCTCTTTTCAGTAGAATCTTTATCAGGATAGTTAGAAGCCATATGTCCTATTTTATCACAATTGAAACATTTCAAAGGTAGTTTTCCTTTGTACTTACCTTTGCCTCTCAGTAACCTTTTGGCTAATAGTGCTTCAAAATCTTCCTTCTTTCTGATTTCCTCATATAGTTTGTGTACTTCTTCCATGTTCTTGCAAAATCTTTCACTTGCTCCACTGTGATCTCCTTCAGAGTACTTATACTTTCTTTCATTGAAATCATTAGATTCATCAAGATGAAAAGAACTAAATGCAGATTCAACTTTATTTACCAAAGATCCACTGTTATCAAAGTTACTTAGCTCAAATGCATGTAGCTTACCAATAGTAGCATATAAAGAAACTGGCATATTAGGTACAGACCTCAATTCATTGATTGCAGAGACTCGGATTGCATAAGCCGGTAGAAGGGTTCTCAACAACTTACTTGTTATATCCTTTTCTTCAACAGTTCCACCTACTCCTTTGATTTGATTGACAGTCTCCTTTAGTCTTGTACTGTACTGAGTTATGTTCTCACCTTCATTCATCCTCATAGATTCAAGTTGTCCTCTTAGACTATCTACTTTTTCTCTTCGAACATGTTCATCTCCTCCATACACTGATATGAGCTTATCCCACATCGCCTTTGCATCATTGCAGCCTTCTAGATCATTAAACTCTGAATCAGTCAATGCACATGTTATTTCAATCATTGCTTGAATATGTTCTTGCTTTGCCTTTATCTCTTCCATAGTCAATGGATAGGTGCTCGGTGTAACAAAATCATTCTCCAGATAGTATACAACATATTCTCCAACTCCTGATAGATGCAGCTTCATCATTTTCTGCCATGTAGAGAAACTTGACTTGTTCAGCTTCGGTGCATCCCTCTTATACATCTTTGGATCTTTAACTCAAGTGCCTTTAAACTTTTCTTCTAGAGTCTAAAGCTTTGATACCAATTGATAGTTCTGATACTTAATATAAGTACAGATCCAATAGCCAACAAGATGAGAGGGGGGGGTGAATCATACAAACTTAATATTCCATAAAAACATCAGATTCAACCTCGGTAACATATACTTTAGTAATATAACCAAAACTGTCAAACATGCAAACTCAAAAGCATATAAACATCATAAACCTCATAACACCAGATTTAACGTGGAAACCCAAATAGGGAAAAACCATTGTGGGATTTTGGACCCACTAAGAAATATACTCTTCTAGAGTATGCTTGGTTAAAAGCAAATCCTGTTAAAGATTACAAACACATTGCTAGATGTGACCCAGTTAAGAAATTTCCCTCAGATCTGTTAGGATATTCACCTTGTTAGAAGTGACCTTGTTAAAGGATTTCAAACACTTAATCAGAATGTCACCTTGCTAGAGGGTTTTACAAATAAGACTGTTAATTCCACTCGGTTAAGAGATTTTCTGTCACTTTCACAAAATAAAAGTAATAAAAATCTATCTGCAACTTCACATCTAAAATGCTAAAGCAGATTCTTATTTATTCAATACAATCTAGACATAGAACTAATCTTGTCCATCTATTGGGCTTCTATACTCTATTATTCAAACATGTCTTCAAGCTTTTGTGCTCGGTAATCACTATGTAGCATCCCTGTGCATACACTTGCCCGCATACATTGTTTATCAACAGTTTCCTATTTATAAACAATTAGCTAACCGCTTAATCTCCTTGATCACATTTCCCATGATCAATCATAGCCATCAGATCTTCAATCTTGTCCAGGTTCAATGCATCTTTCGATCTGAAAACGTTTTACCCCACCTAGGAACTTGCATATATTTCTTGGAACTTGTGCTAAGGTATTGCAGTTCAATCTGCGTTGTAGATCTTCATGCCGACTTTCCTTTGCCATAGATTCATTAACAAACTATATTTACGACATACCAATCATTTAATCAGTTCCAGCTCGTCAGCTTTCTTCATTAAATAATGCATGTAACCATTTAATGCATTCTGTTATAGCTTGGTTACAACTCGGTAAATACTAAACTTCATTCGGTAGACATTTTACCTTCATTAACCGATAGCGATAACCTTAGGGTTTACCGACTAGGTTCTTTGCTTGGTAACATAGTATAGTATTAACCTTTACAATTTACAACATATGTATGATGTTAAAACAATCTAAACATCATGATCTCATCATTGTCTGACTCAGTAATAGTTGCCCATTGAATACCTTATTCATCCCCTTATTCATCATAATCTTTCCTGTGTCTTTTACCGACATCTTTATATTCTTCAAATCATACTTCTCAAGATATGGCAACATCATACTGAATTAGAAAATCAATTTCTTGACATCAATGACAAAATAATAATATCAAGACAGTAAACATCCTTAATCAGTTATATCCATAATCATCAACAACCTTCTCAATATCCTTATTGAAATGTCAACAATCTTTCATTGTCTGTTATAATGCTATATTGCCAACAGTATCCATTGTCCCAAGCATATAGCTTGCTTTCTACTAGCCTTTTCAAATATATCATATCTCTATTATAATTCGGTTCTTCTGTCACCCAAAATCTTTGGGAACGGCAGTCTACTATATCATGATCATCCCATTGCCTATAAGTGCTATGATATATAGAATTTGGGTTTCAAACTGTATTGAAATTTTGTCTTAGTGAATTCACCTTCTTATCTCTAATCTCCTTAGGGAATTCATTTTGCATGTGTCTCTCTTTTTCACAATAGGAACACCATATGTTTGCTCTTGGAGGTCCTATCACACCTACAAATGTTCAAACTCTATCTATAATTGTTCCACTTTTTTGTTTCCCCTTTCATTCTCTATCTTGTGACATTATTAGTTTTCTATCTGATAGGTTAATGTAAAATTGGTTTTTAATCAGCATTTGATAGATGCAAAGGAGACTCCATTGCAAGTGTGATTTAGAAGTAGAGAGGTTCTATCCAAGAAATTTTGATCTGAGAGCCTTTGATCTAACTCTCTTCAATTAATTACTTCAAATGGAACCTCCTAAAGCTTAAATCATTATATTTTCTAAAAAATGTATGATTTCAGCAAAAATTAGGATGTACGAAAAAGTGGGAACCATTTTAGCAGTTCATTCCTCATGGAACCCATGAAATCAAATTTTTTTTTTTGTAATGTGTTTCATTTTTTCTCTACTATATGGGCTCCAGTAAGAAAATATCCTCCACAACATGGCTTGTGTCCTACTCAAAGATGAGTTCCTCGTGTTATTCATAGTGTCATCTTCTTTAGATGTATTCCCTCCCTAACTTATAAAAATTTTTGGTGTGTTGTTTCCTTAGTTTCTCCACTTGATTATCTAATTTTTGCTTTCTTGACTGTCAAATTGTTTTATGTAAGTTGTCAATAATCTTGTTGTTAAGTGCATTTTTTATGTTTCTTCTTCTCTTGCTGCATTTATATCTTATGTGTTTCTCATAGGGGATGCCTCCTTGTCACTATTCAATGCACTGTATATTTCCAAAGATGACACTTTATCAATAGGTGGTGTCGATTCATATTCCACTAGTACTTACTTAGGATTGATATTATTTCCACTACAATTTTTTCTTCCCTTTCAATAGATTCTTGGCTTTTGATTCATATGTTTTTCCTTTTATATATGTGGTTGCACCCATGTTGAATTCTCAGTTGCACCCTCTTCCTTTCTTCTCAATTTATTTTTCTCTTCTGTCAGATCTTTGCTCTGTTTCTTGAGTCTACCTTCCTTTCCTTTCATCGGTGTTCTCTCCCATTATTTCCTTGATCAATTATGTGGTCAATCTCACAGTTTTCTTATCTTCATTTGCCAAGATTATTTTCTCTACTGTTCTTCATGTCTTCAAGCATATATCCCATATTCTTTTAAAATTAGAACAACTATGCCTTTTAGGTATCTTTTTTTATTCCTTCCACTTTGCATTTGCCACACCTAATTGCCTACCTCGCTCTCATATAGGTGGTCATTACGTTTCAACACAAATCAATGTTTTGCTATTTTTTCTTCTTCCTTCTACTTAAAAATTTCTTTATTGTTCACTCCAAGGTCTAGATAATGAAAATATTAGTAAGAGGAATGGGAAAGTAAAGTCTAGAGATTTGTAACCCAAATATATCTTATGTAGTCATCTTATACACCAAAGGATTAAGTAAGAGAATAAACATATGTGAAAGTCACTGCTTATATCTTTTGGATATGATTTACAATGTAAATAAATATGATACCCTAGAAGGGTTATATCTCTTATAGTAAACTAAGGATCAATTTCTATACCACAAACTATATGTGGTAGCCTAAAGTCAACTCTATTCTTGGTCCTTAGCCTACCAACATAAATAATGAACACAAAATTCAGAATTTCTACAGATGAATCCAAAACAATGCAACAACCAATGGTCTATCATCAAAACTGAAAAATTACACTGAACTCTCCTTGCATATATAGATTAAGGAGGAAGTAGGAAGGTAAAATAGAAGGAATAAATAACCATCCAAGAGGTATGACACATGCAGATCACTTGGAACAATTATGAAGGCATGTGTCAAGTCTTTATGAAGTGAACTAAACCACTAAGTGAACTTAAGTTAGTGTGAATAGGACTACTGGGTGTAGAAGCTAGATAAAAGATAACTCGATGCATAAAGGCAATTTTCATAGTAAAACTTCCCCCCTTAAGTAATACTTAGGGATTATATAACTTGGAAAGGTGTCCCAACTGAAGAAAAATGGGAGCATCCTATAAAGACCTCTGAGGTCAATCTGCGCATTCATTATCCTATATTCAGTTAAAACAAATTTCAACAAGTTGATACAAGCACATACTACTATACTATAAAAGAACAAACAAACATAGATGCTTTCTCATTGATTAAACCTTAAAGGAAATATGTAGCAATTTATAGATCTAAGAAATTTTTAGCGGCATTATGGTATATAGATTCAATACTACAAAATCAAGAAACATGAAGAATGAGATAGAATAGAAAACACAAATATACATGGGGAAAACCCATTTGGGTAACAAATACCACACTCCAAAACATTGAGCCAATGCATTATTCAACAACAAGTTACAATATATTTTTAGGCTTTGAGCCTTTTCATGGAGTTTTACATCTTGCTCCATTTTGGGAAGAAATTTGGTAGCATAACCCCCATGAGAATCACTCTCCTCTCTTAAACTCCTCTAACAAACACTTGTATAAATAAAGAGCTTATAGTACATTAAATGTCAAGTTTCCAAAACCCACTCCCAAGCATGAAGATGCCTCATGGAAGGTTCCAAATATATTATGCATGCAAAAGGAACTTTCTAATTGACAACTCATGCAAAATATATAATTGCCAATTATTACCAAACTTGCATAAGAAATTGTATCTACCAAATAAATGACTACACCTCCAAAGGAATCCATATTCCATGTAGACTCAATATGAAATAGAAACTTCATTTATGAATAACTTTGACATCAATAGAAACTTCCAAACTTGACTCCTCAAAGTGGGTGCCAACTTCCTAAATAATAGGAACATGTCACAGTTAACTCAACAATGTCAAGACACATGTAACCAAAGTGCACCTATGAGAAGTTTTTATAAACTCATCTCTCCAAATGAGCACCCAAGTGACAAGTGGTACTCTATTAAGATCTCATCACTTAGTATGTGGGATTCTCCTCCCATATGGGCCCCACAAAGTAATATGACAACCTATAAAGTTCACACTTAGGATATAATGAATAAAAGGTGTGAGTCATTCCTATCAGTAGGAGTATTTGAGATCAATGTATTGGATGGGAGTTATATAATGGTAGCCAATCTCATCTTCTACCAAGTTCCAAAGACTTATATCTCTAGTTAAGATTCATTAATTGTTTGAAGCATTTAACTAGATTATCCACTTAGTCAAGTGATAATTTCAGATCCATTTTTCCACCACTAATACATCAAATATAATTAATAATTAATGATAGGAATCTAAAAGGCTAGGACGCATTAATGTCCTTAATCCCAACACTAACAACATGACTTGGTAAGGTACTCATGTACAAAATCTCATAAATGGAATAAAGGGGAAAACCCAACAGGAAAAAAATTCCTCCACAAAAGATAACTATATACAAAGGAAAGAGGACTCAAGACCCCACAAGGACAACTTACTTCACCCTAAACATTTGGCACAACACAAGATAGTGAGTTGATGCTCAAGGATATAACATAATCATGGCCAAATTGTCAAATGAAATGCATATGAAACTTGATGTGCTTTATCTGTTGATTCTCAACTAGGCTATGTCAAATATGAATTGAATTTTGGTTATCACACCAAAGTATAATAGAATTATCTGGTGGATGACCAAACTCTGTCATAAGCTAGTGAAGCCATGATACCTCTTGGATAGAAAGAACTACTCCTCAATACTCAACCTTAGTTTATGATAATACAATAATAGTTTACTTCATGACCATACAACTAGACCAGAACCAAGACAAAAAATAAATCCTAAAGTGAAATTCTGAGAATCAATGTAGTACCCCTGCCCTAATCAATTTCTAATCTCGGTTTAATCTTGGTTAGTTTATCTTAATATAATGTTATAGTCAGATGTTTGATTTAATGCATAGCTGTTGATGTGGTTTTCACACTAGTTGTATGCAAGTTGCTTAGTGTTCTTATTTCGTGGTATTAATATCGGGCTAACGCTTTCATTAAGTTTATATATGTATGCATGTATGACTCTTGGTTGCAGGAGATTTCAAGTACAACGCCGCATGAGTGCGAGGGTCGTCTTCACCTGGATTGCAGGTTTGAGTGTACCTCTTTAATCCTTAGAGTTGGATTAGGTGGTCGTAAGACCCTAGTTGACCTTAGTCGTGCTCAAGCGAGCATCGTCAGTCACCGTCGGTAATCCCTTTTTGGTTGGGTTTGCGAGTCGTCTGTTTGGTTGACCTTCTCGATTTGTGTGCTTGGTGTGTATGGTTAAATTGATTAATTAGTCCTTAGTAATTATTTGGATTAAATATGTATTTGTGCATTAGATATTAATGGACTAGATTAATCGGGATTTCGTTATGCGATTTTCGTTGATATTGGATTGCTTGTTTTAATTTGGGAGTAAGTTCAATTAAATAGCTGATTTTGAATATTAAATGTATTTTGTATATGCTGTCGAAAAAGAAAGTTTTGTATTTAATTGCCATAGATTTAATTGTATTCTGTTGGCTTTTGAAATTAGGAAGGGTAAATTGAATTAAATGAGAAAAATTGATTTTTAATTGGAAAGCAATTTAATTGTTGATATAGTTAGAAAAGAATTAATTTTGAGAATTATTTTTAAATAAAAATTTTAATTCCAAAAATGGAATTTTGGTCAACTCTTCCTTATAACCTAGACTTTTGGAAAATTTTTGAGGATGGATATTTTTGGAAAAATGTTTTGTTGGAAAAATATTTTTGGGATGAAATTTGGGGGTTTTGGAAGGAGAAGGATTTCTTGAGCTGCAGGTTGGGACTCTTCATCAGATCCTTTCCAGGAATGCTTACTGAGGTAGGAATTCTGGTTATCAATTAGTTATTGTTAAATTTAAAAATAAAATGGGCATTGGATGTTCTTCATGTTATTTGGTTTTAATTTCTTCATTGATTGTCTCAAGGTTATGAATCATTGTGGAATTAGTTGGTATTGGTTTATCGTTTGCATCCTTGCATGGAAGATGAGCTTTCTTATGCCCAAAGAATTATCCTTTCAATTTTAAAAACCTCTCATATTTTGGAGATTTCCATGTTGTTTTTCAATAAAATAAAAATTAAGTCCCATATGAATACCTTCAGTTTCATACCTTAAATCAGAGATTTATGTCTATGGTTGGTTATATGGAAGTTAATAAATCTTTTTAGCAAATATGCTGTTGGTTTAAGAGAATCTGGGTTTTCTTTGAAATTGTAATTGAAGAATAAAATAAAAATTTAGTTATTTTGGTCTCTGTTGAGATTGGCTGGAAACTGTGTTTTTTTTAGCAGTGACTAGTTTTGTTAAAAAAAACAAAATTTAATATTAAAAAAAAACAATTACTATTTTATTAGGGGCTGCGTATCCCATTGGGATAGCAGTGCACCCCAAGGGGTGTTGCGTGCTTCCCTTTGGGAACAACAGCACTCCCTTTGGGGAGAGCTGCGTGCTCCCTTGGGAAGCAGCGCTCCCCCCTTTGGGGGTTGCGTGAGCTTTCCCATGGGGACCACGTGGGGTCCACGTGGAAACCCCTACCTCCCTTGTTAATTTGTATTTTTTTTTATTTTTTATTTTTTAAGTTAAAAAAAAAAAAAATTATTAATTTAAAAGCTTTTTTTTATAAAGTGGTTAATTAATTATTAATTAATATTAATATATATATTTATCAATGAGTATAAATGTATATGTGTTGATTAATACTTAATTGGATTTTTATGCAAGGTTAAATATTAATTGTGTATATTTTATTAACCGTAGGGTTATAAATATTTATGAATTAATATTTAATCTTTTTGAACCTATTATTATTAGAGCATCTTTTGGGAAGATGAAATGTTGTTTATATAAAAAAAAAAGAAAAAAATTCGAGATAAAACATACTTTATTCACGAATATATATTGTGGAAGATTTTAATGTATAAGCCATCTGGAGATGTTAGAAACGAATATTTAACCATTAGACATTAGGAATTTAAACGATGTGCTTTTGGGAATTTAATTTAGTATCATTTGGGAAATTGTTTAGTTACTGATATGCTCATGCAGTAAAATGAATGGTTAATTTATATTTTCCCTTTGTTTGAGAAATAGACAATGGTACTATTGTAGATTGTGGTATTGTACTCACCTGGTAACGGTGATTCCCCGTCAATGCATTTTGAAAACTTAGATCAATCAGAGAATTGGATCAATTGTTATGTGTAAATCAATTTGAGAAATATTGTCTTGTTCGAATATTACCTATGTGAGTTTAATTTCTGTTTTCGCTTTTGCTTATGAAATGGCAAGTCATGCTTTGTTTGTTAGGACCCTGTCGTATGGAATGATTTGGGGTACCTGTTTCAGTCCTCGGCTCCGAGTTGACTGTTGTTTTGTGGTAGTGTCGTATTTGGTCATATCCTTTGTGTGGGTGTCGAATGATGAGTCGTGTTTGACCAGATGGTTGGTCCCTCCTTCTTGAACTCCGTTCGTCTGACCATGTGTATTCCTTGGGTTTTTGAGTTCGTCTGAGTATAGTCTAGTGTCGTATGGGAAAGTGGCTTTCGATTGGGGGCCGCGCCCAAAGTGGCTGTTGGGTAACCCATCGAAAGTGAGTCTAATTAGTGATAACCTATCAGTAGATTAGAATGTAATCTCTAAGTAAGATATTGTGCCTCACAGATGGGACGAGTGCTAACATAGATTCGACATGCTGTGAGAAGGCCTAAAATGGCAAACCACCATCCTTGTCTTCACGAGAGGATGTGTGGGTCCACACGAGGCTTGGATGGGCCGGAGGCTCGGATTAGGTTGCCAGGGTAACCCAATGCATGGGGTCGGGACCTATGAAGACCCGCCATGGTAACCGTACCAGGTTGTGTGATGACACTTGTCCCTACGTTCGCTAGTGTGTTGTCGTTTTGTCCTAATAGGAGTACCTTTGTGGGTCGTCCTTTTGTCTCTGCCCTTGTGAGTATCGTTTTCATGTTAGACCTTGGGTGGTGATGGCTCCGTTTTGTGGATTCTCTTATGGACCTTTGTATTAGCTTTGATTATGTTCAGCTGGATCCTTTCCTTTTCAAGGATCGTTTATGTATTAATTGACCGATGCGGTCGCTTGTATATTGTTTATGTTTCGCCTTGGTGGCCGGATTGTAATGGTGTAACCTCTTGTATTCTTAACTTTATTAATTATCAGAGGGGTCTTGCAGTTGAGTAGACCCGGAGATGTAGCCCTTTAGGGGTGAACTCCAAGATCATTATGGTGTTATGTGATGTTATTCTCTTATGTTTCCTTTAATCAGCTTTATCATGTATGATTAGCTTATGTTAGAATGGATAAGTGGATAATGGAATTAACTTTAAATGCTTATTTGCAGTCTTCTTGAATGCCATTTTGATCGAATGCATAAGTGGCTTAGATGAGATTTATCGTAGATGCATGTATGCAATCGTCTTTTAAATTTATTAAATTGGAATATGGAAGAATGTTCTTAGAGTAATGGAATATATTCAGTTGTTGTTAAGGAAATTTAGTATGCTTGAAAGATCTCATATGTTTATGATGAAATTCTAGTGTGTTAGAATATTAGATGTATGGCTTGTATTTTTATGTATAGCTTGAATGAAGATTGTGAATAGATCTTAATGGATGAATCTTTGCTTGTGATTTATATTTCCATCTTTTGAAAGAAATTATCCTGATTAAGAATTATCTCATTTTTAAGATAATCAACTTATTGGATTAATTGTGTGAGTTAAGAGAATTGTGATTTTAAGTAATCTCGTTGGGAAACTTCTTAGGTGTTAGTTGTGGTCTTCCGCTATGTAATCTGAATCTTTGATATCTTGTTGTATCTTATGTGGTGTAACTTTAAAAAAAAAAAAAAAAAAAATTATTGCACTCTATTCTTGTGTTTTGGCTTATCCCTTCGGGGTTTCCTGGCGGGGCATTACAATCAAAACCTCTTGCCCAATCTAAGTCTATGAAGCCTAATCTGTATACAACCCCTAGTGTGTAGTGAATGCCACAAATGTACCCCAAAGTATGCTTGGTTGCCTTCTAATGACTCTCATTAGGGTCATGCAGAAAACAAGAGACAAGCCCAACAACAAAGGAAATATCAAGATGAGTGTGGGTCAAATCTAAAAGTAGTATCAACACTAGGTATTGTGAAAGTGGTAGTCCAGATGACACCAAACTGAAATGGTATAGGTATAGGCTAACAATGACTTATATGAAACATATTCAAATAATTTTAAAGGCGTGCTTTTGCTAATATATGGAAATTACCTCAATACACTAAAGAACCTATAGACTAACGAAATAATGTGGAATCAAAAGATCTATCATGTCCAAATATGTCATCAAAATGTGTTAAATATCTCTAAGCATGGATGATAAACTACTTGTGAGAATCAAGTCATTCTCATTTAAGAGTAGTACCAAAATATCATCTCAATGTTTTTGTATGTAGACTATGTTATCAAAGTGATAGTGTTTGAAATCATATGAAAGCAAGAAACCTTCAGTGTTCTCAAACCGAACCCTTGAGGCTTGTTTAAGACCGTACAAAGATCATCGTAACCTAAAAAGAAGAAGAGTCCTAGACAAAAGTTGGGGGTTTCTCCATATAGATTTTCTCATGTAGGTCACCATGTGGAAAGGAACTTTTTGTTGGCAGTGTGTTGTCATTGATGTTACCGGTATAGCCTATCACTGGTAAGTATGGAATGTTGATCGGTGAACAAGTATTGCAAACTAGTATAGTATGTCAAACGGTGAGTGATGTGTTGGCAGTGTATGGTTGCCAACCAATGAGCATGTGACCAGTAAGAATGCAAGGTTGAGCAAATAGAGAATGTGCAGACAATCGGTAAGCAGTTGGATGTCAATTACAAGGACTCCCACAGGATGAGGAGGTTATCATAGGATGAAGATATGATTGACAGATTTTAGGTTGTTGCATATTAGTAAGGTAGACAAAGGGGATGTCTACCGAGTTATGTGCCTGATTGAAGATATATTTGCTCAATAACAACAAAGTCATATTAGAACATTGTCGGAAGCAGAATGAGTGACAAGGATCCACTCTCACCGGGTGATTGGAAGGTTTAGTGCATTGGTTCATCTACTCCCATCGGTAAGTGACAATGTTTTGGGATAAGACATAAATTAAAGGAGGTTGATTGTGAGCTCACATCGGATGAA
The DNA here is from genome assembly GCF_030272615.1 of Cryptomeria japonica. Classification (NCBI taxonomy): domain Eukaryota; kingdom Viridiplantae; phylum Streptophyta; class Pinopsida; order Cupressales; family Cupressaceae; genus Cryptomeria; species Cryptomeria japonica. The sequence goes on along the minus strand of NC_081405.1, from coordinate 245,078,361 downwards.
CAAGTGAAATAAAAAGATGTCTCAGTTGCATGAAACCAGAGATGTACACCGAATCAACAAGAGTTGGCATGTTGAGCTACGAGGACAAAAGAGGAAGAACAAAAAGTGATGTGGTTGCCACTTTGGCAAACCTCTTGAGATGATGTCTGGGCTAATGAAGATGAAGGTAAGGTTTAGCAGTTGCAGACATGGAGCAACTAGAATGCAGACTTAGGTTGATGCATGATAGTTGAAGTTTGATGGCATGGTGTCATCAAGGTTATTACTGATATACATGCAGATAAATTATGAACCGGTAAGTATGTCAATTGGTGAGGTAGCAAAGAGGCAAAGGGAAAAACTCTTATCTGATGAAGATGAGCTTGTTATGGATTGACAAGCTTGGTGACCGAGTTGATGTGTTCCACTGGCAGGACAGTAAAGTATAGATGGTTAGGGTATAACCGACAAGGTTAGAGAATTGGTAGATAAGCACCGGTAGTGTATGTGGTGGTCGATGACAATACCTGAACAAACATAGTGAGCTGAGGTGGATGCTAACAAAGAAGACACATAGTATCTAGGTGGAAAACATACAAAGGTCAATGAAGAGTGCTTCAATGAGGTTGGTGATGAGTCGGTCGATATTAAATGAAGACCCTAGATATCATGGGTCGATTGCAAGGGTTTGCAGCTCAAGACAGATCAAAGGACAAAGATCTAATTCATTGACATCATGATCGATGCAAAGTGTCTAAGTGCAAATAAGAATTGGTGAAGGGCACCATGAATTCATTCATTGTGATTGACAAGTGTAGGCCGACAAACAGGTTATGTTTGCTAAATTTAGCAAACGTATACTGGATGCAACGTGATTGGCGGAGTTGAGTGATCTATTGCAGGGTGTCAATCCCTGAGCAAGGTCTGATTGGATTCAATACGGATTGGGTCGATAGAAGGAACCCTAGCGTGCCAAAGCTTGAAGTTACATTTTGGCAGTAATGCTAACAGATAAATATGTAGATCAAAGATCATAATAGATTGATGTTGCCAGATGATGAGGTGCAAGATATTGAAAAGCAAAGTGTAAGAGTGCAGTAGAGAGCTAACCAGTCAGAGAATTCATCGAAGCTCATAGTGACTGAGTGTTGGAAGGTAAATCGATAAGAGGGTTTGACAGAGGGTTAAACCGGTGAGGCCAAAGTAACAGGTAAGCTACTAAAGGTTGTAGCAGTCAAGTGAATCGGTAGTGTTTCAACCGGTAAGGAGGCAACAAAGTGTGAAGCAATGCAAAGTGAGAATTAGGGGAGGTCAGGCAAGGCAAAGACTGAGCAAAGAGGAATCAAAATTGACAGAGTGAAGAGAACAGACAGATTGAACAAGACCGACAGAGTGAAGAGTACCGATGGTGACAAGCAACAGTGGATTAGTGTGAGCAAAGAACCAACAAAGAACAAAGCAGAGGAAGACCGGTTGAGAAGAGTTGAACCGGTTGAGTGATTGGATTGTGAGGTTACATAATTCATTTGTAATCGGGTAATAACTTTTGTGTTGTTTATAGACATTGTAATCACTGAGTTGGAGCTCGGTGTAGGGGTTGGTGCTCCTTGGGTTGGTGCCCTAAATCAGGGGTTGGCGCTCCTTGGGTTAGTGCCCTAAAATCAGGGGTTGGTGCTCCTTAGGTTGGTGCCCTAAACTTTGTAATCAGTTTTTATTGTGAGGCTAGACTGGAGTAGTAGACTCCAACAACATTTCTCACCGAGGTTTTTCCCATGTTGGGTTTTCCTCATATATTCGGTGTTATGTGATGTGTATTTGTGTGTATTTTGCATCTTGATGTCTTCCCATATTTGACCGGTATATTTACTTTGTATTTGAACTACTAAGTAGTATGCATTTAGGATTAAAAAGTGTTAAGTTTGGAAACCACTCATTCAACCTCCCCCTCAGTGGCATCTTGTGTTCTACAATTGGTATTAGTTGTAAATGGTCTCTCTAGCCCTGTCAGTCCTCTCACCGTTCCTGAGGTAGAAAGAAGATATGAATGCAATGTTGATGGCATGAAAGCTATTTTCAGTGGGCTTTCCAGTGATGTTTCTTCACAGGTGGACAGATGCAAGCCCGCAAAGATTTTGTGGGACAGATGGAAGAAGCTCTATGGTAATGAACCTAGCACTGCAGAACCAGTTTGTGGAAGCAAGAAGATCAATGAAACAAACACATGTGCGAATGATAAGTCTAGATCTATCAGCTACTACAACAGTGATGAAGATGAAACTCATCTATTCATGGCTTATGAGATACAAAGTGAGATGCACACATCAGAAAGTGATCATGTTGATTAGTCCTACCAGTAATATGTGTTTGGCAGCGATGGTGAAGATGATAAAGAAAGTGAAGAGGAAGCTGAAGTTGAGGTTGATCTTGAAGGAGAACTTGTATGTGCACTCGAAGAGCTTAATAGAGTAAGAAAATAATACAAGTTATTCAAGAATGCTTCCATTGTGGAGCAAAACCGGTTGATTGAAACTCTGCAAGAGTCAAAGTCAACCATTGTGAATCTGATGGTGCAAAAAGGGTGTGTAGAATCAGAATCAGATTTGCATAACAAAGAGTGTAGGTGCAAAGATTTGCAATTAGAGCTAGAGGCCAAAGACAAAGAATGTCAGAAGAAAAAAGATGAAACGAAGAATATCAGGAAAGACCTTGAGAAATGTCAAGATGAGCTCAAGGTGAGGATCTTGTTTGGTGGCAACATTGATGCCTTAGATAAAATGTTGAGCAAACAAAAACACTCCAAGGATAATGGAGGAATTGGATGTGATGCTGATGAGTTCTCCAAAAGCAAGGATGTCTCCAATAAAGACATTAAATTTGTCTCCTCAAGTGCAGTTAAGAAAGCACAGACCTTCACTGTCAGGAATTCTTCAAGAAGGAAGTTAGACCTAACCACAACCGGTGAAGACATGGGGATGAAGACCGGTGCTGGAAGGAGAAACAATTCTGATCCAAAAGGAAAAGGAAAGCTGAGAGAAGATACCTTCACTGGAAATAAGAAATTGAGAGGATAACCTAGAAGGCCTCCAACCAGTAGAAGACAAAGAAATGTTGTTTCCCACAAGACAAAGCAAGTGTGGGAAAAGAAGGGATCAGATGAAAGGACTACAGAGAGTGGACAACCCAAGACAAATCCCTAGAGAAGTAGAAATGGAGAAGCCAAACCGATAAGATCATCTCATGTTTCGCAAAACAAATTTGTGAGTTATAAGCCCTCTTTCTCCGATTATTATTTTATGCAAAGACTATGGTCATAGGGCAGATGAATGTAAAATGAGGTCTAAGAATAGACAAAGTGTTTTGAATCCTAAGAATAACAATTCAGTTTGTAAAAGATGTAATGCATATAAACATAAGACCTCAAAGTGTAGGAACCTGCATATGCTCTCTCTCAGTTATGCTAACAAGAGTCCATTAGATATTCCAAGAAATAAGAATTTTATATGTTATAACTATAATAGACTTGGCCAAAAAAGTCATGAATGCAGGAACAAGAAATTTCAGTCATATGGCAATCGATGTAATAGCCATGCTCCATGTGGAAGAGGTTTTAGAACATATGAGCAACAAAGACCTGCATGGAGCAAAAGGAGAAATGTTCCTGAAAAATCAAGAAATCCATTGAAACCGATAGTGGGCTATAGTAGCATGACCAGAAGAAGATGGTCAAACTGGTTTGATAGAAGGTCCTCCAATCATGTGTCTAGCATGAACACAAACTGCTACTACAACAATGTTTTTGGAGCAAGAACCAATCAACAAAAGAAAATTAACGACTGCAAATGGGAAGAGGAGTGAGACCAAGTAGGTATGGAGGAAGAAGCAGGAGGATATGACAATGGGCAGACATTGTGAATTCAATGCATAGGTGATATCTCCTAAGGCTTAAAGGAGATGCTGGACTTTAGGGGGAGCTACAAATTGTTCATATTATTCACCCCCAATTTTGAAAAGAACAAAATGTAAGGATAGGCTACCACTAGTATGAGGAAAAGATGAGATGGCAGTGTGTGTAATGCCTTGGCTACACATTCACACAGGTGAAATGTTTTACTATTGCATGTATCAATAGATGGTTTAAATTGCTAAATGATAGCAGAGTCTTTTGACATAGTAAGATGGAGGCTAGTGGATAAAGTGCTCTGGTAGAGATATTGGACCGGTAGAATAAACTAATATGTGTAGTGTGTTACCAGTATGGATAATGACCGGTATTGCAGATTTTGATCTGTGCAGTGACTCCTATGGCTTGAAGTGAAGAAGTTATGTCTCAGGGGAAATCGGAGAAGTCCTGAGTGACAATGTGTTGTTCTGGTAGTTGATCTCATATGCATACATCATTATGTTTTAACTGTTAGAGTATTCGGGTATTTACTTGATTAATTAAACATTCTTTGTTTAATTATTTAAGTTCCTTTTATCTCTTTTACACTTAAGTTAACTTTAAGTACATATAATTAATTATTTTAATTAATTATTATGTGCAAACCTAGGTTTTCCCTTTTTAGGGTTTCTTGACCTATTAAAGGTTGAGTTCTTTCTTTTCATTGTAAGAATCACATTACATATTTTTGTGAATATTGAGCTCTCTCTTTTTGAGCATATTCTCTGTGTTTTGTATGTTCTTCAGATTTTGCTTCATTGCTTCTCCTTGTAACAGGTTATTCGGCTTGCAGAAGATCTTCAGGCTCCTGTGGTGTTGTATTTTCTCAACTCCTATATGGTATCAGAGCTTAGTCTTACCACAACACTGTAAGATAGATCTTTGTTGTTTGAACTTCATCAGAAAGTCCTCAATAGAGGGAAACGAATCAGGTACCAAGGAAGTTAACTCTGCCTCAAGCTGCAAAGCTCTAAACTCGTTGACAGTACCAAAAAGTCCATCAAACTTGGTCCAAATGGCTCGAGGAGTGAGACAACCCTCAAGATGAAACTGGAGACTGTCGGAAATGTGTAAAGCCATCAATCCCATAGCTTGATCCATATTGTTCCTATGTTGCATAACCTCAAAGACACGTGTCAACTGAGGCTGAACCTCATCCAAACAGGACCATAACCCTCGAGACTGGAGAAGAGTCATCATGCGACCCTTCCAAGTGTGGTAATTATGTGGTGTGAGAGGTTCAATAGGGGGTGTTAGAGTAAAGTAATTAATTAACCTTACTCTCCTCTTAAGATTTCACTTTATGCATATATTAGTCATTTAATAATTAATATTTAATTATTAAATGCACTCACCTTAGGGTTAGGTTTTCCTTTGGTGTTGATCTCCTTTATAAGGATTGATCTCTTGTATTATTGTAACTTCTTGATTCATTTTTTCTCTGATAATAAATCTTTTCACTTTGTCTAAGCCAAAACCCTTATTTCGTTCTCTCTCTTTCTCTGTGATAGGTTTCTTGCATGTAGGTTTCTTTGGGTTCTGTGGATTTGTATTTCTCAAATCCTATATGGTATCAAAGCAGATCTGGGGTTTCAAGAATTTTTTATGTACCTAGGGTTTGAGCTTTTTTTTAGCACTTTGGGCCTAAACGAACCTCACCATCGTGCTCAGAAGACTCGAAAACCCCTATGGTCATATAAAATTCGACCTATTTTGGTTCCTGAGCCTCTGGGAGCAATTTTTTTCTCAGATCCAGGGCGTACGGCCTTGGCACACAGATCAAAAAAAAATTGAAATTTTTTTTTTTTTTGCGTTTTTACGGCATGCAGGCTGAAATTTTCTTTTAAGAAATCTTTCAAAAAAGGCAAAAAAAAAGAGGTTTTTGTTTCTTTTTAAGAAAAAAAAAATTTTTTGGGGCAAAAAGTTTTTTGGGGCCCCCACGGTACGCAAGGTACCGTGGGGCCCCTGCATTGTTGCAGGCAGTCGCCATCACCTCGAGCCCCGCGCCATTGGTCTCCCGGCCCCCGCCAGCCCTCCCATCCTACCGGCCGCCGCCGCTAGTCTCCCCGCCACCGGAATCCTCCCGGCTGCCCTGCCTACCGCCACCGCCGGCCTCCATGCAGCCCACTGTTGCCGCCGGGAACCCTTGCCGCCGGGAAAGCTCCGCCCAGCCCGGCCTCCTTTGCCGCTAGGAAATCTCCGCCTGGCCTGCCGGCAACCGCTCCGCCACTGGGCCGCCACCCGGCCGCCTCTCTGCCACCCAACCGCCACCGGAGCTCCGCTCCCTGGCCATCGGACCACCCACAAGCCACCAGACTCCCTTTTTTGGCTTTTTCAAGGGGGGTTTGGTTTTTTGGCCCTATCTTGGGCATACGGAGTCATTTTTTTGAAAACGAATAGGCATCGGAAAGCTGGTTCCGAGGCGGACCTCCTGGTGTTAGTATTTTTTTTTCAATTTTTCTATTTGACTATGTTTTTTTGCAGTCAAAGTGAGGTCTCTTTTTTGCACTCCGAGAGACGTAGAATGAACATCCGAACTCCGTTTTTCAAAAACTTTATATTTTTGGAAAGCTTGTGTTGTGTACTTTCCAGAAAAATGGGTTTTATTTCCAGATTCTGCTCCATGCATATTTTATTCAGTTTTTTGCTTTTTAGCACTCTGGTGGATATCGTGGTTGTTTCAGGTCAAAGGATCTCTTTTCTGAGTAGGGTGTCTCTATTTTGATTCTCATTTCTATTTTCAGTCTTCTTATCATTGTAGCTTGTAATTATGCAAACGCATTGAGATAAAGTGTCATCATGCATTGTTTACTTGGAATCTTGCATATCTTGTGTCTTGTTGTACATGCACTGTTGATCAAGTGCCATGAGGGGGTTGATGTTTGCCTATTGTTTGCCATCTTCCTTTGTCAAGTGAGTGTTCCTTCCACGACATTCGTCTCATGATGATGTGTCTCAGCACCTTTGATGTTCTTGGTTCTTCATCATGCAGTTGTTTTTGGCTATCATTTTCAGTGTTCCTGTCCCTCTCCCACTTCCACATTATGGGGAGGTTTATCCTGTTGGTTCTAATGCTTCCATGGTTCGATTGATCAACTCTTCAGGCTTTGGTTTCTCATGCCATCTGCATCTTCGATTTCAGTTGTTTTTGCCTTATTTGCCTCCTGATTCGAGTAGTGTCATTTGAAGGCATTCATGTAGATTACAGTCTTCTCTACCTGGTCATGTTCTAGTTCAATGGATGTTCTTCAGATCAGCAGTTATTTTTCGATAGAGTTTGCAGGGTCTTCATGATTCAGTGATATTTTTTCCATCTCTTTTTGGAGTAGAGTTTTGTTCCCATGTGGTTTTCTCTATTTCTTCAGATCATAGAGATTTCATTGTATTTGGGTACCTGATCAGGCCTTGTTGCCAGGACCCATCTTTATTGCTTTCAGTAGCTATTCTAGGTTTTAGCTTCTCCCTAAGTCTAGCTTAAGGGGGGGTGTTAGAGTATTCGGGTATTTACTTGATTAATTAAACATTATTTGTTTAATTATTTAAGTTCCCTTTATCTCTTTTACACTTAAGCTAATTTTAGGTACATATAATTAATTATTTTAATTAATTATTATGTGCAAACCTAGGTTTTCCCTTTTTAGGGTTTCTTGACCTATTAAAGGTTGAGTTCTTTCTTTTCATTGTAAGAATCACATTACATATTTTTGTGAATATTGAGCTCTCTCTTTTTGAGCATATTCTCTGTGTTTTGTATGTTCTTTAGATTTTGATTCATTGCTTCTCCTTGTAATAGGTTATTCGGCTTGCAGAAGATCTTCCGGCTCCTGTGGTGTTGTATTTGCTCAACTCCTATATTAACCGGTTTGATAATTGACATGATAGTGATGTGATTTGGCATTCTGGTCATACAAGATCATGTCATAAGCTGTGATGGATGTCGTGGAGTTGGAAGATCATCAATAGATAACTTACTCAGCTCTACCAGTACAAGGTGCATAATGGAGAACCGGTTTAGAACCTAACATGCAAAGAATACCTAAGATCTATAGTTCAAGGGAGTTCACAACCATATTTTCTGATTGGTATCAGACATGTTGGACACCAAGGGAGACCAAGTGTCTATGCTGCAGTACATGCCTCCAAGTGAAACGAACAATAGCCTTCTCTACTGGGAGAACAACCTGCAAAGGAAGAGAAAATTCCTCACTCAACCAGTTATGAGCAAAGAGGGAGAGTTACTTGCACAGGGGGAGATTATATAATTGGTATCAGTGTCAGACTTAACACTTGGTATCAACAAATTGGAGTCAAAATAACTTTTTGCATGACAAAGGGGGAGAAGATGCAGTCTGACCGACAGATAAGTGAAATTCATTGACACACTTTTCAAAAATTGGTGTCATATTAGTATATACACTTGGTAGCAGAGCAATTGGTGTCAGTTGGTGTTAGATCCCTCTATTAGAAGTATTGCTGGTTGAGAGGATAAAGAGTAAAATGGCCAAAGGGTAAGCTGCAATCGATAGAATGTTCTGTCAGCACCCTTTGTCAATATGTCAAAGGGGGAGAGGAAATCAGTATTATACCGAATACTACATGTGTTGACATCAATGACAAAGGGGGAGATTGTCAACATTGTGTTGTCATTGATGTTACTGGAATAGCCTGTCATTGGTAACTATGGAATATTGACTGGTGAGAAAGTGTTGGAGATTGGTATGGTATGTCAACCAGTGAGTGATGTGTTGGCAGTGTATGGTTGCCAACCGATGAGCATGTGACCAGTAAGAAAGCAAGGTTGAATAAATAGAGAATGTGCAGACAATCGGTAAGCAGTTGGATGTCATTCAATAGGACTCCCACCGGATGAGGAGGTTATCACAGGATGAAGATATGACCGATAGAGTTTGGGTTGCTCCAAGTTAGTAAGGTAGACAAAGGGGATGTCTACTGGGTTATGTGCCTGATTGAAGATATATCTGCTCAATGTCAATAAAGTCATATCAGTATAATGTCGGAAGCATAATGAGTGACAAGGATCCACTCTCACTGGGTGATTGGCAGGTTTAGTGCATTGATTCATCTACTCCCATTGGTAAGTGACAGTGTTTTGGGATTAGACAGAGAAGTTAAAGGAAGGTGATTGTGAGCTCACATTGGATGAACAAGTGAAACACAAAGATGCCTCAGGTGCATGAAATGAGGTATGTACACCAGATCAACAAGATTTGGCATGTTGAGCTACCAGGACAAAAGAGGAAGAACAAGAAGTGATGCGGTTGTCACTTTGACAAACCTGTTGAGATGATATTTGGGCTAATGAAGATGAAGGTAAGGTTTAGCAGTTGAAGACATGGAGAAACCAACATGCAGTTGTAGGTTGATGCATGATAGTTGAAGTTTGATGGCATGGTGTCATCAAGGTTATTATCGATATACAGGTAGATGCATTATCAACTAGTAACTTGGTAAGTAGGTCAATCGATGAGCTAGCAAAGAGGCAAAGTGAAAAGCTCCTATCTGATGAAGATGAGCTTGCTGTGGATTGACAAGGTTGGTGACCAGTCTGATGTGTTCCACCGGAACGATAGTAAAGTGCAGACATGAAGGTTAGTTGGTTAGTGTATAATCGATAGGGCTAGAGAGACCAGTAGGTAAGCACCGATAGTGTATGTGTTGTTCGATGACCATACCTGAATCGACACAGTGAGCTAAGGTGGATGTCGACAAAAAAGACACGAAGTCTCCGAGTGGCAAACGTATAGAGGTCGGTGAAGAATGCTTCAACGAGGTTGGTGATGAGTCGATTGACATTAAATGAAGACCACGAATATCACGGGTCAAGCTCAAGACAGATTAGAGGATATTGATCTAATTCATTGGCATCATGATCGATGAAGAGTGCCTAAGTGCAGATCGAATTTGGTGAAGGGGACCACGAATTCATTCATTATGATTGACAAGTGCAGGCCAACAAACAGGTCGTGTTTGCTAAATTTAGCAAACGTGTATTGGACGCAATGTGATTGGCGGAGTTGAGTGATATGTTGTAGGTTGTCAATCCCTGAGCAAGATCTGATTGGATTTGATATGGATTGGGTTGGTAGAAGGAACCCTAGCGTGCCAAAGTATGAAGTTACGTTTTGGCGGGAATGCTCACAGATAAATATGCAGATCAAAGATCATAATGGATTGATGATGTCAGATGATGAGGTGTCGGATATTGAAGAGCAAAGTGTAAGAGTGCAGCAGAGAGCTAGCTAGTTAGAGAGTTCATCGAAGATCATAGTGACGGAGTGTTGGAAGGTAATCCAGTAAGAGGGTTTAACAGAGGGTTAAATTGGCGAGGCCAAAGTGTTGGTGTAAATAAATATTCATTTTGGATATTATTACACTTACTTAAGTTAACTTAGGATAATGCATCTCTTCGTAGTTTGGATTTGAGACACTTAGGGAAGTGTGCACATAGGGATAGAGCTTGTAAGAGAAATTCCACCTTTTGTGGTCTTATTTTGTTGTTACACTCCACATTCGGTGGGTCATCCACCTCTTATGAAATATTATATTGTTTCTCCTACCTACCCCTAGTATTTCTTACCTACCCTTGTTTCTCATTGAGCCACATGTCATAATTGTGTGCTCGTACATCCATATGGCCTTGCCTATATAAGCAAGCCTATATTAATTGTATTGGTTAATCCAGTTGATCATTTGCATATTGATGAGAATACAATTTGTTCTTGTCATTCTATTGTCTCTTTTTATGCTTTTCATTGTGCCCTTGATCTTGGCAAAATCCTACATGGTATCAGAGCTATTGGGGCTTCATTGATTAGTTTTTTGGAGACATCGTGGAAGGCTTCTATTTTCGGATTTGGGGATCTTCATTTTTGGGGGGCATCATACAGCGATTTGGACATCACCGTTGAGTCCGGGAGGCCGTTTCCATAAATTTCGACTATAAAGTCGACCTATTTTGGTGAGAAATTTTTTTTTCCCCATTTTAGCTATTATCGTACGGATTTCGAAATTTTTTTTATTTTCTGAAAAAAAAAATTCAAAAAAAAAAAAGAAAAACAGCGATTAAAAAAAAAAAAATTGGAAAAAAAACGAAGTGAAAAACATTTCAGAAAAAGCATTCAAAAAAATATATATTTTTGCTGTTTTTTGGGGGTCCGCAGACCCCCCCCGTATTCTGTAGTACCCTGCAGGTTGCAGGGCCGTACCTGTTGTCGGAGCCGCCGCCGCCATACCGCGCTGCAGGACCAGTCCGCCGACGCCACCCATGCAGTCCCCATCGTCCGGCGGCTCCACCAGCTCCCGCCTCCGGCGACCTCGCTCCCGACAGCCGGTATTCTCCGGTGACGCCTTGTTCCCGCCGGCGTCCACTAAACCGACAGACCCGCGTCCGCCACGTGGTAGGTGGCCACTGGCCCACGGTCGACCTCCATACAAACTGTCACCACGCCACGTCATATGTCTGTACAACCAGTCAACTTGCACAGTTAGCATGTCCATACAATACGGACGCCACGTAGGGTGGATGACATTTTTGTGACGGCCAGACGAGCGTCAAATTTAAGCTCGTGAATTGCTGACGTAAGCGCCACATCAGCAACTTTTTGAAATTTTTTGACCCCCTCTCCATTGAGCTTTTCAATTTTGCAGTCCAACTTTGAAAGGTCATATCTTGCTCATTTTTGCTCCTTTTTTGGTGCAATTTTTTTTGACATGGGCTAAAATTTTGTGATCTTCACAGTGGTGTGGTTATTTTCTGATTTTGGTGCACAAGTTTTTCAGAATTTTCAGATTCTCTCAGCTGTACCTGTCCAATCCTCAATTTTGCAACTTCAAAGGCCTCGTTTAAGCTCATACGACCTCCTTTTCAGGTGCTGTTTTTTTTTAAAGTGCAATTTTTTTTGTCTACTTTCATAATCTATGATCAGATTTCAAAGATTTTGAGTGGAAATTGTACTTTTAGACATTGGTCTTATTTGGCCTATTAGGTGCTTGTAATGTGCTTGGATCTTAGTTTAGATCTCTTGCATTATCAGTTTGAGTCTCTTTTGGTCTTATTGAGGCAGTTGTAAAATTGTAATCAGAAGTCCACTTTGCCATTTTTTGCAAGTGGTCCATTGTATACGCACTAATTATAAAGTGCCCAATCATCACTTTTTGGGGGGGGGGTTCTTTGATTGAGTGAATTTGGGAGGGTGTCTTGTGTGATTGTGCCTCTCTTTGTGCTCTTTCCATTTTTGTTGCAATGAGTTCTAATAAATTTCCATCTTTAACTCCACATAATTATGCATCATGGAAAATTAAAGTATGGAGTAAATTAATGGAAAAGGGTCTCACACATTACATAGATGGAACAATAACAGCACCACCTAATCCTAAGGCTGATCCAAATTCTCAATTAGAATGGCTCACAAAGAATTGCATGGCTCTTGGAACTTTGCGCAAGTATGTATCAGATGACCTCATTTTTCACATTGAGAAGTGTAAAACAATCAAAGAGGCTTGGGATATGTTTCAGAAATTGTATGGTCAAGTTGATGAAATCAGAGGCTATCAGATTGACAATGAGCTCACCAACTTGGATCCCAAGAGTTTTGATACAATCCAAGATTATGTCACCAAAGCAAATGAGCTAAGAGCAAAGCTTAAGGATTGTGGAATTGACAAAAAAGATGCTCAGTTGATATTCAACTTGTTGGACAAGCTTGCACCAGAATATGCAGCATTTGTGTCTAGCTTCCAAACTCATCGTTTGACAGTGGGGAGTTCCTATGTTATGCCTTCATTTGATGCTTTCACAGAAATGTTGATATTGGAACAATCTAAGTTGTTGAACATGGGACTTCTCAAGTCTTCAAAGTCCAAGGCTTTGGTGGCAAATCAAGGGAATCAAGGAAGTCAAGGCAAAGATTCCAAGAAGAAGAAGAAGCACTCTAAATCTAAGCCACACCAGGAAAAAGGACTATAGGAGTTGAGAAATACAACCCCACAGTAGCCTGAAGATCTTCTGCAAGCCAAATAACCTGTTACAAGGAGAAGCAATGAAGCAAAATTTGAATAACAAAAAAAACATAGGAAAAACTATTCTCCAAACAAGAGAGCTCCAATTCACCAAAAAAAAGTATTGTGAAAAGATGATACAATGAAAAGAAAAAGAAACCTCTAATAGGTCAAGAAACCCTAAAAAGGGAAAACCCTAGGTTTGCACATAATAATTAATTAAAATAATTAATTATATGCACCTAATGTTAGCTTAAATGTAAAAAGATAATTGGAAACTTAAAGAATTAAACAAATAATGTTTAATTAATCAAGTAAAGACCCAATTACTCTAGCACCCCCCCTTAAGCTAGACTTAGGGAGAAGCTAAAATCTAGAACAACTACTGAAAGCATGAAAGATGGGTCTTGGCAACAAGGCTTGATCAGGTACCCAAATACAATGAAATCTCTATGAACTGGAGAAATAGAGAAAACCACGTGAGAACAAAACTCTACTTCAAAAAGAGATGGAAAAAATATCACTAAAGCATGAAGACCTTGCAAACTCTGTCGAAGAATAACTGCTGATCTGAAGAACATCCACTGAACTAGAACATGACCAGGTAGAGAAGACTGTAATCTGCATGAGTGCCCTCAAATGACACTACTCGAATCAAGAGGCAAACAAGGCAAAACAACTGAAATCGAAGATATAGATGGCATGAGAAACCAAAGCCTGAAGAGCTAATCAATCGAACCACGGAAGCAGTAGAACCAACAGGATAAACCTCCCCATAATGCGGAAGTGGGAGAGGGACAGGAACATTGAAAATGACAGCCAAAAACAACTGCATGATGAAGAACCAAGAACATCAAAGGTGCTGAGACACATCATCATGAGGCGAATGTCATGGAAGGAACACTCACTTGACAAAGGAAGATGGCAAACAAAGGCAAACATCGACCCCCTCATGGCACTTGATCAACAGTGCATGTACAACAAGACACAAGATATGCAAGATTCCAAGTAAATAATGCATGATGGCACTTTATCTCAGTGCGTTTGCATGATTACAAGCTACAATGATAAGAAGACTGGAAATAGAAATGAGAATCAAAACAGAGACACCCTACTCAGAAAAGAGATCCCAGGACCTGAAACAACCACGATATCCACCAAAGTGCTGAAAAGAAAAAAACTAAATAAAATATGCATGGAACAGAATCTGGAAAAAAAACTCATATTTCTGGAAAGTACACAGAACATGCTTTCCGAAAATATAAAATTTTCAAAAAACGGAGGTCGGATGCTCATTCTACGTCTCCCGGAGTACAAAAAAGAGACCTCACTTTGACTGCAAAAAAAACACAGTCAAACTGCAAAATTGGAAAAAATTACCAATACCATGAGGTCGGCCTCGGAACCAACTTTCCGACGCCTATTCGTTCTCGAAAAACGGAGTCCGTTTGCCCATTCTATGGCCCCGGAAGTGCAAAAAAGAAGTCTGACTTTGACTGGTAAAAAACACAGTCAAACAGCAGATCCAAGAAAAAAATCCACCACCACGAGGTCTGGCTCGGAATCACCTTTCCAACGCCTATTCGTTTGCCAAAATCCGACTCCGGATGCACGATCTAGGCCCAAAAAACCAACCCCCTCTCAAAAAGACTAGAGAGGAGGGGTTGGTGGTGCTCCGGGCGGAGGTGGGGCTCGGGCCGGGCGCAGGTGGCGCTCGGGCCGAGCGCAGGTGGCGCAGAGGCGCTCGGGCCGGGCAGAGGTGGCGCGGGCCGGTGGAGGTGGCAAAGCCTGGCGGTGGTGGCACTCTGGCGAGGCGGGAGCGGCGGTCGGAGCGCTTGCCGGAGCGGAGGAAAGTCGCCGAAGCTGGAGTCGAGGAGGAAGGTCACGAAGTCGGAGCAGGAGGAAAGTTGTCGGAGCCGAAGGCCGGCGGCGCCTGTGGGGCCGGCCTGACAGGTCTGTACGGCGCCGGACTGTCAGGTCCGGTACCCTAAAAGGTGGGTTTAAAAAACCCTTTTTTTTTATGCGTTTTTTTGATTTGATTGATTTTTTTTTGTAAATTTTTTTGAAAATCAAAACAATTTGGCCTGCATGCCGTAAAAAGGCAAATTTTTTTTGCAAATTTTTTTTCTCGATTTGCGTGCCAATGTCGTACGACCTAGCTTCGAGAAAAAAAATCACCCAGATGCTCAGGGGTCAAAAAAGGACAAATTTTATATGACTATAGGGATTTTTGGGTCTTCTGAGCACGATAGTGAGGTCTGTTTAGGCCCAAAGTGCTCAGAAAAAAGAGAAAAAAAAAAAAACCTTAACCCTAAGCACAAAAAAATGTTTGAAACCCCAAATCTGCTTCAAATGCAAAATTCTCAAAAAACAGGAACAGGTAGCTATAGTTCTGAGCTCTGATACCATATAGGAGTTGAGAAATACAACCCCACAGTAGCCTAAAGATCTTCAGCAAGCCGAATAACCTGTTACAAGGAGAAGCAATGAAGCAAAATCTGAAGAACAAGAAAAACACAGGAAAAACTATTCTCCAAACAAGAGAGCTCCAATTCACCAGAAAAAAGTATTGTGAAAAGATGATACAATGAAAAGAAAAAGAAACCTCTAATAGGTCAAGAAACCCTAAAAAGGGAAAACCCTAGGTTTGCACATAATAATTAATTAAAATAATTAATTATATGCACCTAATGTTAGCTTAAGTGTAAAAAGATAATTGGAAACTTAAAGAATTAAACAAATAATGTTTAATTAATCAAGTAAAGACCCAATTACTCTAACAAGGACAATCATCTTCTCCATCACAAGGCGATTTTTCATCCTCTTCCAAGAAGGGGACACCACCTAAGAAGGATAAACCAACTTGTGCATATTGCAAAAAGTATGGTCATGATGAGCATCGATGCCACGCAAAGCAAGTTGATGAGTTAACTAATCTTCTCAAGAAAAACAACATCAACTTGCCATCCGCCTACACAAAGAAGGATTCATCTCCTTCCTCTTCCTCACAGTCTAAGGGAAAAGGGCAAGCATTTGTGGCTACAACAGGTTCTTCACAGCAATGGATACTTGACTCGGGTGCCTCATATCACATGGGTTCTACAAAGGAGCAGTTTTCTTCATTGAAGCCATCTAAGGTACCTCACATTTACATAGGTGATGATACACAAGTAAAGGTTGAAGGGAAAGGCTCAGTTGACATAGATGATGGAACATTTGAGAATGTTCTCTATGTTCCTAACTTGTCTACCAACCTTCTCTCCATCTACCAAATCACTCACTATGGGAATAGGAAAAAGGTTGAGTTTACACCAGATTCAGTTGTGGTAAAGGAACTTGATGATGATGCCTTGGTAGCAGTGGGACAAGTCAATGACAACTCAAGGCTTTATTCATTCTCCCACTTTGTGCCAAGTTCACCTTCTAGGGCCTTGCTTACTCATTCAAATTCAGAAAGTAAGCTATGGCATGAGCAGTTTGATCACCTCAACTACCGCTATCTTCAGCAACTCAGCACTAAAGACATGGTCACAGGTCTACCTTGAATCAGTTTTTCAGAGGGTGTATGTTCAGGTTGTTCCATGGGCAAGCATCCCGAGGAGAAGTTTGATAAGGGGAAAGCTTGGAGAGCTTTGGAAGTTCTTCAACTTGTTCACAGTGATGTAGCAGGTCCATTTCTAGCACCTTCATTTAGTAAGACCCGCTATGTTCTTACCTTCATTGATGACTACTCCCGCTTCCCTTGGGTCTACTTTCTCATTCATAAGAGTGAAGTATTTGATAGATTTCAGGACTTCAAGGCTCGTGTGGAGAAGCAATCAGGGAAAGTGGTCAAGATTCTTCACACAGATAATGGAAGGGAATATGTGAACAAGAGACTTGAGGATTTTTGTACATTTGAGGGGATTGATCTTCAGCATTCTGTTGCATACACTCCACAGCAGAACGGGGTTGCAGAACGCAAGAATAGAACTCTCAAAGAAATGGCTAGCTGTATGTTACATGCACGTTCTCTTGATCCCGCCTTTTGGGCAGAGGCTATCAGTTGTGCCACACACATCTAGAATCGGGTTCCTCACAAAGCTTTGCAAGGTATTACTCCTTTTGAAGCTTGGGCTGGTAGGAAAGAGGTTGTGAGACATTTCAGAGTCTTTGGGTGTCCAGCATGGGCTTGCATACCTCCGCAGAAACACAAGGCATTGGAACCACAGAGTCGACCTTGCATATTTTTTGGATATCCTGAGGGTGTTAAGGCATACAGATTGATGGATCCAGAGACACATGAGGTGTTCATTGAGAGGAGTGTTCACTTTGAGGAAAGCTCTCCTAGCTTAGCCTCTCTACCTCCTCCACCTTCCTCCATTGTGGATAGTGATGTTAGTGATTCAGATGATGAGACTCCTTCAACTCCGACTTGCAGGGTTACACCTCCGCAGGGTCCACTTGCAGTTGAGGAGCCTCGTTCTCCACCTCCACCTAGACCTCGTTGGGCTCAACAGACACTTGAGTCCACGGGTTCTCTTGTTGGGGATCCTTCAGATACACGGAGAACTCGATCACAGCATCAGGATCTACCACATGCATTCATTGCTACTGCTTCCGATCCACAGACATTTAGGGAAGCATCAGGGGTTCCTGAGTGGGACCAAGCTATGGAGGAAGAGTATAGTTCCTTGATGAGGAACAACACATGGGATTTAGTCCATCTCCCTAAGGGGAGAAAGATGGTTCGATGTAAGTGGATCTATCGGACCAAGTTTGCAGCGGATGGTAGTGTGGATAAGTATAAGGCTCAGCTTGTTGCGAAAGGTTTCTCGCAGGTTGCAGGTGTTGACTATACTGAGACCTTTGCACCCGTAGCCAAGATGAACTCCATTTGTTTGACACTTGCTATTGCTGCAGCTCATGGTTGGGTTGTACATCAGATGGATGTGAAGAGTGCTTTTCTTCATGGTGATCTTGATGAGGAGATTTATATGGAGCAGCCACAAGGTTTCATCTAGGATACTTCCTTGGTTTGCAGACTAAGGAAATCTCTCTATGGCCTTAAGCAGGCCCCCAGGGCTTGGTACGCCAAGATGGATTCCTTTCTTCTCTCCACAGGGTTCACCAGGTGTCATTCTGATCCAAATGTCTACATTTTGCGACAGGATGACTCTCACTTGATACTTGTGCTCTATGTTGATGACTTGATCATTACAAGGAGTACTTCATCCATCATTAGCAGGGTCAAATCTACTTTGCATGACAAATTTGCTATGATTGACTTGGGTCTTTTGCACTACTTTCTCGGGATAGAGATTTCACAGTCACCTTCCGGGATTACACTATCGCAGCCCAAGTATGCTCTTTATCTACTTGCACGCTTTCATATGGCTGATTGTAAGCCTGCCCCGACTCCCTTTCTTTCAGGAGTCAAGCTTGAGGCTCAGTGTTCTTCTCCACCAGTTGATGCCACTTTGTATCGTCAGCTTGTGGGAAGTCTCATCTACTTGACCCATACACGCCCTGATATTTCATTTGCAGTTGGCATGGTTTCCCACTTCATGTAGGAACCACATGAGCTTCATTGGAAAGTTGCCAAATGCGTCCTTCATTACATCCAGGGTACACATCACTATGGGATTCACTATGCAGCAGGCACAGGACTTCGCTTGGTTGGTTACACAGACTCTGATTGGGCTGGCGATCTTGATGATCGTAAGTCTACTTCTGGTTACAGTTTTCACCTTGGTTCGGGCCCCATTTGTTGGCAGAGCAAGAAGCAACATGCTATTGCTCTCTCTTCGACTGAGGCTGAGTATCGAGGCGTTGTTAACGCAGCGACTGAGACCATTTGACTCCAGTAGATTCTCACAGAGTTTGGTTTCACCACTCCACGGCCGACAGTTCTACATTGCGACAATCAGAGTGCTATTGCAATCTCGAAGAACCCGGTCCAGCACCAGCGAACCAAACACATCGAAATTCATATGCACTATATCCGAGAGCTCATTCAAGAGCAGGTCATTGATTTGCAGTATTGTCCTACAGCAGAGCAGGTTGCTGACATATTCACCAAACCTTTCACCAAGAGTAAGTTCCAGCAGTTGCGAGCTCTCTTGGGGGTGCAGGATGTGTCATTAGGGGGGGTCAGCTGACTTCTCCTTCCTCTCTTATAAGGGGGACTTTTTCCTCTTTGAGGTTTTGTCCTTCTTCTTTGAGAGTCTTTTGTACATTCATCTCTCTTTTGGGGGGGAGTTTTTTCCCACTGGGTTTTCTCCCTTTCTCCATTTGTGAGAGATTGCATTGCATTGTTTTGCTTGCATTTGCATATTGTACATGGGTACCTATCATGACCTAGCAGCCAAGACCCATCTTGCATTGTTGACTTGAGTCTTCATTCCCCTAAGTTGCACTTAAGGGGGGGTGTTGGTGTAAATAAATATTCATTTTGGATATTATTACACTTACTTAAGTTAACTTAGGATAATGCATCTCTTCGTAGTTTGGATTTGAGACACTTAGGGAAGTGTGCACATAGGGATGAAGCTTGTAGGAGAAATTCCACCTTTTGTGATCTTATTTTGCTATTACACTCCACATTCGGTGGGTCATCCACCTCTTGTGGAATATTATATTATTTCTCCTACCTACCCTTAGTATTTCTTACCAACCCTTGTTTCTCATTGAGCCACATGTCATAATTGTGTGCTCGTACATCCATCTGGCCTTGCCTATATAAGCAGGCCTATATTCATTGTATTGGTTAATCCAGTTGATCATTTGCATATTGATGAGAATACAGTTTGTTTTTGGCATTCTATTGTCTCTTTTTATGCTTTTCATTGTGCCCTTGATCTTGGCAAAATCCTACACAAAGTAACCAGTAAGTTGCTAAATATTGTAACAATCAAGTGAACCGGTAGTGTTTCAAACGGTAAGGAGTCAGCAGAGTATGAAATAATGCAAAGTGAGAATCAGGAGAGGTCAGGCGAGGCAGAGACTGAGCATAAGAGGAATCAGAACTGACAGAGTGAAGAGAACCGACAGAGTGAACATAACTGACAGAGTGAAGATTACTGGTGATGACAAGCAACAGTGGATTAGTGTGAGCAGAGAACCGACACAAAACAAAGTAGAGGAAGAACAATTGAGAAGCGTTGAACTGATAGAGTGATTGGATTGTGAGAGGTTACATAATTCATTTGTAACAGGGTAATAACTTTTGTATTGTTTACAAACATTGTAATCACTGAGTTGGAGCTCGGTGCAGGAATTGGTGTTCCTTGGGTTGGTGCCCTAAACTTTGTAATCAATGTTTATTGTGAGGCTGGATTGGAGTAGTAGACTCCAACATCATTTTTCACCGAGGTTTTTCCCATGTTGGGTTTTTCTCATATATCTGGTGTTATGTGATGTGTATTTGTGTGTGCTTGCATATTGATATCTTCCCCTATCTCATTGGTATATTTCCTATGTGTTTGAACTGCTAACCAGTACACACACATTTAGGATTAAAAAGGATTAAGTTTGGAAACCACTGATTCACCCCCCCCCCCCCCCCCGTCTCAGTGGCATCTTGTGTTCTACACTTTTCATATATATCAAATACATTGGCTATCTCTAAGATGCAACAATAGAAGGAACAAGATAAATCAAATCCATTTTGGCTATAGCAACAATTGCCTCTGAGTAGTCAATACCCTCAACTTGTGAAAACCTCTTAGCTACAAGATGTGCCTTGTATTTGTCAATGAAACCATCAAATACATACTTGGTCAAGTATACCAACTTTCACAAAGCCATTTTCTTACCCCAGAATACTCCTCTACCATAGCATTGTCCCACTCTAGAATATTGGAAGTGCACATTCTTCACTATGACCCACCTTGGAACCTCTTCATTTAAGACATCCAAGGACCATGAGACACTCCTAAATAGAGTTTCCTACATTTTAGAGCTATTTAGCAAGGGCCCTCTCTTGCATGGAATGACACTTAAATAAAATAATAAATAAACCTTTTCCACCCTTCTAGAAAAAAACACATGCAATCCTAGCTTTTTCTTCATAGTTACAAATCCAATCATCCAAAACCTTCCTTACTGGAATCTTACTATGAGCAACAACCATAAAAATGATAACCACTTTAAACCTTGGTTTCCTCCTTGTTCAATGCACAAAATAGATAATCATTGGGCTCAGCATCTAGAGTACGAAGGCCAGAAGAGGGTTGCTAGCCTTCCTCTCCTCTAGCTTCTCAAACACCATCGAGACCTCCATGCTGTAATTTTTCACCTCAAACCTAGTAAAAACTAGAACCTTCTTGATCTCAAAACCTACAATGATTTACCTAAGACATTAATTCTATTGGAAGTACCATGTTCCTCAAGATCCTTAAGTGACTGCCCTAAGGCCTCACTACCTCCGAGCATTATAATGAACAAGCACCCAAGTGATGTGGGAGGACTATTACCAATTCAAATATTTCTGAACAAAATAAAACAATAAAAGAAAACCTAAGGTGGGAAAACAAATGCAAATTAGGGAGCAAGCCAACAAAGTAACCTAACCCAAAAGACCACCCAAGGGAACAAGAATTGGTCCTCACGACAAGCAAACAACGCGAAGAATCATCAAGAGGCCATAGCAAGGGCATAGTAGGTTAGCAATGGAAGATGGTTGTTTATCTATCAATCTAAACCATAGAGCTCTCTCCAACCTCCATGTCCAAATTCTAGGTTCCACAAGATAGATAATTCACTCAAAAGTACCCATGAATAAGTGTAGAGGATAGTGGTTTTTTGAAGATGAATCTGTGTTATCTAGTTTTTATTCCATGGGATGTAGTGGAAAATGTGATGGTTAGTTTGGGCTTTAATTATCCTTCTTTTAATATTGTGATACTTCTTAGGTATAATTTAATTTGATGATTTATAATCTTACATTATGATTCATGGTTTGTTCTTCAATTATGATATGACAAGGAGGTTTTTATATAGAAGGTAGTAAGTTGTAGAGGATACAATTTGAGAATTTTGTTCTTGTCAAGAAAAAATAGAGTTTGCCCCTTGAAGTGGCTTAATTTATATAAGATAAATTGCTTTATTTCAATCTTGCAATCTTTTGAATTTGATATAATTTTTCACTCTATTTTTCTCTTTGAGTAAGCATTTTCATATGAACAATAATTTAACAACCATTTTAGAGATATAATTTTTAAAACATATGCAAATTCTTCATTAAAATATCTAATGATCATCCAACTAAGAAATTTTATATCTAAACAAAATAAACTATCTCGTATCGATCACTATCTAGGTCAGACTCCTAGTTTTTGCTGCTTTTAATATCAAAAACTATCTCGTATCAATGTCAAATGATAGTGAAACATGTAGAATCATCATTAGAATGACAATTAAATAGATTGACTTAATAAATGACCAAGTTTAAAGACCATTTAAATTTTATCCTAAAATGAAAAAACAATAATTAATTATAAAATTTAATCCTATTCTCATAATTATTAGTAAAATTACATAGAGATAAACATCATTAAAATATAATCTGCTGCATCCTAATTATGATTTATATAAGAAATTTTAAAATATTAAAAAGAAGCATCTTACATCGGATTTTATAAGATATATTTGAAAGGTCCTTCAACTACTGATTTGTTATGTTAGGGATAAATTTCAAAATTACTTTTAAGGATTAATTTTAGTTGAATATAAACATGTTAAACCCCATGTCATACGTCATGAGGTTCGAGCTTGTGATTCATGCCTTGTGGGTTAATTTATATAGACGTATGTTTGGCTCAAACCTCATAACCTATTGTGATTTTCGTTGGGGGTGAGAACTTCGGATTTACTTGTAAAAATCGATAAAGAGTGATGGAGAGGGAAGCATTGGATACGTTGCAAAATGGAATTGCAAAGGTTCAGCAAATCGTCGAAGGGAAGATCCCATCTGGTCTTGTGTATACGATGATTTATCATGAAATCTACGAAAAGTGCTATAAAATGCCTCGCACTTTGATGCAGGCTGAATATGAGAAAACTTTAAAAGATCATATCAATTCAACAGTTGCACCCGCACTGAGGGGGAAAGAAGATGAGCTTCTGTTGAAAGAAGTTGGAAAGCAATGGGAATATTACAATCGAATGGTTAGCATTTTATTGAGATGGGTGTTTTTTAAATTAACCCGTAAGTATTTCACAAAACCCGACGAAGTTGCTCAGAGATACTTTCTTGAAATGGTCTACAAAGAAGTTTTACGAAGTAATGTGCAGGCTGCTATTATGCTTCAAATTAATAAAGTGCGAGAGGGCGAGAGCATTCTGGATGGGACTGTATTGAATAATGTTGTGCGTATGCTGTTGGATCTTGGGATGGACTATTATACAGAATTAGAGTTGACCATTTTTGAAAGTAGTAACATATACTATTCCAGAAAGGCTGCTTCATGGATATGTGAGTACTCTTGTCCAGACTACTTGTTGAAGGTTGTTAAGTGTTTAAGGTTGGAAAAAGAAACAATTGCAATGCATTATTTGCATCAGAGTAGCCAAACTAGGTATGTAGAAATGGTAGCAAATGAACTTCTTTGCAAACATGAAAGTCAACTTTTGAAGGAAGATTCAGATTGCCATCCATTGTTGAGAAATGACAAGATGGATGATCTTTCAGAGATGATTAACTTGTTTTCTGGGATAGATAAAGGCATTCAGCTCATGGCCAAAATATTTAGACAGCATGTTACGAGGAATGGTACATCATTGATTAAACATGGAGGACAAATGGTGGCAGAGGCAACTGAAAAAGATCAGTTTGTGAAGAGTATTATCCAATTGCATCAGAAATACTTGCAATGCGTGGAGGAGAATTTTATGAACCACTGCCTTTTCAAAAATGCACTCATGGCAGCCTTTCAGAGTTTTTGCAATCAACAAGTTGCAGGAAACAGTATTTGGGAATTGTTTGTCACATTTTGTGACAACATTTTGACAAATAGAAACATGGCATATTCAGATGTTGAAGATGCCCTTGAGAAGGCTGCAAAGATCTTTCCCTACATCCATGACAAAGACATGGTTGCAGATTTTTATAGGAAGAAACTCGCAGATAGGCTTTTGTCCCATAAAAATTCAAATGCTGATTATGAAAAAAGCATGTTATTAAAGCTGAGGTTTGAGTGTGGACGACAATTTACATTTAAAATGGAGGGCATGCTTACTGATAGGGCATTGGCAGTAAAAACCCAATCAAATTTTGAGGAATACCTCAGTCAGAATCCTCTTCATCCATGTTCTGGAATAGAATTCTCTGTTACAGTTTTGACATCTGGATTCTGGCCAAGCTATAGGTCACCTGAATCACTTCTCCTTCCTGTTGAAATGGTGAGACATTTAGAGTCATTCACAGAGTTCTATAACAGAGAAAACATGAACAGAAGACTAACATGGAAATATTCTCTGGGAACGTGCATTATTATTGGAAGATTTAACCAAGGTGAAATTCAAATAGTTGGAACAACTTTTCAAACAAGTGCACTATTGTTATTCAATGCAGAAGAGAGGTTAAGTTTTTCAGAAGTTAAATCCCAGTTGAATTTGGAAGTTCAAGATACAGTTGCATTGCTGAATTCCCTTGCATGTTCAAAATACAAAATTCTGAGTAAAATTCCAGATACAGAATCAGTGATAGAAACCGATTGTTTTGAATTCAATGCAAACTTTTATAGTAAAAATAGGAAGATCCGACTTCCAGTACCCACAGCTAATGTAAAAGAAAATGTTGGGAAGGCTGTGTTTCAAGATAGACATCATATAATTGATGCTTCAATTGTAAGAATTATGAAGAGCAGAGAAACATTAGCGCATAAGGAATTAGTGATGCAATGCATTGAACAGGTTAAAGACATGTTCAAGCCAGATGTGAAACAAGTTAAAAAGAGAATTGAAAATCTTATAGATAGGAAATATTTAGAGAGAGATAAAGAAAATCCTGAAATGTACATTTACTTGCCTTGACATTGGTTCAGAGAAGAGGCCAATTAGATGTTTCTGGATTTGATACTTCGCAACTTATTTTAACACTGAACTGTAAATCTTATGTTGCTCATTAATCTTCTACTTTTCTTTTCTCCAGTCCATCAAATCATCACATAAGAATAGTTCAAATGTAAAAAATATATAAATGAGAGAACAATAATTATAAAGTTTCAATTTTCCATTCATAATATTAATAATATAAGGAAATTGACACACAGACTGATATTAAGTAGCGAATAAATAACTGAAATGATAAAGTCCAACTCTTGTAGAGGCAAGAATTACAGTTGAACTCCAATGCACAAATTACAGTCGAGACATAAGCTGGAAAGGGATAGAAGTCTTTTTTACTGTGAGTGCATGGTCCTCTTCTCCATCTATTTTATATTTTTGCAACTATATTTACTTTTCAGATAGTTTGTTTATGCATGTATTTGATGGAAATCTTGGTTCATACCAATAGGAAATAGTTGATTATTAGTCCCTCTGCATGGTTAGTCTGAGCCCAATTTTGTGCTAAGTTTGGTTGTTAGATTTGAATGAGTGGGTGTAAGAGTCCAGCATTTGTATTTAGCAGCTTGAAAATTCAAATTCCTAGATGATTGCACTGGTTTTTACCTAATTGTGCTAATTAACTGGCAAAGTAATTTCTGGTTATTTTAAGATTTCCGTCTATGTGTTCAAATATAATGTCTTAGTTAAGTTAGCTAGCTGTTCTTATTTACTCTTTATCCTTTTTTCCCCCTTTTTTTCCTTTTTTTATTAAAAAGAAACCCGCAAGTCAAGCTGAAGTAGCATCAATTAAAAGCAAATCAGATGAAATAGGACTGCAAGATTTTAGGGAACCTGTGCGAAACCAATTCCGTCTAACCGTGAGGATAGGATACTTAGCATTCTATTCTGCGTTGGCTGGATGAAGTCGTAGTTCCGCGACTTTAGACACGTCAACAGTACCAACAACATTTTTCAAGTTTTTGCATGTAATTATGAGGGGAAGAGAAACACTCTGCAAGTATTTTTCTTCCAAACATAAAGTTGTACAAATTCAGTCATACTTCACCTAATGAAGGAAACCCTTCCTTTTACACTAGAGGTCATTGTATAATACTACGTAGGAAGAAGGTTGAGATGTTTTCAGTAGAAAATCAAACAATACGCACTTCAATATGCAATAGAAATAATCAAAATCACCTTGGCTAAGGTTTCACACAATACAATTGCATCATCATTTCTGGCCTGCCTACATGTTAGTATAAGACAACTAAATGTTAGCGTAATACAACTTTGCTAGGCTAGAGGCACAAGCTCACTGAATATTGAAGATCCTTAAATTAACTATTCTTTCAAAAATATATTTTTCAACCAATCTAAGCGTATATAACACTAGAAAGAAAAATCACTTACAAACAACCTACAACCAACATTTACCTTTGCAGGAAATGAATCCATATGCTACAATTTCTAAATAATACTTTGCTGATTGCAAACTGCACACTATTATTAATTATCTTTTATATTTCTACTTCTGATTGCAAACTGAACACTGTTTATATGTCAATAAGGCTTCTGTTATATAGAGGATACATCCTTTAAAAAGAAATCTAAAATTATCAAATAAAATTAAAAAGACTGATAATTTTTTATATAAAAAATAAAATAAAATAAAACACTTGAAAACAGTTCTTGAACTATTAGAGCCAACATCAATGATGATACTTCCCCTTTGATGTTGTGCAGAATCACAAGATAGTCTTGAGATTTAAAAAAATGAACATTGCAACTGGTTCAGAGAAGAGCCCAATTAGATGTTTCTGGATTTGATACTTCGCAAGTTATTTTAACACTGAACTGTAAATCTTATGTTGTTCATTAATCTTCTACTTTTCTTTTCTCCAGTCCATTCATAATATTAATAATATAAAAAAATTGACACACAGACTGATATTACGTAGCGAATAAATAACTGAAATGATTTTTAAGTCCAACTCTTGTAGAAGCAAGAATCATAACCTAAATAGCAACTTTCTGAAATTACAGTTGAACTCCAATGCACAAATTACAGTCGAGACAGCACCAAATTACAGTCAGTACAGCACCATGCATTCTCTGTCCCTGCCTATATCACAGAGTGAGTGCAATATGCGTAGATTTGTGTTTGTGTTACTCCTCCAACAATTTTATTCAACAAATCTGAAAGTTAATTATAATAGAAGAAAAAAAAATGCAATTGCAACATTTAGCACTCATAGAAACAACTTAGCAATTTCTAAATGATACTCTGGTGCCAAAGGTTTGTCACTACTTCATAGACTAACCACATCTATTAAATTGATAAAGACATTATACCACAAATACAAGATCTAGGTATGCAGAACATGATTCTCTAGATGATCATTGAATCGTGAAGTGCATACAAACTACTGCCCTACTTCTAAACTACTAGTGAAAGATGTTTTTCATTTTGAATGTATGGTGGATCATAAATTTTTAGGACCAGTGTCTATTCATTAGATTATAGTTTGAATTTATCATGACAAACATCACATTGAAATCACAACAAAATATAGACTACACATATTTATACATTAAAGATACGATATCAAATAATCAAACGCAATTAATAATCTCTCTACAACTTTAAAAATCGATATGGAATGAAAAAGAAATCATTATAAATATTAAAGATGGTATATACTTAGAAAGCTACTGAATTCATTAAATCTCTATTCCAAAAACCAATTTTCAATTATAATGATAGTAATGACTTAGAAAGTCAATGAATTTATAGCCAATTATCAATTATAAATCTAGTAATGACTCAGAAAGCTACTGAGTTTATAGGGAGTTAGTGATGCAATGCATTGAGCAGGTTAAATAAATGTTCAAGTTGGATATGAAGGAAATTGAAAAGAGAGTCGAAAATCTTATAGCAAGGGAATACTTGGAGAGAGATTAAGAGAGAATCCTAACATTGGTTCAGACAAAAGGTCAATTAGATATTTTTTATTTGATTTGATACTTCACAATGTAATTTAGCATTCAATTTTATAAGATTTCTCAAAATTTAATTTTTCTTGCTGATTGTTAACTAAATTGTGAATATTATATTGCTGATTGATGGTAGAAAGCCAATAAGCCCACTGTTTGTTTCCTGTGTTTTTTAACACTGAATTTAAACATGATTTTCTTTTTTTCTCCAAGTACTAAACGATATAATATGAACAATTGATTTATTCTATCCATTATTATTTGGTAGGGTTGTACAAAGTTAATACCCAAGAGATGCACCAAAGCCTTGTATTGTATTCAGCAAATTGTACTACACGTCAATATGTACTAGCCTTTTCCACTAGGAGGCTATCAAACTAGCCCTTGCACCTGGGTAAGGTGTAATGTGTAACGCCGTAGTAGTTTATATTATTTGCAATGTGTGATTAAGATGTACAAATCCAAAACATTTGAAAAAAACATGTGGAAGGAGTGTTTGATGTTAAGAAGAATGGTTTCTTACCCCGCTCAGTCTCTATGATGTGCACGCTCAGTCTCTATGATTTGCAACTATGCCTCGCAGGATGGTGGTGCGTGTATTCTATGCCTACCCTCATCGCTCCGCAAGAGTCATTTGGAAATGGAGCATGCCTCGCAAGGTAGAAGGATAGATGTTAAGAAGAATGGTTTTGTACCCCGCTCAGTCTCTATGATTTGCAACTATGCCTTGCAGGATGGCAGGGTGTGTATTCTATGCCTACCCCCATCGCCCTGCAAGAGTCATTTGGCAATGGAATTTTTTCCCCATGACTCTATTGTTCGCGTTCCTTGCAAATTATTTTCATGCCTAAGCTCTATGAATTCTCTAACATTTCATCACTTTCGACATTCACAAATATATAACCATAATCCTACAATTTTCAAGAAATTTATCTGTTTGCAAACTATAATCTGGAAAGCAATTCCAAATAATTAAACAGTCTACGTACCATCTGTTTAAGAAAAGGGTATGGACATTTATCAAAGCGTAATGGTATAGAGATTTTTGTCACATTAAACTTAGAGTGATTGTTTGGTGTGACTCTAAAGCAATCTGGGTGACATCGGGCATAGAAATTTTCTCGGTGAAGTCACATTGTCACAGCGATAGAGTTTTTGAATTTGGTGAGACATTGGAGTGGTCTTGGCAAAAAGACCATTTCGGTGTGACGATTGGTTGGTCTTGCTAACAACAATCCCTTGTCGCTGTGACATTAGAGTTTGGCAAGACAAATTGAGCGGATAAACAAAGTGATGGATTTCTCCGAGATTGATAAGACATTTGCGAAGTCTTGGTGACTGAGTGATTAGTTCGGTGTGACTTTGAAGCAGTCTCGGTGACATCAGGCAGAGAAATGCTCTCAGTGAAGTCACATTTTTGTCTCACCGAGCTCGTAGGTCACAGTGATAGAGTTTTTGAACTCAGTGAGACATTGGAGTGGTGTTGACAAAAAGATCATTTCGGTGTGACGATTGGTTGGTCTTGCCAACAACAGTCCCTTGTCGTTGTGACATTAGAGTTCGGCAAGACAAATTGGGCGGATAATCGAAGTGATGGATTTCTCTGATATCAATAAGACATCTGCGAAGTCTTGGCGACATGATAGAATTTCAATGTGACATCAGTGTTCGATGAGACACTTAAAGGGGATTACCGAGGTCATTCTCTTAGGCAGATAAGCCAATTTCAAAGAGACATTGGCTTAGTCTTGGCGACAAAGTTGTTTTTCGGTATGATAATGACATTCGGCGAGACAGTTCAAGGGGCTAGCCAAAGTGATTTCCTTTGCCGATGAAGACCATATCGATGAGACTGCGCATGTGTCTTGGCAACAAGTGATGGATTTCGATGTGCCATAAGAGTTCGGTGAGACATGTCAAGGAGCCATCCGAAGTGATGTTTAACGCCGATGAAGACCATATCGATTAAATTGATGTGTGGTCTAGGCGAAAAGCCACATGATATCTTGTTTTATATTGTCTCTCTTTGTTTTCAGCATCAGGGGGTTACCAAGGATCATATTAAGAGTAGAAATTATTTGCATAGTATTAAACAACAAGTTCTCCTACATCATAGAAAAGAGATAACATTGTCCAAGCAGCTTCAATTTTGTTCAAGCTCAAAATTATAATTGTTACCTTCAGTTATGTAATTTCTTTATGGTTATTGGTCCTTCTTATGGACTTTAGATTGGTTGTCATTGAGTTGTTATGTTATGGTTTTGTGGATATTGGTTCCCTTTTGATCTCTTGACTAATTGTTATCGAGTTGGTTTGATTTTTTGGTGTTCAATTATACTGTTTAATATGTTATTTTCTGTCTTCTTGACAATTTTGACTACCTTCTTTCAATATAAATTTAGCATTTAGAAATTGATTTAGTTAAAATAAAAATTTAAAAATAATTTTAAAACTTATACACTATATCATTTGTCTATGTGAATTCTCTAATTTATTTATTCAAACAATTGTATGATTATTTATATAACATCTATGGGTGTTTCACTTGCTGCTTGAAATGTCAATCAGATTGCATTTTGGCTCTGCAATGATCAATTCGACATGACTCTAATCTATTTGGGCTACATCAGTGATTAGTTCGGTGTGACTTTGAAGCCCTAAAATTGTTAATTTTGCACGTATGTGCAAAATTGCGTAATCATCGAGTAAAGCTCGCAATTAACACACCGTTCAACATGGAAATCAAGGACCTCATCTTCTTCAGGAAGATTTATCAAAGGTAAAAGCGCATGCAGGGACAGTCTCAAGAAAACTTTCTTCGCGTCGAAGTGTAAATTTTGAAAGCACAAGAGAATGGCGTCAATAACATAAGTTGCAGGTTCTTCCCTAGAGAATCAGGATGTAGACATTTTCGGAGACATATCTTACGTGTCTCATATCATGCCCCCGAAGCCTGTTCACCCAAAGACCAAGCGGAAGGCAAAAACCATGACCAAAAACCCTTTTGTGGTAGTGTTGATGTGTTTTTCATGCACATACGAACACAGAATAAAATACCAAGGTATCTTATCCTCTCTTGAACAAAGTTTCCCCGAATGCTGAAGATTTTGCCTAAGGATCAATCAAGGCAACTCCAAGGTTCTTGTATGTAGGGTCTCTACGTGTGGATAAGCTCAATTTGGTCTAATGTGATTATGCTGGATTCACAAGGGGACTTACATTCGAATGCCTAAGCGTTTGATTTGCTGGAACGTGAATCCTATCTACTGGCTGGAAGATAAAGAAATGTCCAAAGGTACAGGGTATGGAGAATCTAATCTAAGACCTAGAATGCAAGAAGATGGATGAACGACTAGGTGGAGTCCTACTGGGCTGGGTCTCACCATCAGGTTGAACAATCCAACACCAACTTAGTGCGATCTTCTAAGGAATGCTTCAAATATGTTCAAATCGTACACCATCAGACATTGATCACCATTCAAGATAATGCATGAACAACAGACATGTAATGACTTGAAATTAAGCTCATTCTATGTCAGTTGACCACACAAGGCGCACTTACAGTCAGCAAGAGGCTAGTGGTTTGGACTAGGTGGATTCCACACGAATACATTCAGTAACTTCCTTCATTCAATCTAATTGTCTATCATCTAAAATGAAGATTCAACAAGAGACCATGCGTATTGCAAAGAAACGACACATTTCACCATAACTTCAATGAAAATGGAGTTCATTTACAATCAGGTTACAATTTCTTGCCTTCTCCTCCTCATCTTCTCTAATTGCTATTCTATTCACTATTCTAGCTACTAATTCTTATTAGCTAACTCTTAACTAATCTCTGACTATTAACTATTAACCTTTACAAATGAAGAGCCAGAGCTTTATATAGGGAGCTCTTTACAATTCAACGGCTCTGATTGATTTACAATCAATGGCTAGGATTACTAGATGAAAACCCTAATTAGGGTTTGTTATAACAAACTTCCCTAGCCAATGAGAAAATTACATTCAATGAGTATGGACCAATAGGAAGCAAGGGTAGGTACACCGAAGTTTGAGCCATCACCGGTGAGTTAGGTACATTGAATCTGGACATGCTAAGGTGGACCAATCTGGTTAGAGAAACAGTGACTGGGACACCACCTTGTCTGATACTTGCTTGTATCTCTTGATATTTGATGAGAAGCCTAACTTTACTCTTCTGAAACTATCTGCTTCTTCAATGTACCTTTGTATTGAATTTAGTTGATCCTCCTTCGTCCTTGATGCAATGAATGATGCACTCCTTGATTCTCTATGTGCTTGATGAGGCTTGCTTACTGTCAATTTTTTCTTTCTCCGATAGCATACCTCACCTTGAAGTGTTGGTAAGGTCATTCTTCTCTGTCATCATGTGGTTAATTTGTGTGGCGAAATGAAGGTTTTGGAGATAGCTTGCAACTCCTCGAACACTTGTAGTCTTCCAACACTTCAAAACACCTTGAGTCCTCCTTTACGCATTTGGAATGTCCTTGATGATGATGGGACTGGAATAGGTCGTCCTTGTCCTGGCCTGATCCTCAACCATCTACAAAACAAACCAAAAGATGATTAAGTACACATGATATATTTATCCCGATCATAGCATTTATTACCTTAAGTCATTAATAAGAAGGCATTAAAATGAAAATTCGCTCAGGATACTCTCTAGGGACAGGCCCTATAGGAATTTCGCTCTGGACCCTTTGGAAGGGTCGGGAGCGATTTTTGCTATTTTGCTCAATTAGACCTCATTTTCAACATTTCACAATTTTGGACTTAACCTTCAAACCTCCTCCCATCATGATCTCACAACTAGCCCTTTAAGTGATGTCAATTTCAAAGTGTTTTTGGCAAGAAATTAGGCTATCTTAGGATTTCGCTCTGGACCCTTTGGAAGGGTCAGGAGCGAAATTCATGATTAGGACACAATTCCATCCCTTCCTTACTCCAAATTGCTTCTCAAGGTAAGTATACATTAGTCTTCTCTCCAAAAAGGCCTAGGAATCCATATCTTGAACTCATACATGAGCAAACTAGATGATTTTAAGAATTTCGCTCTGGCCCCTTTAGAAGCGCCAGGAGCGAAATTCATGATTTGCTTGCTTTCCCTCACTTAGCTCCATTCTTCATCCTTCAAGTCATTAAGAACAAGTCTTTGGGCTTCAAAATTGTTTGTGAATGAGCTAGCTTGTAGATTGGAGCAAGGTATAGAACCTCATGAAGAAATTCGCTCTAGACCCTTTGGAAGGGTCAGGAGCGAAATTCTTCCTTTAGGTTGAATTCCTCCTTCCTCTTACTTTGTTTTACCTCGATTCTTACCTTTGGATCCCTCTCTCATGAAGGCAACACTTGTTTGACCCCGAAGAAGGCCTGAAAGGAGAAGTTCGCTCTAGACCATGGCCAAGGACAGGACCTATTTAGGATTTTGCTCTAGACCCTTTGGAAGGGTCAGGAGCGATTTTCATGCTCTAGCTCAAAATCTTCACTTTTTGTGATCACAAATCATTCAAAGGCATGCCTAGGGCTATCTTCAAGTTCAGTTCAACCTGATCAATGCTTGGTTCAACAAAAAATTGGGAGAAAAAGGAGATTTTGAGAATTTCGCTCTGGGCCCTTTGGAAGGGTCAGGAGCGAAATTCATGATTTAGGCTTAATTCCTTCATTTCCTAACTTCCAATCCACCTCAAAAGGCAAGAATAGATCACTCCACTTCCATCTACGCCATAGGAACCAAGTTTTCGACCTCACCCAAGGAGAAAATAGGTCTTTGAAGAATTTCGCTCAGGACCCTTTGGAAGGGTCAGGAGCGAAATTCTTGTTCTAGGTTGATTTTCACCATGGCGACTGCACATTAAAATATTCCCAACCATGCCTTAGAAACCAAAAACTTGGTCATAACAAGGAGCAACATAGAGGTTATGGGAATTTCGCTCTGGACCCTTTGGAAGGGTCAGGAGCGAAATTCTTCCTTGAGCTCGTTTCACACCTCCTTTCTCCTTTCCTAGCCTTGGATATAACTTCTCGGGTCTCCTCCTATCATCATCAAGTTCAAATTGGCATTTACTTGAAGATTTTGTGAAGAAATAGGGTCCTACAAGAATTTCGCTCTGGACCCTTTGGAAGGGTCAGGAGCGAAATTCACCCTTAGGCTCAAATCTTGACTTCATATCCCATAGTTCTTCATCCAAACAAGTGCTTTGCCCTCACTAATGCTTGGGAATGAGTTAGTTCCTTGTTTGGGTCAAGGTGGAATGTCTTATGGAGGAATTCGCTCTGGACCCTTTGGAAGGGTCAGGAGCGAAATTCCTATTCTAGGCTTAATTTTAATACTTTTTCATTGGAACTTTTATCCCAAGATGGATCGATTTTCCCCCTGATGGTAATTTGATTTAATTTTTGAAATGTTTTAATGAATTGACCCCACATTTAATTGGTTTTTACAAACGTCAGCGATTATTTAAAAAAATATAAAAAAAAATTAATAAATGATTTGCAATGAGCATTTAATGAATTTCACCGTCAAGAAACAAATCGATTTTCCCCAGGAAAGTATAAGTAACAATGTTTTATCCCACATTGCTTGTGTGGTGAAAAGTCAAGGCAAAAGCAAGTTTAAAAGAGTGTCCAACAATATTATAATATTATAATTGCTGATGGTGATTGTTGGGTGGTGGATTGGAGACATTTTGGTGGTTGATTGTGACTTTTCCAGCTAGGCGATTTTTTGCTAAGTGTCATTTTGACACCATTGTTCAAGTTGGAGTTGAAGTTTAAAGTTATTTTCTATCCAATCAGACCTGGGCGACATTTTTTGACAGCCATTGGAGCAAGTTTTAACTCTATTTTCAGACTTGTGTGATTTAAGGAAGGTGGCCCACAGCTGGACGAGGGCGATTTTTATTTGGAAATTATTTGACACCATTTTTGGCGGATTTCCTTTATTCTTGGTGGCTGCCATTGTCATTCCTTGCTGTGATAACTTCCAGATCTAGGTTTGACACCATTATTGCAGCTTGTGTGACCTTCATTGTTGGCTGGTAATTAATTTTCAGACTTAATTTTTCATTGCCCAACCAATCCCAACCTAGACGATTTTGTTTGGATGTGTTTTCTGAGGTGTTTTAGAGCATTTTCAGACCTTCTTAGTGCTGTTGCAGGTCTGAAACTTTTCATTGTCAAGGGGCTGTCCTTAGAAAACATTCATTTCCAACCACCTACCTATTTGGGCGATTTCAATTGGAGTGCGTTTTTGCACCATTTCTTGGCAATTTTCTGAGTTTACTATCATTCCTAGAGGTGCTGGTAAATCTGAAAACTTGATTTTTCAGACTTGTTTTTAGACTGAAAATTCACTTCCAGCCCTACATACATGTTCAGATTTATTCATCTTTGCCTTGGGAAATTTATTTTCATCACAAATTTTGCATAACACACGATTGCAACATGTTTTTAATGACTGATTTATAGAGTTGTGGGTTGTCTTCAAACTTGCTGGCAGCCATTGTTGGACTTTGGGAAGGTGTCCTCAGACAACTTTTGTGGGAAAACACTACTTTTCACACCTTTCCTAGTTCATTTCCTGATCCGGTATACTCCTTTGCACTCTAATTTGGATAAAATTTCTATGTATAAGGAGGTGTCTTCAGACTTTGCTAAGTCTGAAATTTGATGATTTTAATAAACTTCATAAGGGTTTCATACCCTGATCTTGTCATTTCATTTTAAATGTGGATAAAGTTCCTGATTTCCATCCCTAAATTTGTCTAAATCATTAGGAAATCAGAACTAGTTATATGTGGAGGAGGGTAAGAAGGATTTCAACATGAAAGAGACATCAATGAGCATGTTGCTAGCACAAAACATGGGACATTATACTCATGGAATAAACATCACACAAAGTAGGGATGTCAACTAAACATTGACAACATCACACAAGAAAACGCAAAGGAATCTATAGGATTGGAGTGAGTGGCAACCCTTAAAATGTTTCTTTCACTATCTCTTATAATCATCACACAAGAAAACACAAAGGAATCTATACAATTGGAGTGAGTGGCAACCCTTAAAATGTTTCCTTCACCATCTCTTATAATCATCCTTGCCCTTAAGAAACTCGAGTTATGATGTGAACCTCCATCAAATTAGTTTTTAAGCATTTAGGTGAAGGTGTGTTCTAGTTTATGAATTTTCTATTAGTATTTTTTATT
This sequence comes from Cryptomeria japonica, assembly GCF_030272615.1. Classification (NCBI taxonomy): domain Eukaryota; kingdom Viridiplantae; phylum Streptophyta; class Pinopsida; order Cupressales; family Cupressaceae; genus Cryptomeria; species Cryptomeria japonica. The sequence goes on along the minus strand of NC_081405.1, from coordinate 245,042,169 downwards.
TTTCCTTAAACTAAGCCATACTTTAATTTGGTGCTACTAATTTTAAAACAATCCATTTTTTAAGAAACTCATTATGGTAACTATAGAAACTCTTTGCTCTTGTAGAAATCTTGAATATACAGGACATTACCACTTTTTTATATATCTATTTCTATTTTATTAATTATTGATTCTATTATGGTTAGTTCTTTTTCAAATATTCTATACTTTTTTTCATGCCATAATGTCAAATTAAAAGAGGGGCTCATCTACCAAATTCATACAAAAGTACATTCTTCTTATACTACTAACCAAGTTGATAAATGTTGAAGGAAGGGGTTGGAGACAACTAATTTCCAATTAAGCATGTTGTAGAGCCACTTTTAACATTTCTAGCTAAAGTTGTAATTAAGTAATAAATGGTTTATGGCCTTTATTTTTAGCATACAAAGAACACATTTGAAAGTGGAGGTATTCCCAATTTTAACAATCTAACATTTTTTAAAATCTTATTATATAGAGCTAAAGAAGAAAATGCTTTGGATTTGGGTAGGTAAGAAAGCAACACTAACAATGGTTTACAAGCCAATTATCAAAGGAAGAGGGATGGGTGAGAGCTTTAGTATCCTTGCTTTAGTTTTGATACCATCTATTTTAGTTTGTCTTCTTTTGGAGAGAAAAGGATGTTTATTTTGGTGACAAATTTAGTTAGCAAGTGGTTTTAGTTGTTTTGGATTTGATAATTCTTAATGGTTTTTTATATTTATTTTGGAGAAAAATTATCTTGATTTTAAAATAATTCTCAACTTTTTCACCTCAAGCTTGCCCCAAGTATAGTTTTTCCTCTAGGAGATCCTATCTACTTTTGAAAGGTTTATGGCCATGCTAGGAATCAAACCAAACGAGATGTTTTCCTCTATTATGAATGAGCCTAGAGAGATGTTGAGAAATTACATTCTTGTAATGTATTATAAAGCTCCATATATTGGAACCTAAAGTTCAATAGGCTATTACGAATATTCTTCTCAATCTTAGGTGCCAATATTTTTTACCAATAGATGTTTACACTATTTTGATTCTGATTTGAAAAACATGTTCCAAGCAAGCTTTGCACATCCGGATAGATCATGTGCTTTGATGTTATGAACACAAATGATTGAGCTCACAATGTTATTTTCCTTGGACTCCAAAATAAAGGGATACCAAAATGAAGATAGAACAGTTTTTTAATTGAATTTCATGTCCTAACGGGTTCAAAATTCCTATTTGATAACTCTTATATTAAAATTAAAGAAAAATTTAGATTTTGAGGGGTTGAACTTTTGAATAGATGTTGAGTAATGATCTATAATTAGCGTCTTCATTACTTTTGCTTCCTTATATTTGGTCAATCTAAAAATAATGATATCATTTATAGAAAGAGTATGAGAAATAATTTTGGAACTTTTAAAATCAATATTCCTTCCCAATTAGTAGTTTTTTTCTTAGGTAATATGCATCTTCTTAAAGCATCTATTGTTATGATAAATAAGAAAGGTGACATCAAAACTCCTCATCTATTTGCTTGGCAAGATTTAAAGAAAGCTATCATGCTACCATTTCATAGAATAAAGAATCTAACTCCTAACATTCATGAGTATATCCATTTATACCACTCATTTGAGAAACCAAATTTCTTCATAAGTTATAATAAGAATACCCAACTCACTCTACTATAAGCAACATATCACAATATATCTCTCTTATATTTCAGTTATCTAACTTATATCTTTCAGCTATGATTTACAATGTACATATATACAATTCCCAAGAAGGGTTATATCTCTTAGAATCAGCTAATGGTATATTTCTATATCATAGATCATATGCAGTAGCCTGAAATCGGCTTTGTTCTTGGTCCTTAGCCTACCAACATCATCCCCTTTAAAAATGATGTCTTTTCCTCAAGACATTGATACTCAATTGGGTAGGAGTCTCTAATAGATTACCTTGAGCTGCTATAGTGTCTTCTCCCAATTGGTCTTGGCTTGGTGGATCATAGAGAGTTGTCCCTATATCTAGACTATTGTTGCTTCTTCTTTAGCGAGTGTGGTAGGGACCTAGAGTCGTTTGGTTATGCTTGTTGTGGTGCCCAACATCCCTCGGAAGTGTGTTAGTTGCGTATGCAATGTCTCTTAGAGCTATTTGATCTCATTATATGCTCCCTCTTTATATGGATATGTTGGAGCTTGTTGTTGACTACTTTCATTTTTACCCTCACTACTCAATTCATTTATTGTAGAGGATGATATGATTGTGCCACTTGTGTGATTTTATCACCCAACTTCAACATAGTATCCCACAAACTCTTTGTTGTGGTAAGTCATGTAGATAAAATTGGTAGGTGACCCCTGACTCTGATACACTGTCTATCAATTTCTTGATTTATTGCTCCAGTTTGGTCTTTATAGTGGCACACTTATGTACATACTAATATGCATTTTGTTTTATTATCTCTTCTTGGGCTTCTTATCTGAATTTTACTTGCCGGAGGCCATATCTCCGTGTAGGTTGTCAACTAGTTGTTCCAGTTGTTCCGACAGGTGTAGGGAAGTGTCCTACGGTAGATGAGGAATGGGAATTTTCAATTTTACTTCCACATGGTCTAACTGCTCCATATTTTTTACAAGCTTTCTCAGGAGTTATTCTCTTGCGGTGCTATGTAGTAAATCCCCCAATTGAATCTTATGCAAGGGTGATATACTTGATAAGTCGACCTACTGTCCCACCAATGGTACCTGTAGTAACTGTGACAATGACACCATTTGTATTTGTTGCTACTGCACCAAGAAATTCCTGATGGCATTTCCTGTATCAGTGGTCGCAGATGTTTCTTTGGTAGTCTCTTGGCCCTTATCCTTGGTATTATCCGTGTCCTTCTTAATATAACTATCTTTGTTCTTTTCTTTGTCTTCTGCCTGGTCTTCTATTATTTCTTTTTCTTTATCATCTATATTATCAATGGCATTATTCTACGTGTTATCTTTTTCTTGATGTTCTGTGCTGTCCTCTATGTTGGCCTCTATCTGATTGTCTATATTACATTTTGTTGTCCTAATTGGATTGTCCTCCAATGGTGGTGGTCCTTCAACCTGTTCTTCCTCATTGTCCTTCAGCATCTCTTCATATATCTTCTATGTTACCTCTATTGTCTCTTTCCGGAGCTTGTCCTTATTACGCATCTCCCTCCATGAGTTTATCTGCTCTTTTCTTAGTGCAGAGCTCCTACGCCTCTTCCTATGCTAGTGCTTGTTTCTACTCCTCGTCGAGGTTGGTGCTGACTTCTAAAATTGCTTTATCACTTATTTCTTCTTCTCTCTCTAATGCCTTGACTTTTTTACTCTTATTGCTGCCACAATTTCATCTAGAAACTCCTTCATTGCATCATCTAGTGGCTGGTTCAGATAGCTGACATACTTAAGAAGGTATTATATTGATCTCTCCTTATTTTCCTCACTCATTTATTTATACATTGTCAAGATTTGTGGTAGCATCCTGTGGCTCACAATGACATTGAAAGTTGCCATTACATTGATAAGCTCTTGCAGACGCTCTGAGCTTTTTGCTCTTCTTGCTGAGAGATCTTCATAGTCTGTCTTTTCCTCTTATTTCTCTGCAACAGTTGCTCCACCTCTTTTTCTTCCTCCTCCACCTCGTCGGTTTCAATTTATTCTTCCTCTGTTTCTCCTGTAGATAATTATGTTGATCTCTTAGCCCTCTATTTTGGCTTAGATCCCCAAGATTTTGGGTGTCCTCCCCTTTTCGGGTGTCTGTACTATTTGTGTGGAAGAGGTGGCACCCTTAGACTTGCCTAATGATGCGGTGTGAAGCCTCTCGAATCTTCTAGTGGTGGTGATGGGCTTAGATTGTGCCCCGCTACCTACAAAGTACTATGCAAAGCCACCCTTTGGGAATTCCCCATTGTTAATACAAATTATCCTTATTCTTCTCCAGTCTATCCTTTGACTCTTTCTATCTTCTCACGTCCATGACTTCATTAAATGTGCAAAACCTCTCTTCACATTAGGATCATTGGGGCTATGAACGAGGGTAACTATGTATGCATCCACTTCTTGTGCTAAGACCTCGCACAGTAACCATGGTACCCAAATTGTATAAGGTACCATCGGCTCCATGTATGTATAGGCTTTATCTACCATGGAAGTTATTGAATTGGTATACTAGGTAGTAGACTCATGGAGGATTCTTTCTCAATTTTGTACCTATTTTTTAAATATCTTAAAGAAACCCCAATATGAAGCTTTGTATATAGAATCATTGGGGAACTGTCGGATGTAATATTTTAATTGTCCTGGTATCAATTGGTTCCTGGTATCAATTGGTCCCTTTGCCATATTTTTCCTTTAAATCCAAGCAATTCTTTCAAAAAAGTAAAAGATTAAACAAATCAACAATGTGCCATACCAGAATTGAACCAGAATTGATATTCTGGTGTCTTGATCTTTTGGATGTTTTCCATCAATTGCTCTTGCATCACCTCGCACAAGTAGTAGTCTTTTCCCTCGACCACCATCTAATATGCACTGTAAATGGATATGGTCATTGTGGAATCTTCCCTATTTGCATAGTGTACCTTGTACGTGATGCCCATTGTTGCATACCAAACCCCATCATCAATGATTGTTCTAACATTCATGCTCCTCCCAACAGGAACTACTTTAGTTAGGTCTTTAACCTCATCATTATTCATTGCCTTGTTTGTCAGAATGCCTCCTACCATGTTTGGCCTGGTCACTGAGTGAATTTCGACCTCCTACCATGTTTAGCCTAGTCACTGAGTGAATTTCTTCTTTTGTCATTCTGTAGGACTTGTCGATACATATGAATTCATCGTGGACTCTTCTTAGGCAAATTTCGACTCATTCATGCTCATCACAAAAGTCAGGATAATCTTTCCATACATCGAGCTTCTTTCGACCAATTTCTTCATACTCATCCTTGTAACTAATGCCATCAATTTTCGACAATTTTCGACAATTTTCGATGCAGCTCCTCGAACCAAGTGTGATCTATCTCTGTAATTTGTTCATGAATATACTTTCGAACGTCATCTGGGTAACCAACGTTATGGGGAATGTGTGAGAAAGTGCCCTGTTTGTCTATAACCAGGACTTTGCAACGATACTTTTGGTACTTGAGGTGGGTTTCTTACAAATTTTAGTGAATGTGGGAGTGAACGTGGTGTTAGGGAAAGGAATTTGCAAAGGAATTGAGAGAGGGACGATAGATACAAGGGTTTGGGATTTGATAAATCAGCTTAAAAATGTTATATAAATGTGCAATGAAAACAAGTGAGTGAAAGAATGAGATATGAGGAGTTATATAAATAGATGGGCCGATTCTCTTCATATTAGTGGGCTTTCCTAGTCATTAATTCTGAAGTTCTGTTTTTTATTTTTGTGGATTTTAAATATTTTTGGATTTCTAATTATAGAACATAATATAGAAGATTTTATTTTATTTGGAAATTATCTTGGAAGCAAGTGGTAGTTCTTGAGGCATGCATCATTAATGTGCTTTACTATCATATTGTCATCCAACTGTCTCACCTTTACCACTCTAGATTTAGTGATTTCATGAATGTATTATGGCCTCAACAAGTGGACTTTCAACTTCCGCTACTTTATGAACTTACTATCATATAACAATACTAGGTCCCTTGTTGTGAATGTCTTTAACCTTAAGTTCTAGTCATGCTATGCTTTTTGTCTCTGTCACTCGAGTTGATGATTACACATTGCAATTTGTTTGAATTCATCCATTTTGTCTAAATCTACTATCTGTTGTGCCATAGATTGATCATCCTCCAATTGTAAAGTGAGTGCAATGTGTATAATAGGCATTATGGAGTTCATAAGTATTGTAGCATCAATCTCATACACCAACTGAAATGGAGTGAACTTACTAGTCCTTTTGTATGAAGTGTAGTATGCCCAAAGTACCACAGGGACTTTTACTTCCCAATATGTTCTACTCCAATTACACATCTTGGTTAATGCCTTGCTAGCTATCTTGTTCAATGCTTCACTTGATCCATTAGCTTGTGATAGGAGGAACTCTAATTGTATGTTATCATGAAATTCTAAAGTAGTTCTTTGATCATCATATTCACTTGATCACTTACAATACTTAGAGGACATCCATACTTTGTTATTGTGTTCTCATAGAGGAACCTTGCAGTGCAATCCTTGGTTTTTTCTACCTCCACCCATTTGGTCAAGTACTCCACTCATGTGATAATAAACCTTTCCTTAGAATGGTTTATCGGTGGATCAATTGGTCTAGAATAATGTCTATATCACATTTCTCAAATGCATTCTATGTTAATATCAATGTCAACAACATCTCACCCCTTGCGGTAGGTCTACCTACTCTTTGACAAATGTCATAGCCTCTTGTGCACTCCTTAGCATCCATTTGCAAGGTTGGCCACCATAATCTACCAAGTTGGTTTCCCCAGTATCATGTCCTCTTGCTATGACTTCATGAGCTTCCTTTAGGATGGACTATCTTCCATGCTTGTACACTACTTTCCTCAAGATATCATCTCTTCCTAGAGATGGTGTGGTTCTTCTTCTACCAATGTTTATGGTGTTTCCAGCTCCACTATTGATTACTTGTCTTGTGCTGAAATATATGTAGAAAATTCTCCAGTAGAAAGTAGCATGGTAATATCTTCTAGCTCCTCTAATACCACCTTGATGCACCTCTTGCTATGACTTCATGAGCTTCCTTTAGGATGGACTATCTTCCATGCTTGTACACTACTTTCCTCAAGATATCATCTCTTCCTAGAGATGGTGTGGTTCTTCTTCTACCAATGTTTATGGTGTTTCCAGCTGCACTATTGATTGCTTGTCTTGTGCTGAAATATATGTAGAAAATTCTCCAGTAGAAAGTAGCATGGTAATATCTTCTAGCTCCTCTAATACCACCTTGATGCACCTCTTGCTATGACTTCATGAGCTTCCTTTAGGATGGACTATCTTCCATGCTCGTACACTACTTTCCTCAAGATATCATATCTTCCTAGAGATGGTGTGGTTCTTCTTCTACCAATGTTTATGGTGTTTCCAGCTGCACTATTGATTGCTTGTCTTGTGCTGAAATATATGTAGAAAATTCTCCAGTAGAAAGTAGCATGGTAATATCTTCTAGCTCCTCTAATACCACCTTGATGCACCTCTTGCTATGACTTCATGAGCTTCCTTTAGGATGGACTATCTTCCATGCTTGTACACTACTTTCCTCAAGATATCATCTCTTCCTAGAGATGGTGTGGTTCTTCTTCTACCAATGTTTATGGTGTTTCCAGCTGCACTATTGATTGCTTGTCTTGTGCTGAAATATATGTAGAAAATTCTCCAGTAGAAAGTAGCATGGTAATATCTTCTAGCTCCTCTAATACCACCTTGATGCACAAAATAGATGTGTGTGAGGAAGGTCTTCACCTTGAGCCTCATGTTCTCCTATTTCTCTATGGGATAGATAGCCTAGACCTTGATTGCTTTTTACTGGCTTCACCATGATCTTGAAGTCAAATTCTTGAAACAGTATCAACCATCTACATATGCAGCCATGTGTTACCAATTTGTTAAGAAAAAAATTTAGTCGTTCATGATCAGCGAATAATGTAAATGGTGTAGATAGAATATAGTGTCTCTATTTCTGGAGTGCATAAACCATAGCTACTATCTCCCTCTCTATAGTGGTGTAATTCTTCTACGTGCCAGATAATTTCCTATTGACAAATGCAATTGGATGATCTTTGTTCCCTTTAGGCTATGCTAACACTACTCCTATCACTATCCCAAAAGTGTCTACATGAACATGTATAGGAGTATTCCAATCCAAAAATATTAAAATTGGTATCTCCATAATATTTTGCTTTGAAGTGTCAAATATTGTATGAGCCTCCTCATTCTAGAATATGCTTGATACATTCTTCTTCTTCAAAGGTTCCTCTAGTGTTACAAAAATGCTAGCATATCCTTTTATAAACTTCCAGTGATTTCCAATGTATCCAAAAAAATGTCTTCATTTTTGGTGCACTCTTAGGTGGCGGTAGGTATAGTACCAATGTAACCTTCATAAGGTCTACTATCAATCCTTCCTTACATATGATTTGGCCTAATAAGGTCTCAAAGGGTATGGCAAGCATACATTTCTTCAAGTTCAATAATATTTGCATACTTTTGCACCTGTTAAGCGTCATGTAAAGCACTTGTATGTGATCCTTGACTAATCCATAGCCCAGTCATCCAAGTAAACTTCCAAAAAAATATGTATGAAATCCTTAAAGGTATTGATCATTATTTGCTTGAATACTGTAGGGGTATTCTTCAATCCAAATGGCATTATTGTATACATATAGAATGTTCATTTTATAGAAAAGTGGTCTTTGGCTGGTCTTCCTCCCTTATCTTGATTTGACGATATCCAGAAAAGCCATCAACAAATGATTTTATCTCTATGCATGCTATTCACACTAATATTTATTTTGTAGAAAGTGTGGGAAATGGATCATCTATGGAAACTTTATTCAACTTCTTGAAATCTACACAAATCCTTATCTCTCCAGTCTTCTTATTTTAGATCACCATCAGTCTTATCCATTTTGCATCTTCTAATAGTTTGATGATTTTGGTAGCTAGCATCTTGTCCAGCTATAATTTCACTTTCTTCTTCATATTGGGATTGAATCTATAAGGTCTTTTATGGGTGGTTTGGATCTATCCTTCAATTGGACATTCATCATCTTTACCTCCTCCTTGATTCCTTTCATTTCCATAGAAATTCTTGGAAACAGATTTTGGAACTTTGACAAAGTATCCACCACTTGAGCTACCACCTTATCATCCTAGTAATCTCTTATCTTCACTAGCTTGGGGTCTCCTTCTACCATAATGTTTTCTTCTCTTATCTTGACTAGATTGTTATAATATTTTCCTTTATGCTTAGTTAGCTCTTCTATCTCGCTTTCTCCTTGATATATCTTTATATCCATCTCCTTCCTTTCTTCATTGTCTTGTTGGGCTGTATAGCATTGTTTGCTTGCTTTGGTTGATTGCACGTCTAATCACTCAATGTAATTCCAGACTACTTTGTTTTGGGGGGATGGAGGTGGGGATTGTGGTATTGCCAACTCTTGATCATCTTATAGACTAAATATGATCTCCTTGTTTTTAATCAATACAGTATGTACTTGCAAATCTTCACTATAAAAAGAAATTGTATGTAGAAAATATGAGGTTGCCTCTTCCAACATCTTCGTTTCTCCTCATTGCTCTTGATTGATGTATCAAGTTTGCACTACAGGTGACAACATCCAATAGAATAATTAAATGTATAATCTGGTATCATACTCATACCTTTCTTCCCTGCAATGTATGCATGTGTCTAAGTGTTCTTCTAATAGGTTATCTCCCCTATACTTTGGTATGTTTGGATATTCACCTTTATTTAACAGGTATCTTTCTCTTGATTAGTATCTTGAAAGCTTCCCACATTGTGATGGTATCCTTGTGTGTTGTACCAATACTGGACACTTCAAGTAAGTGTGTGTTAGAGGATCTCTAGCCTATGACCATCATTCTAGAACATTTTTTCTATCTATGCTATGTATGCCCTCAAATATCCAACTTTAGAATATATGCATAGCTTCATAAGGGATATGCCTCTTGAAATTTGATTAACGTGATGAGATACCTCATCTCGATTGCTTTTTTTGTTGGCACAAGTGTCTTATAGTCCCTCATCCTCCTTTGTTTAATTCTCCTCAAGTGACTTTTATCTCGGTACCCTTGTGTTCATGAACAGTCTTTAGGAGCCAAAAATCCTATGAGAGTACACTTCTCATTCATCATCCATCCTTTCTTCTTGTATCGTCTCACTATTTGTGGTCCTATTTATCTTATTTACTTCACTTTCACCTTCTAAATTAGGCTCTTCCCAAACTTCAATGGTAGATATGTTTGTTATAGTGTTTACATTTATGTCATAATTCTCATATTCTTCCACATAGGATTCATCAACATTTACCAAAGGAATGTTTACTAGTATCCTCCTATTGTTTGCAAATGATATTTCTTTTTTTTAGGCATCTATCACTCCTTTCAAACTAACAAACCATATCAGTCCCATAAATGTGTTAAATAAATTAATTATCTCCAACACTATCACTGCCCCAAAACCTACAAACTGCTTTATTCCATGTATATTGACTTATACATTCTTATAAGTACCCAATATCTTTGTATTAGTTCCAACTGCTAGGCTTATGTTGTAGGGAGTTGGTTCAAGTGTCGACTTCCATAAGTATTCTCATATCCTCTTTGGTAGCAGGTTCACATGTGCCCCTAAGTCCATCATAACTCTATTGATTCACTTGCAATGATTCCAAAGGTTAATCATAATTGGTCTAGTCTTCTAGTTCTTTCCTACTATCTAAACTGTGGTGTTGACTTTTTATTCCAATACTTGTTGATTTTTTTAAATTTTTCTACTATATCAATGTTGTCTTGAGCCAACACTATATATGTCATTTGTTTGAGAACTCTCACTTCTTGCTCAATGAAATAACTAGATTGTTCCTCCTCTTTTTTCTAGTCTTCTTCTACTATCGTCATGGTCTACTCAATGAATTGATCATGCTTCTATTTGGTAGGGCAAATTACTTTCTCCTCTTCTAAGCTCTCATCTTCAATTGTTATTGTTTGCTTCTTGTCGGTGTTAGTTCCTTTTTTGGTTACCACTATGGTTTGCTCTTCTTCTTTTGGTTTAGGTTATATGTGGTACTCATCTTCTTCTATGCTACTCTCTTCTAAAGTCTAGCCTACATGTTTCCCAGCTCTGCAACATCTCCTTGTTTCTTCTAGAGGGGTCTTTGGTACCTTTTGGAGAAGCCTGCTCCTCTAGTTGTATTTGAGCTTTGTGGATCACCACTTTGGGTTTTTGGTGTCACACTTTTGTAATGTTGGCATGCATTCTCACGATTAAATAGTTCATGATCTTCTTGAACACAAAATCCACACTTATTCCTCTTTTCTCCCCAATGCTCAGTTGTATAATATCCTATCTTTCCAAATTTGAAACATGTATCATCTGATCACCTTCCTCTACAATATGATCCATTGTTATTGTAAGGCTCTTGCTTTTGTATCATGTTAGTGTTTCTTTGGTTCTGATACCATGATAGTACTTTGTATCCATTGTGTCGAGCATATAGCTTGCTTTCTTCTAGTCCTTTCACATATGTCATATCTCTATCATAATTTGGTTCTTCTCTCACCCAGAATCTTTGGGAAAGGCAATCTACTATCCCATGTTCATCCCATTGTCTACAAGTGCTATAATATATAGAATATGGTTTTAGACTATATGGAGATCAACCCTTAGTGCATACACCTCCTTCTCTCCAATCTCCTTAGGGCATTCATTCTGCATGTGTCCCTCTTTTTTGTAATAAGAACATCATATGTTTGGCCTTGGAACTCCTATCTCTTGCTTCATCAGCTCCTATCACACCTACAACTATTCAATCTCTATCTGCAATTTTTTTCCATTTCCTTCTTTGTCTTGTGCCATTATTGGTTTTCTATCTGGCAGGCTAATGTCACCAATTACAATTATGCAGAAAAATATCTTCCTTCTAAATCCATCCTTATTTTTGGTGTTACAATAGAAAGGAACCACTCCATATTCTACTTGTCATTGATATGTTCTTCCAATCTCTACATTACTTCTTTGAATTTCCTATCAATTTATGTCATTGATTAATCTTCCCATTGGGATAATTCCCTCAATTTTGTGATTCTTTCTGTAGGTAGTTTCAACCTATCAGAATTTTAAAAAAATGCTCTTTGCACCTCATCTCATTCCTTATCATTTTGTGGATATGCTTTGTGGTACCATTTTAGTAGTTCATTCATCATGGAACCAATGAAATAAAATAGTTTTTTTCTGTCACGTGTTTCATTTCTGCTCTACCATATGGGCTCCAATAAAATAATATGCTCCTTGACATCACTTGTGTCCTTCTCAAGATGGGCATCTTCCTCATGTTACTCATGATGTCTTCTTCTTCAAAGGTTTTCCCTCTCTAACTTTTGAAATTCCTTGGTGTGTTGTTTTCTTGGTTTCTCCACTTGATTATCTAATTATTGCTCTCTTGACTGTCCAAATTTTTTATGTAAGTTGTCAACAATCCTAACTTATTTGTGTTTTTTTGTTTCTTCTTTGCTCATTATATTTATATCTCATGTATTTGGCATAGGGGATAGCTCCTGGTCTCTATTCAATGCATTGTATATTTCCATAGATGATGCTTTGTGAATAGGTGTCGTTGATTCATATTTCACTAGTATTACTTTAGGATTGAGATGATTTTCCACCGCAACCTTTTTGTTCCCTTTCGTGAAATTCCTAGCTTCTAATTCATTTGTTTTTCCTTTGTTATCCTTTGTTGCACCTATGTCGGTGTGCTTAGTTGCATCCTCTTCCTTTATTTTTAATTTATTTTACTCTTCTATCATATATTTCCTCTCTTTCTTGAGTCTACCTTCATTTCCTTTCACTATGTTGCCTTAATTTATAAAAAATTCATTTTCCCACCTTGAGCTTAAAATATTGGTTTGTATCTCACTCTTATCCATGACACACTACTTAATATGGCCAAGTCTTGTTAGCAGTCAAGTTTTCATCCAACCTTTGTACCTAGTCGACAAGTTAACAACTCAAACCTTTCCTTTGGATTCAAAAGTTCAAGAAGTTTCCGACCGACTGACTATCCTTGAAACGTCGGTAGTCTTCATAACATACTTTTTCTTGTAGTCAGTCAATCAAGAAATAATGGAACCCATGTACCCTTCGCTAGTCTAGTTTAGCAGTTCAACATTTTGCCAACAACTCGACTCAAAGAATTTTCAACCCTCAAGGCATTGTCTTTTCATGACATCAGCTAGTTCTGTTCATTTATGACTAGTAGAGGATAAAAGACATAAGAAGTATGTTAGCACAATTTTCAAGAGAAGTTTCAGTACCTTAGCCAGTAGAATTTAATGCATTTAATGCCTTAATCTTTAAAATGACTGTCATCTTTCTAATTTCTTTTTCATCGCAAACATGCAACAACAAAGAGTTCTAAGTTTTATGTATCGCAAAGGAGGTTGTAGAGAATTAGAGAGATAGGTTAGAATAAATTTATCTCAGTTTTATACCCTCACCCCTTTAAGGCGTTATTGTAAGGCGAGTTGTCTTGAAGACATTAAATATTTCCTTCATGGCCCTGTGAATGTGTTTCCCTAAGCCTTTGCAAACTTGCTTGTTGAGTTTTGGTATCACAAAAAAATTGTTGGTTAACTATTGACTGTACTCAAAATTCTGCCCCTTCCTAGTGCCATCGAGAGTAAAAGTATGACCTCAGTGCTATAAAGAATCTAAATGAGGAAGACACATGTCTCTTGCATATTAGGAGAATAATGTGGCATGGCTCTGCAAGGATCATTTTCCTTGAAGTCTTGTTTAATTATCTTTGTAATGGTTGTCTTCAAGAAGTTGTTACATTTGATAATAGTTATTAAAAACTTAGCTATAAATTACAATGTATGGGACCTTTAAAAAATAAAAATAAAAAAGAGGTGGTAATGTACAATTTTTGAAAGAGCAATCAATGAAAATTGTCTGAAATGATCCTTGAAAACCATAGACATTGAATTACAATGATTTAATGAATTATTCTTCTTATGTGGAATGCCTCACTATTTACATGATTTCTTATTGTTCTCAAAAGTGATTAAGATTTTATATTCAACTATCTGTTGTGAATAACTCATCTTTGAATGAATATTATAGTAGTTCTTTACTTAGAATTTGTTATGATTTGGTTGTTCTGTATAGAATCTGTGTATTCTATCTCTTTCTAAACCTAGCTATTGATCTTTCCCTTTTCAAAGCTTCTAGTTAAAATCTCTACCTTTCCCCTACTTTCCAATTAAAATAATGAATGGCTTTCATTTATTATTTTCTATTTGAAGGTAGCTTCACCTTGTAAAATAAGTAGAGAGTGCATAAAATATCATTACACCTGACTCAACTAGTGGTTTCAATTGTCATTTATTTGGGCATGAGAAAACTAAGTTAGGTGGAGAATTTGTTAAAACTAACACACCTATGTTCTTGCCCAGTATTTCCTCGATCAATTCTCTCATCTCTCTTGTAGATCTATTGTGTCCTTTTGTCATGATGCTTTTCTCTATTTTTCTTCATGTCTTCGTGTATATATCCCATAGTCTTTTAGAAATTGAACAATAACACCTTTTTAGGGGTCCTTTCAGATCACTCTCCCTTTCTATTTGCCACACCTAATTTCCTGCCCCCCTCTCTTAGAGGTGACCCTTAGGGTCTAGCACAAATCAATTTTTTGCTACTTTAATTTCCTTCTTCTTTTTGCTTACTTTTTTTTCTATTCTTTACTCCAGGGTCCTAACAATGGAACCAATACATTAGCAAGAGGAATGGAGAAAGTACAATCTAGACATTTGTACTCCAAAGTTATCTTGTATAGTAATTTTATACCCTAGAAGACACAATAAGAGAAATCAACATATGTGAAAGTGACTTAATAAGCCATCCATCCATCATCATCAACACAAGAAACAATAGTAACATAGAATTGGACTAGTAACATATTCAATTATATTATATTTTCATATCAAAATACAACTCTCATTCTTTGCTTTGCATATATCACAATATATATCTCTATTATATCATCATATCAAAATGCATGTCTCAATTTTTGTTTATATCTGCTGGATATGATTTTAAATGTAAATATATACGATTCCCAAGAAGGGTTATATCTCTTAAAGTTGGCTAAGGATATATTTCTATACCACAAAATATATGTGGTAGCCTGGAGTTGACTTTGTTCTTGATGCTTAGCTTACCAAAATAAAAAAATAAACATAATTTAGAATTTCTATAAATGAATCAAGCATAATGCAATAGTTAATTATCTACAATAAAAAAATGAAAGTGTACAACGAACTCTCCTTGCACATATAGATTAAGAAGGAAGTAGGAAGGTGAAATATAATGACTAAATAATTGTTTAAGAGGTGTGACACATGTAGAACACTTGGGACAATTGTGAAGGCATGTGTCAAGTATCTATGAAGTAAGACAATTAAACCACTAACTGAACTTAAACTAGTGTGAATAGGACTATTGGGTGTATAAACTAGATAATAGATATCTAGATGCATAAAGGGACTTTTCATGCTAACACTCCCCCTCTTAACTGAAACTTAGGGAGTAGACCACTAAAAAATATGTTCCAACTAAAGGAAAATAGGAGCATCCCAAAAATACCTTTGAGGTCTAATATGCACATTTAGTATCTTATGTTTCTTTAAAATAGATTTCAACAAGTTGATACGAGTATATACTACTATGCTATAATAGTGAAAATAGACATAGTTGTTTTCTCATTGATTAAACCTTAAAGGAAATATCTTGTAATTGACATATTTTTGTAGATCTAAGAAATTTTTAGCAAGCATATAGATTAAATACTATAGAATCAAGTAACAAGAAGAATGGGATAGAAGAGAAAACACAAATATACATGGGGAAAAACCTTTCGGGTAAAAAATACCACACTCCAAAACATTGAGCCAATGTATTATTCAGTAAATTTAGTCTCTAAGCCTTTTCATGGAGATTTACATCTTGCTCCTTTTTTTGGAAGAAATTTGACAGCATAACTCCTATGAGAATCAATCTCCTCTCTTAAACTCCTCTAGCAAACACTTGTATAAATATAGAGCTTACAATGCATTAAATGTCAAGTTTATAAAACCCACTCCTAAGCATGCAAATTCCACATGGAAGGTGCCCAATACATTACAAATACAAAATGTAACTTTCTAATTGACAACTCATGCAAAATATGCAGTTTTCAATTATTACCAAACTTACATAAGAAATAATAGCTGCCAAATAAGTGACTACACCTTCAAAGGAATCCATTCCATGTAGACTCAATATGAAATAAATACTTTATTTATGCACAACTTTGACATAAATAGAAACTTCCAAACTTGTCTCCCCAAAGTGGGTGTTAGTTTCCTAAATAATAGGAACTTGTCATAGTTAACTCAATAATGCCAAGATGCATGTCACCAAAGTGCGCCTATAAGAAGTTTTTACAAAATAATCTCTCCAAATGAGCACCCAAGTGATGAGTGGTACTCTATTGAGATCTCCTCACTTAGCATGTGGGATTCTCCTCCCATATGGGCCCGACAAAGTGATATGACAACCTATAAAGTTCACACTTAGGATATAATGATTGTCATCCCTATTAGTAGGAGTATTTGGAATCGATGGATTGGATGGGTGTTCCATAGTGGTAGCCAATATTATCTCCTACATTTCCAAAGAATTCTATCTCTAGTCAAGACCCATTAATTGTTTGAAGCATAATTAGATTAGCCTCTTGGTTGAGTGATATTTTCAAAACTATTGTTCTACCCCTAATACATCAAATATAATCAATAATTAATGGTAGGACTCTAAAAGGTTGATACACCTTAATCCCAACATCGACAACATGACTTTGACTTGGTAAGGTACTCATGTATAAAAGCTCACAAATGAAGTATAGGAGAAAACCTAGTGGTAAATAATTCCTCTCCAAAAAAAAGAACTATATACAAAGGAAAGGGGACTCAAGACCTCCCAATGACAAGTTATTTCACCCTAAGAAATTGGCACAACACAAGATAGTGAGGTGAAGCTCATGGTTTAGTGATGAAACCTTATCCTCGATGAATAAGTAATCTAAAATTGGAACACCATTATAGATAAGTTGTTGAATGAAGTGTATATGAATTTCGATGTACTTTATCCATTTATGCTCAACTGGTCTATGTGAAATATGAATTGTACTTTGGTTATCACACCAAAGTATAGTAAGATTATTTGGTGGACGACCAAACTCTAACATAAACTATTGAAGACATAATACCTCTTAGATAGCAAGAACTACTCCTCAATACTCAGCATCAGTGGATGATAATGCAATAATAGTTTTCTTGGTGACCATGTAACTAGACTAGAACCAAGACAAAAAATAAAGCCTAAATTAGACTTCTGAGAATCAAAATCTCCTACCCAATCTAATTCTATGTAGGCCAATATCTATGAAGCCCCCAGTGTATAGTGAATGCCAAAATGAGTGATGCCATAAATGTACCTAAAAAATATGCTTGACCGCCTTCTATTAACTCTCATCAGGTTCATGTGAAAAATAAGAGACAAGCCCAACAATAAAGGAAATATCAACATGAGTGTGGGCCAAAAGACTACCAACTAACTATATGCACAAAGTAGCATCAACACTAGGTATTGTGAAAGTGGTAGTCAAAGTGGCATGAAATGAAAATGGTGTAGGCATGGGCTAACAATCACTTATATGAAAGTTATTCAAAGCAAGTTAAAGGGATATTTTTGCTAATATATAGTAATCCCCTCAATAGATTAAAGAACCTATAGACTAAGTAAATTATGAAGAAGCCCATGATCTATCATGTCCAAATGTGTCATCAAATTGTGTTGAATATCTCTAAGCATGGATGATGAACTACTAGTGAGAATGAAATTGTTGTCATACAAGAGTAGTACCAAAATATCATCTCCATGGTTTTGCATGTAGACTGTGTGATTAAAGTGGTAATGTCTGAAATCGAATGAAAGTAAGAAACCATCAATCTTCTCATACCAAATGCTAGAGGCTTGTTTGAGACCATACAAAGAACGCCATAACCTAGAAACAAGTGAAGAGTCTTAAACAAAAGTTGGAGGCTACTCCATATAGATTTCCTCATGTATATTACCATGTAGAAAGGCACTCTTCACATCCATCAGATATGTTGGCCATCTATGAGATGCAACAATAGAAGGAACAAGGCAAACTAAATCCATCTTGGCTACAGAGACAAATTTCTCTAAGTAGATAAAACCCTCAACTTGTGAAAACCCCTTAGCTACAAGATGTGCCTTGTATCTATCAATGAAACCATGAAATACATACTTGGTGGATAATATAACCACTTCTACCAAGCCATTTTTATTCCCTTTTAAAGAGAAAGTAAGCCCCATATATTATTCTTCATCAATGAAGAATACTCCTTTGACATAGCATTATCCCACTCTAAAATATTCTACGTGCACATTCTTCAATATGACCCACCTTGGAATCTCTTCATTTAAAACATCTTGGGACCATTGGGCACTCCTAAAATAGAGTTGCCTACATTTTGAACTATTTAGCAAGGACCCTCTCTTGCATGGAACATGATACTTAAGACAACAATAAATAAACCTTTCTTTACCATTCTAGAAAAAGACACATGTAACCCTAGCTTTTTCCTCCATAGTTATAGATCCAATCATCCAAAACCTACCTTATTGAAATATTACTATGATAAACAACCACAAAAAAGATAATCACATTTTAAACCTTGGTTTCTTCCTTATTCAACTCACACAATAGATCATCATTGGGCTCAATATCTAGAGTACGAAGGCCAGTTGAGGATTGCTTCCCCTTCTCTCCTTTGTCTTCTCAAACACTATCAAGACCTCCATGCTCTATTTTCTCACCTCAAACCTATTAGAATCTAACACCTTCTCAACCTAAAATTGCATCCTTCAATGATTTATCTAAAGAATTAATTCCAGTGGAAGTACCATGTTTTGCCAACTCCTCAAGAGACTCCTTTGAGGCCTCACTACCTCTAAGCTTTTTATGTGAAGTGACCAAACACCTAAGTGATGTGGGAGGGATATTGCCAATTCAAATATTTATAAACAAAAGAAAAAGAAAAACTTGAGATGTGAAAACAAATACACATTGAGGAACCAACAAAGCAACCTAACACAAAAGACCACCCAAGAGACCAAGAATCCTCGAGGCAGACAAGGGCACGAAGAATCATCAAGTGGCCATAGAAAGTGCATAGTAGGTTACCAATGGAAGATGATTGTTCATCTTTCAACTAAACCATAGAACTCTCTCCAACCTTCCCATCGAAACTCTAGGTTCCTCACATAATTCACTCAAACGAACCCATAAATAGGTGTTAAAGATAATGGTTTCTTTAAGAGGGATCCATGTTATGTAGTTTTTATTTCATGGAATGTTTTGGGAAATGTGATGGTCAACTTGGGCCTTCATTATCCTTATTTTAATATTGTGATAATTCTTAGGCATAATTTAATTAGATGATTTATAGTCTTACATTATGATTCATGGTTTTCTCTTCCATCATGATATGACAAGGAGGTTTCCATATAGGAGGTATTAAAAAGTTATAGATGATAAATTTGGGATTTTTTCTCACTTATAATCTTTTGAACTTGATAAAAAATTTCACTCTATTTTTCTTTTTGGGTAAGCATTTTCATAACATTCAAATGAAGGTTCTTTAAATTTTTTACAAAGGTATAACTTTTAAACCATACTCAAATTCTTAATTCAAGCATCTAATATTCATCCAACTAAGAACATTTATATCTAAACAAAACAAGAGTTGTGATACAGCTTGAGTCCCTGCCTATTTGTTAAAAACTGACGAGTTATTGTTTTTTGTGAGAATAATATAAGGATTGTTTGTTATTTCGATTTCATAAGGATCTTATTGATTGATGTTATGTGGTTTTTGTCTTGTTTGGTACGTCTTGTTTGGTACCTCAGGCTAGTTGTATTTTTGTTTGGTGTCATTTTTATTTTGACGTTGAAACAAACATACAAATATTTTAGCAATGAAAGTGAAAGAAGACATTTGATGGAGTAATCTGACAGTAACCTAAAACTAGCAATTGCACCTTGGTGTACAATAGGTATGCCAAAGAGGTGTGGAAGATCAATTAGGGAATTTTTTTGTCTATTAGTTGCATACTCTTGTGTATGAAATGAGGTTAATTGGTAGGCCTTTTAACAAGTGATGTTGTTTGTGCAACAAAGGTCTTATGTAATACCCGGCTAGAAACCCTAAAGGAATACAACACTACAAGGCAACTAAAGGGTGAAACAATTTTTTTTAAAAAGATTAAGTACATTCATTATAACATTGCACGTATAATAACACAAGCAGAAGTCTAACAATGACATCCTAAAGGGTTACTAACGAAGATTACTTTGAATTAAATCTACATCACAATGTTAATCCAATTATCCATCTAAATTAGGGAAAGTCAATTATGATTAATTAACTCAAACTCCAAAAACTGATTCCAAATAGATAGGTTTAAAGAGTTACATTATATATACTTCCAATGATTCATTTATACATAAGATGAAAGGTAACTGAAATAACATACAATCCATTGAACTTAAATTACAACATTCCATATATTACATGGCTTCAATAGAACAAATAAAGTACATAGGTTACAAAGTACTGATACAATGACCACACAAGTCTTCAAAGGTACAATATCAAGAACATGAGCTGGTACATGAATCACGAACCAAGAACCACCAATGAAGTTGATCCTCGCAAGAAGGTAAGAACCAAGATATCCGATGGGAAGTGGCACTACCACCCGACCATGTGATCCCATAATGGAACCACCCCACCATGCTAGGAGATAGCAGAAGAACCTCAAGCAAGCAATAAAACAAGTACAATAGTACACATGACTCTGCAGAACTCAAGTGACTCAACTCACAAAACACTAGTGACCCTAAACAAAGAGTGTCATCACATGGCTTAAGATGGTTACCCTAGGTAGGTCTCCATAGGTCCCGACCCCCATCCTGGGTTATCCTGGTAACCTTTCTTGAACCCCTGGCTCCATCTAAGCATCATGCAGACCCTATCAAACTTTCGTGAAGACAAGGTGGTAGGTTTTCCATTCCAGGCCTTCCCACACACCTTGAGCCTGTACAAGCACTCAATTGTGTGTGGGGTACAATATCTTAATTAATTTAATAACTACCCACCCCCTAATCAATTATTAGGTTATCACTTAATAACTGACTTTCGAGAGGTTATCCTGCCATCCACTTTGGGTGCAGCCCCCGCCCGAAAGCCACTCTCTCTCGTAGGACACTAACAGGAAAGGTCTCTCTATGAGAACTCTATGGCGAAACTGATAGCCATATCTAATCCTGACATAACACAGGTGAAGGACTCATAGTCACTAACCCAGGATTGACCATTAGGAAACATAACACACAATGGCTCACATCCTCAGGGTTTAAACAATGACACCTGACTAAGGGGGTAAACATCAAACGACATAATGACAACTCACCAAAATTACAACGACATTTAAAAACTTGACTGCAATTATTATTAACACAAGATCCTAAACAAGCAATCTTTTCTTTAAGCAGTCGATAGCATAAAATACTTGCAATAAAGATTTCCAGAAATAAAGAAATCACATCTATTTTAACATGAGGAAATGATGAAGTCACATGTCTAATAAGAATTAATTGAAACCACATTAAAAATTTAACCCCCCAATCATTTGATCATGATTAATTTTACAATTAACCCGAATTGACTATAACCACAATCTAAATTAAATTTCAATTTAAACAAATATATATAATAATATAAAATAATCTCAATATAATATATATTCATTGAATATAATATTATATGATTATATTATATTAAAATATAATATCTAATATTTTTAAAAAAATCACATTTATTTCCAAAATTTGACCCAAACCACTTTATTTTATTTTTCCAAAATATATAATAAAAACTAATAACTCAAAATAATATATATATATATATATATATTATAATTATTATTAATTAATATTTATATTTATTAACATTTATATATATTTTTAAACTTAAAAAATAAAAATAAAAATAAACGAATATGAAAAAAGGGCAAATCGGGGGGGGGGGGGGGGGGGGGCAGGCGGCGTTGTGTGTTTGCTCATGGCGGCCCTGCTGATACCGTAGCAGGTGCTACTGTAGGGTAGCGTTGCTACCTTATGGTAGCAGGCGCTACCATACGGTAGCACTGCTACCGTGGGGTAGCAGGCTCCGCCTCCCCTCCATTTTCTTCTTTTTTTTCATAGTTTTTTTTTTTAAAGTCTCAATTCATAAAAAATGAATTAACAGAGATTTTACTTCTCTGTTCTGCACACTCAGAGTTAAATAAAACACAATTAAAGTAATTAAATTCTTATAAAATTGAATAAAACCAGCATATTAAATTAACTAACTCACTGGTGAAATTTTTTGCCAGAAAACACAATCTCTGAGACAAAACAGAGATGAGAAAAAACTTCACAAAACAAACAATTTCATTCCCAAAATCAAATTGACTGGGAACTAAATTGATTGTCATTGCCCATTTGGATTTTCTTTTGCCAAATCAAGAATGGGAAAGGAATAATTATAACTCGGAATTCTTCCCAATTTTGGAAATTACCAAGAAGAATTTTTTTTTTTAACAATAGAAGACATAAGGGAAATTTCTTGGCAAAAAATTGCTAGCAGGTTTATACCAATTTCAATAAATTTAAAACCCACAAACACCAAGAAACCAACTTCTTTGCATACACAAAATGAAAGAATGGAATTTAAACCACAATTTTTTTTTTCCATGAATTAAATTGAGGAGAGCTTGAAGTTGTATTTTAATAACAAAATGGAATGAGATTTCTCAATAAATCTCATAGCAACTAAAGCCATAACCTAGCAATCATTTAATTAATTTTCCTAAAACATACAAAAATTGGGAAAGGAGCATGAAAATTCATAAAATAAACAAGTAGAGATCAACCAACCTATGGAGCTTCCAAAAAGAAATTTGTGAGCTTCTATCCTTCAATTGTATTCCAAACCAAAAACCCAAAATCTTCCTTCCAAACAATTTTCCAGAATTTTCCCTTTCAAAACAAGCATCCTCTTCCAAAAACAAGCCTCCTCTTTCAAAAATATTTTTAGGGATAAATAGGGAAAAATATCTTAACCTAAGCTTTTAGGTTGAAATATTTTTCTCATGAAAAACATTTAATAAACAAATTGACTTTTTTCTATTTTCCTTCCAAGGTAAATGGAAATTTCCTTATTTTGAAAAAAAAAAACATTTCTCCCATAACGAAATTTAATTAACTTTTCAACAAAAGTGAAAATCAATAATTTAACTCTATTTTTATTTTTTTTATTTTTTTAAATAAAAAAGCAATAGAATTAACTTTATTTATTTTTCTTTTTCCATTTGATTTAATCATGGTTACTTTTCCAAAATAAAACAACTATAGATTTAAATCTAATAAATTAACCAAATAATCTAAGTTCAAGACATAAAGGCATAATAATGTATAAATTGCTTATACCAACAATGAAATGACAACTTAAACTTAAATAAATAATCGAACCCACTATGGCATGCAAACCAAAGAAGATACAAGAAGACTCGAAGGCCGAACAAAAGGAACGAACGAATGACTAACGACACTCACAAGAGTAGACTGAGGGTAAGAATTAGGGTCAATGGCTATCTCCTCCACTCCCATCGGACATATAAGGCACGCTCAAACCTGTGAAGCCAGGTGGAGACGATACCCCGTACCTACCCGGTACTTGTACCTACAATATCCTGCATCATCAAATCACACATGCATGTATACAAATATAGAATACACGACACACACACCGATGAAGGGGAATCACGACGTTCCCTATCTCACCGAAGTGAGTGAAGGAAAATCGTCCCCTTGCATGCAATACAATCGCATATACACAACATATAAATGACACATCGCATAGATAAAGTAAAGTGTCAATACCATGCAATAATCCCTAAATGCTACAATCACAAGTACTGAAATACTGAAAATAACTCATACATCTCATATCCAGATAAACATGAAATAATATCCAATATGTCTGAATAATGTTTAGCAATAATGTATCAACTGAAAAGTAAACTGCAACAAAAATATTAGACAAAAATATCAGTCTAATAAATCTGACCGAGAAGGGGTACTACATCTTAACAAAGAAATGATATCTTCAAATCAACTATGCATCCACTTACAAAGATCAAATCGGGAGTGAAATAAAACCTATGAATCGAGAAGATAATTAGGCTAATGTTATGTTCATAGTAGGGGGAGTTTGTTGACTTCTCTTTTTCTATTTGTCCTTGATGAAAAAATTGTTGGTTTGATTTTTACATTGCATCTTGGTGATTGACTCTGACACATGATATTTGGTTCATTGGCACTATCGAGATACTATGACAATGACGTAGTAACATTTTCAAGTAACACCGATAGAGTAAACTACTATGATATCAGTATATCGGAATAGATATGCTGATGCATGTTCAGGTTGGGTCATAAAAATAAGTTTGTATTGACAATATAGTATCCAAAAGCTAATCCAATAGTTTTAGCTATTTTGATGGGTTTGTGATTGGAATACCTATGCCAATGAAGCTTGTCACCAAGGGTTTTGAGTTTCGGGATAACATATGCTGATAAAGGTGAGTTGACAATGTTGCATCAGAATAACTTGTTCAGTCGATCTAGCATGATTTTCCTATGCCAATAGTTATAACTATTCCGATGAGTGGTTGCTTTGCTTGAAGTTTTTCAGTTAAGAGTAACATGTCGATAATGTGTTCCATCATGGAGCTTGGACAATCGGTTCTTATAGACTGTTGATAAACATATTATTGTCTTTCATTAACATATACAATTGGGTGAGTTTGACAATAATAAAACACTTAATGTTGATTACGTGGTAATTCACTCAAGCAACTAATGATGATTATGTGGTTATCCACATGGATAGTTATTTGAAAAGAATTATATTATTATGTTGTCAAAGTTTGATAAGATTCAAAGTGTCACCGACTTGAAATGAGATTCATTTAGCTTTGGGATGTGTATGTAAAAGAAAAAACTTAGGGTAAAAGTGTTATTATGAGGATCCGGTTACTACTGAGAGGGGGGGTGAATCAGTAGTAAAACAATTCTGCAATACTTCAAAAAACTATATCGGTGACTACTCAAACAAATCCGGTTAGTAGATTTACCAAACCATTTACTCAAGTGTTCATCATTATGCAAACAATGTAAAGGTATCAAATGCACAAATCAAGAATGCAACCACCATATGAACACAAAGATTTTTCACGTGGAAACCCAAATGGGAAAAAACACGGTGGGAATTAGTACCCACAAATTATTTGCACTCTTTCGAAATTCACTCGCTTAAAGGCCTACCCTAGTTAAGAGTTTTACAATATGCTCGATTAAGGGAAGACCTTGTTAGGAGTCACCTAGTTAAGGGATTTGCCTCAACCCTATTAGATGTAACCTTGTTAGAGGATTTTGAACCCAAGTTAATGAGCCACCCAGTGAAGGGATTTACAATGAAATACTTGTTAGGATGAAGCAGTCACCGATGAGGAGGGACCTCAAGGAGATCAATTCGGACCGGTCAGCAAGAGCAAACATAATGGAAACACACAAATATGATGGAGGCAATGCAGAACAAATAGTTTTACTACATGAAATTTGATTACATCCAATCGGTAACAATCAGGTTACAACATACTAGAACACAGGCTGGTAGAATAGGTCACAACTGAGACCTTGAATCGAAAGATCTATCTTCTAGGCACAGTCTAGCTATCTGATACTCTCATTTATTCTACCTAGTTAAGGGATTTCAAACTGTTATAACTGTTAGGGAACAACAAGGCAAATGATATGATCATAAAACTTCCTTGCTTACTACTACAAATCCTTTTCAACACAACTATGCTACACACATGCAAACACTTCAATCTAGTTCGACAACACCTTCTCTCAAACTACCAATACACAATCTCTTCTCCAACTAGCCCTAAATACAATTTTCAGTTAGGTCGGCTACATAACCCTAAATACATTCAAAATACAATGAATTTACATTTGAGATCATTAAAGATCATTACAACAAATTTCTAGACAATTTCCACCGTTGAATGATCACCGCACATCGATTTGATAAGCAATCAAACCCTTGTCACATTATACTAAGCACTTTGTTGTTTCCCAAGAAATCTAATCCTTGTACACGCTCAAACACAATCTTAACATTACACACAGATTTTGACACATCATCACTAAGTTATGAAAATGATAAGATCCACCGCCAAACCATAAATCATTACCGATTAAAGATCTGTTACCAGTATACATTCTTCTTCACAAAGTTTATGACAATCAATCATAACTCACTTAATATAATGAATTTACTAATG
This sequence comes from Cryptomeria japonica, assembly GCF_030272615.1. Classification (NCBI taxonomy): domain Eukaryota; kingdom Viridiplantae; phylum Streptophyta; class Pinopsida; order Cupressales; family Cupressaceae; genus Cryptomeria; species Cryptomeria japonica. The sequence goes on along the minus strand of NC_081405.1, from coordinate 245,015,820 downwards.
CAATTTCAGTCACAGACTCATGCCAATGCCACAAACATATGTTCTAAATCACAACATCTAACTCTTTACCAATCATCTGTACCAGTTACTTGATCATCGCTTTGTTCCTATTTACCAGTTTACAAAAACTTAGCAGTTTTGCTGTCAAACACATTCCACTACCGGTTAGGATATATCGGTAGGCCTAGATGACTTAGATGACTAAGAAAACATGGTTACCATCAATGACAACACAAATAAAGTCATCAAACAACTTATAGCTATATCATCATCATCTAGCCAACAATATCCATCAACTTTACCGATCATCTTCATCTTATCAACATCTCCATACGCCAATAATCTCTCCATCATTATCTTCATCAGTTATGCCAACAAAAAGACTATTTCTCTTTCATCTTGCTGCAACAGTCTGAACCCTAGCGTTACCATGGAAATTGTTCAGTTTTAGTGTTTTTCGCTTGGGTTGCACATCTTGATTCGTACCATGGGTATGATGAAGTGTTTGCATTGGAGGTTTGGTTGGTGTTTTTCACTTGAGCTGGAAGCAGAGGTAAATTTAGCAAATTTCATGGGAATTTATTTTTTGTTTTCACGTCACCGTAAAGGTAACATCTGACCATTGTGTTTTAGTCTTTCTCCAAAGTAAAATCAATGGTGAAAAGTTTTATTTTGAAAATGATAAAGGCTACGAATAAGATCTTATTGAGGGTTTATTTTTGTTTTCTTTGGAAAAGAAAAAGATTAACATAGATTTGTCTTTTGTTAAGGCAGTGAGTGTGAAATTTTACCATGAATCAGTGATTTCATTTCCAAAAAGGAAAATAGTTTCACTTGTTCTTTAACTGAAAAGAAAGTTAAAAACTAATTTTTTGGTTCCAACTATTTAAAACAATTTCATTTTTTCTCGAAACCCCAACTCGAAGGTTTGATTCTTGACTCAAGTTTTCAGTTTGTTGGAAGGGTTTCATTTGTTCTGCTATATAAATTCATGGCTTCGAGCCATTGCTCAGTTCGATGTTTTTGTAAAAATAAACAGAGCTTTATGAACGATTCTTAGTGTGTTGGATTGAAAAACTTGTCAAGATTTAAAAGAAGGTTGTATTGTCTCTTGTTTTCACAACAGAGAATCCTATTCAAAATTGAGAGAAATGATTTTGTGGTACTGTTATATATAGTACATATTGTAATTGACATCATTGAAAATAATATTTTGTGTTTGTATAGATTAATGATTTTGGGACTACAAAGTTGATGCAGTTGTAAGGCCAGTAGTGATTACAAACTTTGAAAGTGACTTTGTCGTTTGAGGAGTTGGTGCTCCCATTAAGCTGGAATTTCAGATAAGGTGTTGAGTTGATACTCCATTGTAAATAGTTGTTTTTGAGTTGAATAAAGAGACAGGTTTCAAGTGGTTTTTTATACCCCATGAGGTTTTTTCCACTCAAGAAAATATTTGTGTTATGTGGTCACTCATGTGGATATCTATTATTGTCTGTGTGATTTAAAGTTCATGGTTTCATATGCATTAAGTGTCATGCTCTGATACTTTCATTGCTCATTATTGTTTTGTTAATATGTTTTTATTATGTTTGAACAACTGCATGAGTCTTGAATATATGTTAAGTACAAACCAATAAAAGTATTGTTCAATCAGTTTCATATGAACAATGAATTTAACATGCTTTAAAAGATTGATGCTTGTCAAGTTGTTTGGTTGGTTTAAATAAAAATGATGCATTAACCACAATTCATTGTGAGAGATTTTATGTAAGTGAGTATTTTGTTTGCAATTTGTCAAAATATATCATTACTCCGATTCACACCCCCCCCTCTCCGAGTAAATCCACTTCCAATAAGTGGTATCAGAGCATAGGGTCCTGTATTAGGTCTTTCCTAGTATTGGTCTTGGTCTTGAAAGTTTTTCATCATGTCACATGTTCAAGAGGGGTCGTCTATTACTAGAGCTCCATTGTTTGATGGTTTTGACTATGTGTTTTGGAAAATCAGAATGGAAACATATCTGATTTCTATAGACCTTGATGTCTAGAATATAGTCTATAGAAAGTACACTATACCTTCTACCATTCCTACAAACCCTTATGAGAAAAAAAAAATATGAAATGAATGCAAGAGCCAAACATGTTATCTTGTGTGGCTTGACAAAAGATGTCTTTGTTAAAATCATGCATTGTAAATCTACTCATGAAATATGAAAAAACCTTGAAAATATCTATCAAGGAAATGAAAAGGTTAAACAGTCAAAGATTCTTACCCTTAAAACTCAGTTTGAGGAAATGAAAATGAAAGATGATGAAAAAATTACTGAATATTTCTTGAGAATAAATGAAGTTGTTAATGGTATTAGAGGATTAGGTAAAGAAGTAGATGAGTTCACAGTTGTTAATAAGGCATTAGAACCTTACTGCCCAAATATGAGACCAAGGTTTCAACCCTTGAAGAAAAGAAAAACTTTAATAAGATTACCTTAGATGATCTTCAAGGAACATTAACTGCTTTTGAAATGAGAACAAGTAAAGTTTATAATGCTAGTTCATCATTGAAAGAAACTGCTTTTAAAATAGAAAAGAAAGATAATGTTGACAGTGAATCAAATTTGTCTAATTCATTAGAGGCACTTCTAGTGAGAAAACTCAAAAAGAAATATAGAGGAAAACTGCCTCTCAAATGTTTTAACTGTGGTAAGGCTGGTCATTTTGT